>NW_020273605.1:0-338281 GCF_003268045.1 Sipha flava
AAAAAAAAAAAAAGTGCAACTTGTGCAAGTACTGTGGAAAATGATAATCAAACAACTGAGGAAAATAAAAATCGAATTGCAATGGATTTAAGTGAGTCGTCTTTACCATCCAAAAAAAATATTCATTATAAATTTATAAATAATCAAGAATTGCATTATGTACTATTGCATTTATAACTATTTATATATATATATATATATATATTTAATAATAATATAATATAATATACTCGTATTTAGCAGTAGGTATCTAAATATGTATACTTATTTATAATCCGCCCCGCCCCCCGTTAAGGTAGGCTGGATCCGCGCCTGTTATATCCCAGTACTCTCCCGGTCCGGGCCTGCATACGTGCAGGCCCGTATTTAGGGGAGGGCTCGGAGGGACAATTGCCCCCGGCGACACTTCTTTGAGAGCGGCAAAAATAATTTGTCAAATTTGTTAAACGTATATAGAAAATTGAATATGTATTAATATATTTTCAATAATATTTTATTACTATATTAGACAAAATAATTTTTAGCTTGTATGTTGTACATAGTACATGGCATATAAAATTTTCAGTAATTAAAATAAAAATACAACAAAACAATATGCATTGCAAAACATTTGTAATTTCGTATGTGAATACTGATTAGTGATTTTTATTTTAGGATTACGACTAACACGAAATTATTATTATTTATTATTTATATCTAACAATTACCTACATATTCCGTGGAGTACTGTATAGTGGATAATACCAATTTATTATTAGCGCACTAGTTTCCAAACGGTACAAACAATAACACCGTGTCTTCCGTCAATGCGATGCGTCCGATGCGTTTATCCGTTTATTCCTTAATGCGATAATCCGATACAGCGTGTCCTACGTGCGTCCGTCAATACGATATTGCGATGTATACGATTTAATAACAATTTTTCGTCAGTCCATCACAGGCGATTTAATAGTTAGTTTTACTGTCATATGTTAACGACAGTTAGTGTGTGTTATGGGTCGGAAAAAACGTCCGTACACCGAACCATCCAATAATAAAATATTATTGTATTATAAATAGTGTACAAATAGTGTTAATAATAGTTATAAATAGTCGATTATTTGTAGTGCGTAGTCGTCACTCGTCAGTCAGTTGTGTTCATCACTAGTAGATACTCAATTTATAATAATATACAATATTATATTTTAGCACCGATAAATGTTGATTTAATATTAAACGCATTATCGCATACGGCAAAAACAAATAATTTTGTTTTTCAAATTTGCGTCCGATCCGTCCGTTAATGGATTATCGCATTTTCCGCACACTTTTGACAGTTGTATTATTTATAAATTATAAAATATAATATTATAATTTATAAAATATTTATTAATTTATATATATTTGTTTTTATTTCTCGACGGATTATCGCATTGGACGCATCGGACGTATTTAACGTGCCACGTAGGACACGCCGTAACAAGTCAACAAAAGCAGATAATATTACAACAATATCTTAATAATTATTTCCTTTCCTAGATGTAGGTAGGAGTAAGATGTAGGAAGGTATATAAGATATAGGATATAGGAAGTAACTATACATATTAGAGTAGGGAGTAGGGACTTGTTTTAGCAATTATGAAATATTTTTATGTGTTTTGTATTTGTGTATATTATAAAATAAAATATTATGAATAGTGAAAATACAATACGTCTTGGTCTTTCTCTTTAGTGTAGGTACCTAATACTGTTAATTTTAATTGTAATTATAATTTTATTCGTGACAACTGTGACTGGTGAAATAATATTTTTTGTACCTAATATAAGTAAGTACCATATTTTTATAATTCATTTAACAATTCTAAGTTACATAAGGGCTAGCCTACATCACAATGTTGAAGACAAGCTGTCAGGCAAAGTACAGTTGTGCACTTTTATAATAAATATTAATGTATAGGTAACTCAAATTTCTGTTAATATACAAAATAATATATAATTATAAATATGAGTACCTAGGTATTTTAAATGTTTAAATTAAATTAAATTAAATGTTTAAATTTTAAATTTTAATTATAATAAATAGTTCTAGATATTCAATATTAGTGTTTGAAAATGTCATGAAATTTAAAAAAATGAAATATTTCATGAAATATTTCAAATGTCTGAAATATTTCAGTATTTTAATAAATTTTGTTTTTTTTTTTAAATAAGTTTTATTTTTATGTATGTAATTGTCATAATTTACTTTTATAATTTTATGCTACTGAAACCAATCACTAATTACCCATTACCTACTCATTAGTGATGGTTTTTTTGGTATTATACATTCAAAATAGTATTCAACATTTTTAAATTGATAAAAAAACGTACTATGTCGAGTAATGTTCGTACACTAATAATTATTATAAAAATTAAAAGATTATATGATAAATATTAAATGTCTATAGGTACACTATTGTCGTCAGACGTCTATTCACCATAATAATAATAATTTTATGATAATAAACCATGCGTATTTTTTCTAGTTAGAAACTATATATAAGTTATAAGTTTATAACGTTAAGATTATGATTGCGATAATAAATTATTGACTGTCAACTGTGTAATAAATATTATACTTATATAATATATTTAGTCACAATTCACAATAATAGAACCATCCTTGCATCGTCGTCGACGATAAGCCATTCCTGGGGAAAAACCAATTTTTGCTATAAACAGCCGAAAACAAGACCCTAATATAGTATAAATAGTATAAAATGTCAGCCACGGCACTCATTGCATTAATATTGTTAATATCAATGATTATACCAAGAACTCATGGATTGTACTATTAATAATTGATAAAAAACAATCATTATAATTTGTTTTCAAAAAAAATACAATGTTTCACGTTTTTGTGAAATATTTCAAAATGAAATATTTCACATGAAATATTTCATACTTCAAACACTATTCAATATATTATTTAAATTTTATACCTTATAGAAACCAATACAAAATGAAAATTCATATTACTCGTACTTATATTTTATATATTTTACTTTTTAATTATATTTCATTACTTACTTTTTTTTTTTTTGCTTATAAGTTATAGGTAATTTGTTATTTGGTTATAATGGGACCGAAAAAAAAAACTAAATGGTAACAAATATAAAAAGCTTGCTAAAATAAAAGATGCTAATTTAAATAAAATGATCAAAAACACAAATAAAGTTGACTTAATGTTTAAAAGTGAGATGCTAAATTATATTATATTTTTATTTTTATAATTAACAATTAATGTATCTATACTTATAGGAAAATTAGGAACTAAAAAATGACTGAAAGTTCTCAAATAGAATCTAAAGATGACATAACTTTTGATGATATTAAGAATAAGTGTACTGATGAAATTGACAATAGAATTGGATTAAATTCTAGTGATATATTATGGTACTTACAAAATACTACCTATACTTTAAGTTTATTAAATTTTATTATTATTTTTATTTGTTTTAGTAATGCTAATATTCAACCAATTAGTATTGTGGATGTAAAAATGTCCAATAGTTCACAAATAGAAGCTAAACCTATCATAATACTGATGATAATACTGAGAATATGTATTACTTAAGAAATTGACAAAACAATTGTAATAAATTCCATAGATAAACCAGGGTAAATAAATTCAAAATAAAAATAATTCTTAAAATACCTATGTGTTGTTATTTTATATTTTATTAAAATTTTAAATAAGTTAGAGGTTAGACAGTATAAATCCCATTTTTACATATTTAATATAAAATTGTAATATGTTATTAATTTCTTTGAAATAGCTTCGCAATTTTTATTTTTATTTTAATATTAGGTATATTTAGGGCATAGGTATTATTTACTATAAAAATGATAAATTAAACTAATAAAATGATTATACTAATGTATTACAGATCTGATCCGGCATTATGGTATATAAATAAACAAATGAGACCATATATGTAAACATGGATTTAATCAAAATTGAAATGAAGATTTTTCAGCTTCTAAAAGAACATATAATTTTGTTTTAACAATTTTCCCTTATCTTTCTATAGCTTTGAGCATGTTTTTATGTACGCCAGTATCAAATTGTTCAACCGAGCGGTCGTTTTCGACATTTCGTAAAGTAAAGACTTACTTAAGATCTACTATGACATCAGAAAGATTAAACAGTTTAGCTATATTAAATATAGAATCATCAGTTACAAAACAATTAAATTATGAAGATATTATAAACCATTTTGTGTCAGCACAATTACGAAGAAAAATTTAATTTTGAAAATATAAAAAATAAAAATGGACATTTTACAAGACAATATTGTATTAATATTTTATATTTAATAAAATAAATTAATAAAAATATTGTTTTATGTTTTTAAAAAAATATAATTTTACATAATATCTGAATCTAATTCTAATGTACCTATTGTTTCGGCCATACATAAATGTAGGTCCTTACGACTGCCAATACATAAGGGGGTCCACATAAATAGCATTGGGGCTTACATTATAATATGTATTATTACGTACGCAATTACAAATTACACTATATGTGAAAACACTAAGATATTTACGTGGTGGACATGTATAATATATGTCCTTGTGAATATCCAAATCTTACAGAAGAGTCACATGCAAATAACTGGCATGGTTGCAAAAACCGAAATATCAGGCCTGCCTTTACAAGGTAATAAAATTTGCATCAACCAATGTTTGCAATAACCAAAACAATATGTCATTATAAGATATTATAAAATTGGATAGTAGATATTTTTCGAAGGGGGTCTAGAATATTATATCAATTCCGGGTCAAATATCCCATAAGAATGGAGTATATAAGGTAGTCCCGAACAGACTATTATACAAATGTGTTTAAGACGTGTTTTAGCGAGCACCTCCACGCCAGGAGGTGCTCTAAATAATTTGTACTTAGAAATATTTTTATAAACATTCTAACTTAATTTGAGTATTTTTATTGGAATTATCCCATCACATTATCATCTTTACGATTGAACGGCCCGCAAGCAACACTATAATCTATATTCTATAATAGTTAGGTAAATAACAATGAGTTATGTGGAAGGATGGAATATAACGGGAACAGAATACTGCATATGCTTTATATATAACCTGTATACTATACAGTACTATACTGTACCTATACAGTGTATAGGTATGTATAAAAAAATTTTTAGGGCAGCATTTTTATTAGTGCCCCCGGCGGCAAATTATATAAATACGGGCCTGCATACGTGCATTATTTTGCTAAATTCACGGTATCAATGTTCACGGAAAGAAGTAAGATCCATTAAGCTTACACGTATATTTCATCGTGTTTTCTCACTTACCTACTATCTTCAGAGGCGGAACTAGGAACTTTTATACGCGGAAAAAATCTTAAAATTATGCCCAATCATAGACCAAGAATCAAATATCCTTCTTTACGATTTTTTTTTTTTTATAATTAGCATACAAACATACCTACTTATTGAGTTTTAAATACATTATCAGCCACAAAGTTTTTAAAAATATCAAACTACTCAATAACAGATTATAAAAACTACAAAAATTATCCTCTACAATTTTACGCCCGGACATTAATTCCCGTCTTCCTCCCCTAACTGTCATAATTACTACTTATTTGAAATTCTAAAATCATTGATAACAACTACCTACATTTAACGAAATCCCAGAATTTTATGTACTTGCATGCATATTTATATTATACATAAACGTCTGTGCACGTTTATGTTGGTTTGAATGGTTGATAGTTCATATCAAATTCAAGTAGATATCAAATTTTACTTATTTAGTGAATTCTAGCATATTAGTTATATATTCATATGAGATAAATAAATGTATATTTTATGTGGTTATAAATTAACTTTAAATGTATGATAATTCAATTTTACTAGAGAACATTTTTTGCGACATGGTTTCCGAGAAGAAAAGAAAGATCTTTTAGAAATTATAAGTCAATTTTAATTGACGAAATAACTTCGAGCACTTAAGTTTTAACATTTTTACTTATCATTTTTTCCATTTAACAACTGGGGCGAAGTGAAACACTTCTGTCATAGAATATATTAGTATAAGTAAATACAATTTTTATTTTGAGGGAATATTTTTTTTGTCACTCGATAAAAATTAGTTTCATGAGTATGCTGTTAAGATGGAGATTATATAAAATTGAAACCTCATTTGTTTCTTTGATGTGTATATATTTTAAAAAGTGATACACTCAGTAAATATTTTAAAACGTGACTGGAAAGTATAAATAAATTTCGAATGTTTACAAGCTGTTTCAAATTCATTCTTTCAGCTAGTTTATAATATCTGAATACCTAGGTCTATAAAACATGTTACCGAAGTAACGTATTGTAAACAAATTAACAAATACATCGTGTGTTTGAATTTCGTGTTATTTTTAAAGCGTATATTACATGTAACGCGACTTTCAGTGCGTTCAACTGTAAAGTGTTCCTAAAAGGCATAATACTATCAAACGTCTACACCCGAACGGATTGTTATCGTGTTTGAAACGTACGTATTCGCTTAACGTTTGACATATTATATTATTACCGACGATGAATGATGTTTACACGGTTTTCATGGAATCGAACGAACGAATACGAGTCAACTGAAAAAATGTTTTAACTGATTATAATTATTTTTCCCTCGCGGCTAGAAGATCGACCCAAACACACAATTTTCGTTTATGCGACGGATTTTTCTAGACGGACTCTTCAATACCAATAAATAGTGTCAGTTCTATGATAATTCGACTGCGTCTTGGAACACACCAAGTAAATTAAATTTAGTAGCTGGTAAGCAAGGCATAATTGCGCTCGCCGACAATAGCACACGAACGGATGTCAATTGTTATCACTCGAACGTTTTAACCTTTATGATTGGACCACACGTTGTGTAGTTGTGATAAAATACAACTTTCACTATCAGACGATACTATGCTTTTAATATTTTTTTTATCCGTGATATATTTTCCAAGTTAAAATATTTTTCCAAATTTTCGTAACAATAAATATGTTACAATTGTAGCTATTGATTACCCATCTGATTAATTTCCTTTGATATTTTTGTTGTAATTGTGGTATAATTTTCAAAATGTATTATGACAAATTCGTACGGTTTAGTGTTATGTTGTTTACAGATAATTTTTATAAGGTAAGTCCTAAAGCGATTTCGAGCCAACTAGTTACCATGGTCATCAATTTTAATTTTTATATCGCGCAAAAACAGCCATAAACATATAAACATGTGTAGAAGTATTACTAACATTGTTCTGAGAAAAAATAAAATCAATTTCCATTTGTACAAATAATGAATACAGAAATATGCTTATATTTTTTTTCGTTTCTATTATTTAATTTTTTATTATTGTCCTTATCAACACAACATCAAAAAATTTTGTTGATCATTAAATATATTGTCACAGGTGCCCAGAACTTACATCATAAAGCAGCGGTTCATAAGCTATGCTCCACAGAACCTTTAGGGCTTTGCAATTGTTTCTAAAGAGCTCCGTTTGTTTTACCATAGAAAATGTAATATTGTAACAATTATTGATTGTTGTTTAAAACAACATGTGTTTATACTTTTACTAGACAGACTCAGTCAACTCAAACATAATTCACCGATATGTATACAAACAATATTATCCCAATATAAATATATAATTTTTTAATTTTATATTCATAACACGTATTCCCATTTCAATTATTTCATATTTCATTTCCAGATATATTATATATAAATATAATATTAATTGTACGATATCTCAATTTGAATTTCCTCCTATATAAATACATATGTGTATTATGCTTCGTAGAACACTGTCTAAAAAAGTTAGGAAATCAGTGACATAAAGGATCAGATTTGTAACTATTAAAACCTTATAACGATTTTAGAAGTAAAAAAAATTGTATCAACTAATTTATTTATATTTTTTTTCCTAAAGAAACCCATTAAGAAACTTATGTCTAATTGACCATATATTCCAGTACACCAATCACTGTAGCACTTTTTGGTATCTTAAATATCTTAATAACCTATTTTCAAAACATATAATATTACTCTCACAGTTCCTTTGAAATTAGATAAACTATTATTCCATATAGTAACAATGTATTATATATTACTTGCTCTAATTAATAAAAATAAAAATTTAAATTTAAATTTTTAAATTTTATCATTACATTGAATATATTAAGACTTAGTTAATAATATGTTCACAAAAATGATAAAATATAACCCACTTTTAAACTTTTATGTATACAATAAATAAAATGGTTAATAATTTTATGTTTCAGATAAAAGTACCTTTTAAATTTTTGAAAATCAGAATTTATAGTATGATATAAAAAATTTTGAATAAAAAAAATCCTTAGTATATAAAAAAAGTAACAGTTTAAGTCTTACTAAGTAATATGGCTACTAATGATGAAAATAATGATGAAAATGATGAAGCTGAAGAACTAAGATTTTTAGCTTTACAATCTATGGTAAGACGGTCAATGAAAAATAAAGTGAATACAAATGAAACTGACGATCAAGATATACGATTACTAAGAGCAGCAGCCCTTAAGTCTATAACTCATAGAAACAATACTCAAAATAATCGATTATCCTTGAAAGATGATAAGCTTGTAAAAACCCAATTAATAAATGATAAAAAAAGAAGCTTACCAGAATGTCCATTAGGAAGAAAAAAAATGTTAATATCAAATGAAAGTAAAATTAACAACTCAGTAGAACATATAAATAAAAAAAATCCTGGAGTTAATAATTTTGAACTAAAACATAAACCCATACTTGAACCTAAGGCTGAATCTCAAAGTAACCCAGCTACTGTAAATAAAGGTGATGTAAAAAAAATTGTAAGAAATGGCAGTATACAACTTTCAAATTTGGATTCAGAAAAATTTGATGAAACTATGATATTGCATATAACATTTAGTTCATCCGAAAGTGATGATTCATCTACAGAATGTGACACCATTAAAAATGTAAGTTAAATAAAGAACAAATTTAAAATATTTTAAAGTTTTCATTACTGTTTTATAAATATTTTTCAGGCAAAATTACAAAACAATATAACACATCGAAATATCAACAATGGTGTAATAAGACCAACAGTTCCAATAACTAAAATTGTAGATAATCATTCTAAGACTGCTCACACTAACCCATTAGATGATAATAAGTATGAAGTAGAATTAATTATATTATAAAAAATATATTTATAAATTTTATATTATAATTTAACTTAAAACCCATAAACTTTTTTTTTAATATTATGAAAAATGTCATGAAATCTTTACTACTTTATATTATACAGCTGAGAAAAATGGCATTATTATTTGTTTTATATAAGTAGTTAATTAATCAATAATCAATTGAAAAATTAAGGAATTTTACCTCTAACTTTTAGATTATAAATAAGATATAAATATAATACAATAAATAAATAAATACAATAAATATAATGCATACGAATATATTATATTTGTATGCATTAATAGATTTTTTTGATTTTTTTATTATAAGAATTATATAGTGAATAAACTACGTCAACAATTTTACACTGAATAAATTTAAATTTAATTGAAATATAAGATACTCTATAGCGATAATTTTTTGATTTTTGATCTCAGTAATTTCTATTATAAATAAAAAGTGTTATAAAACAACTCAAAATATAATGGTATCTTACAAAAATGCATTTATATTTTATTTAAAGTAATTTTTGTCAAATATTTCTTTATTAAAAATGAGCTAATATTTATTTTCTAATTCACAATTTTAGTTTAAGCTCATAAATTTGTTTTACCATTAGTTAATAATACACTATAATTACAAAATTCATAAAAATGCATAACCAGAATGCAATGTTTATTGATATGTTTTTTTGTCAGGGGCAAAAAATCATAGCAACATCTGATTACTATAATAAGAAAATAATAATATACAATTTCATTCATTTCATACTATAATCAAAGAAAAAATGGCATTTTCTTATCTCTGAAAATTAGGAAATTAATGTAGAAAACTTATTTTATGTTTCTAAATTTTAGTTTATTATGATTTAAATATAATTATAAAATACACATTTTTTTCATAGTTTTTCATATGAAATAGTATGGAATATAATTATTAAGACTTCTAATGAACAAATAGAGTTATAGGATTTATCTATGAAAAATTATCGGGTGTGTTAGTACAAGGCAAGAACAATTATAATGAATATATGAGTATAAACACTGTCTACATTAAAATATGACAAATATGAAAAACAAATGCAAAGAAGTCATCAACGTTATAAATATGTGTCTAATTAATTTATTTATTTATTAAAAAATGTTAGTGTTTTGAGTTATTAATATTATTATTATGTTTCATATAATTTATTACTACTATGTAGTTATTGTTAAGTATTATTTACCCTTGTTATTATCTGATATGATTTTCAGATTATACATTATGAAAATATAGTTTATTTATAAATAGAGTGCATAAACTTTAATTTTATGCAATATTTATTATAAATTTTCATTAAGCTAAATTTCAGTGTTAATTTTAAAGTTCTATAAATATAATAACTTATGTTTTAACTATTATTGAAAAACAGAAATCCGATTGAAATATTTTTTTTTTTTTATATACACAAAAAGATACATTTTATTACAAATACATATATTATAATATTTAAAAATTATTAAATATAGGTATATAAAAAAACTCATATCAGTTACAACATTACTACAATAGATAATTTTATGCTTAATAGATCATAGTAATATTATAATAATTTTAATTTACTGTTTTCAGATCAAAAATTAATAGTTGTATGGAAAAAATGTGTGGGCTTATGAGAAACTGTGAATCAGAAATCGAAAAACGTGATGAACAAATAAAAATATTATTAGAAGCATATGAAAAGTATCAAACTTACAATGAATCATTACGTTCTATACTTCAATCAATGAAAAATGTTAGAGATGAATTATCAATATATAATTCTGCTGAACTCAATAATGCAGAAAATTAATTCATCTGAGCCATAGTTTAAACTGTAAATACTTAACTTAATTTCAAAAGTATCAATGACCTGATTGTAATATTTGTTTTTATCCCTGAAAAATTATTTATTTATATTATGTTATGTTATTTAATATTAATCATTTTTGTTTGAAATGTAATTTAAATGTGATAAAAATTGTACCTAGCATTTTATTTTTAAGAAGTCAACTTCATTTTGATTGCCATAAGTTACTTTTGTTATTGATTAGTTATAAGTTTTTAATTGATAAAATTTCCAACTGAAATGCTTATTTGATTTTTATCTTAACCAATCTTAATGTTTAGTATAAATATTAATCATGTTAAGTAAAAATATAGTTTCATTCTCAAATCTGAAATTGAATAGGAAATATCTGTAGAAATTATATTTGCTATCAATTTGGTTGTGATAAAACTTCCAAGAAAGTTAGAAGAAACAAACAAACAATAAAAAAGCTTATAGTATTTTGTAAACACTAGGTAAATTAAAAAAAAACAAATAAATTAAATAAATTACATTTTATTTTATTTATACAACTTAGGGCCTATACCAGTGGCGTATTTACGGAGGGGGGTCAGGGGTACTGGACCCCCCAGAACATACAAAAAAAAAAAAAATTAAAACTAAAAAAAAAACCGAAAACAATTTTCAATTTTTTTTTTTCTAGAATATACTTAATGGATTGGATATGATGTCCATTTATAGAAAATATTCTCTCTTACCAAAAGACATTTTAGAAGAACTTTGTAAAAAAAAAAGACGCTTGGCTTTTGTACTTTAAAATTACAAAATATGATGAAACAACAATTTTTTGTTAATTTAATCTATTAAGCATTATTATACTTAATACTATATATTATTATTACTATTATATTTATATCAGCACTTATCTAAATTAATGGACCCCCCCCAGAAAAAAATTAAAAATATGCCACTGGCCAATACTATTTGCATTATCAAAAAATGAAGAAAATAATTACAAGTAACACAAATAAACAGGCTATCCAGTACTACAAATCATTTTTTTCATAGATACTAAAGACCTTTTGATACGATAAGAAATATTATTATAATTTAACCTGATAAAATGTCAAGAGATTGTATGTCAACATAATGTTCGTAATTCGTCTTGAGCAAATGTGTATACCCTTTACCCTTATTGTTGGATGTCACTTAGGTAATATAAATAGGAAATATAAATAATATTTATTAAATATGTATGTAGTTGAATATTTTTAAAGAGGACAGGTGATACAGGTGATCTAGCTGATCAATTATCCAACTGTTCCAATAAACCGATTTAAAAAAAAAAAATTAAAATGTATTATTATAACTTTATTATAAGAAACCTAAATACTTAATTTATACTTAGTTTAAAAATTATTATTTATAATACATATTTTGATATCCTAAATTATATTATATATTAAGATATATTATATATACCTACATATTTATTATAAATTGATTGATAAACGAAATATTTTTTGCAAAAAAAAAATACATATGTAATTCTTTATTGGGTTGCAGAAAATCGTCCATTCTTTGTTGAAATTTATTAAAACTTTGCTTATTGATAAATTTTGTACCCATTCGGGCTAGTCTACTCAATTATCTTCACGGAATATATGGTTGTAGGAGATAAAAAATGATTAGGTAGCAAAAGTAAAATACGTAGGTAGGTAATTATTATTTAAACATAAGTTGGTCATATAAAATCTGATAGAGACAGATATTAGACAATTACAGTTTCGATAAGAAAGTAGGTAAATATGTGTAGATTATTTCCCTTATAACCAATGGTTTGTTCCCATTAATGTTAAATTGCCTAAAACGAATACATTCCTTCGGGACTCTGCCTATTTATTCCCATTACGCAAATTCGATTGTATAAGCGACGAGCAGCTTATAATGATTAAATTAGATTTTAATAGTTTTTAACCTAATTAAGCATAAAACGATTAATTATTGAATTTTTATAATTTAAAGTTAATACATGTGATTTTTATTAATATATTTGTTGCATCCATTTAGAGAAATTGTTCATTTCATAAAATAGACACTACATTTTAACATTATGAAATTTTTTTCATTAACTGGTTCAATCTAACAGTTCGGTAACTGATAGAGTATTCAGCGAAATCGATAAATATTATGAAGAGTAAAACTCATTAAAAATAAATTTGAACATAACATCGACAATACACCGTCTTCACAAGTTATTATCAATTTGTATTGATAATACGTAAGCTGTGTATACAATTATTAAATCAACTGAAAATGTATTAAATCAACAACACAAAAAACACATTTATAAGCAAAAAAAGGCTAAAAAAAAAGCAAAAAGGCAAAAAAAATTTACATCGTCTTAGTAATTAAATGAAACATATTTTTGTAAAACAATTATTTTTCTATTATGATTATTAAAAGAAAGGCTTTGGTCTTCAAATATGAATCTTGGTGATCATATTTATTTGTAAACTTTTTATTTATGTGTGTTGTTTAGTTCAACATTTGACTTACGTTTTCCGCTATTTTGTTCGAATATTGTATATTGTACATAATATTCAATCGCCATATTAAATGTGCCGTTCGGTTTAGACGTTCAAGATGTTAAATATTTTGATTTTTGAATATAGCAAAAATTGATTACCATCTTTAATTTAAAAACAAAAAGCGTTAAAATAAACCAATACAAAATGTTTAAAAATTAAAAAAAAAAATTCTTGGACAAATGTTATTTATAGAATTTTGGATCAAATTATAACAAATTTAAAAAAACGGTTTTCACCTAAAAGTAATGATGGCTTTATCCATAGATTCATTTTTCAACCTTAACTACAATAATAGTTTTCATTTTATTAGCCATTATCATGTTAATTTCCAAAATTATATTATATTTTATTAAATTATGACAACATAATTATTCAAATGTTATTTTAAATTTAGATTCTGATGGGTGTATCTAAAGAAAGGGAAAATTTTAAAATAACAGTGACCAAGAATATTATTCTAAAAGATGTATCAGATGGAGGTATACATTTAAAAATTATTAAAAAATATAATATTGATTGAGAACAAAAAAAATATTTCCTAATTGATATCAATTATTTTCATTATCATTAAGTATACTAGTGCTCTGCACGGTCTGTTATTTTAAGGACCAGACCGGACTTCAAATTTTACCAAGGGGTCCGAAGTCGGACCGGACCACATTTAAACATTAATCAAAGACCAAAATTGGACCAACCGACGGCTTCATATTATTTTTAGACCGGACTGGACCAGTAAATAAATAACATATACTAAAATAGACCTTAAACCGGATTTTCGGTTCGATCTTAAAACATTTTGGACCGTTTATGGACCGGTCCATAAAGTTCAGTCTGTATCACCCCAGACCGTACCATATGATGCGTTTAGTATTACACTGGACCGGACTACCCGACTTTATAAATAAATATTTACATAAAGTTGAAGGTTTTTTTTTGTTTTATTTGTGTACATAACTATATCTGTATTTAGATTTTAAGTACCATAATTGGGACCGAACTGAAAATAATGCATTTGATCATTAACATAACCGAACTATTCCAATAAATTATTGAACCGGACCAAACCAACGATTCAATGGTTTTTTTATGTTAAGACCGTACTAGATCGGACCATGCAGAGTACTTAAGTATACCAATCAGCTTAGCAACTTGTGAGACAATTTTTCAGGTCATGAGAAAGATTAAAAAATGTGGCTAAGAATATCTAATGCTGTAAGAAAGGTTTTCTGATATATTTATATTATATAAAGAAAAATTAATTTTAAAAAATATCAATAATGATATTTTAAACATATTTGCAAATAGAAATAGATATATTCTCTTACAATAAAAATAATTTTTAAATTAGTGTTATTTATTATAATACATTCATATGCTTTTTAGCATTGTTTTACAGTTGTAGATGAAATAGGGGTGCGAGGACGAAGCCCCTGCGGGTCACTCTATTTTAAATTATTCTAACCCCCAAAAATTCAACTAAATGCCCGCCTATGAGGAAGATTACATTTAATATTAATTAATGTTATGTATATTATTAATATTTATTAGAAAACGAATGTTTCTATTAATTATTATAATATTAAACTAAAGGTACCTAATGAATAATGGCTAATAATCAAGATCAAGTATACAATAGATAACCTCAACGTATACTCGCACCAGCCACGAAAACTTAAACATTTATAAATTACTATTTTTATTTACAACTTTTCAGACATACTTCTGTTGTACATTTATACTGTTTGTATATTATAGCACAGATTATATGAAAATAATATTATTATTTATAAATGTGATTATAACAGTTAATAGTTAACAGTTATACGTAAACATGTAGCTACTATCTACTATATTACTATATTTAACTATACTTTTTTAAGTTCATAAAACAGGTTTTAAACGATTAAAACAGTTTTTTTCAATTCTGGTCGAATACATCAAAAAAACTTTCGTTTTATAAGATAATGTAAAATTGAAAAAATGACGTCCGTGATCTGTCATCAGTGCCAATCGATTACTGTATTAAAATCTTGTATTGCTATGCGTCAATATTCAAATTCATAAATATTTATTCATACCGTTTGAGCTTCCCATACCAGAATGTCAAATAAATAATTTTACGATTTAAAAAACAGAGTATGATAACAGCTGGATTGTTATTTATAACGTATAATATGATTCATAACCAACTGATAATAATGCCCTTTATCTTTTGTCCAGGAAACGAAAAAGAACGATAATACTATATGTATTATTTGGTTAAGTTAAAAAAATTTCCGCTTAAAAATCTAACTATATTTATCCAACGAGAATAGTTCTGTTATAATTTACACTCTATGACATTTATATTATTTTATTAATTTTAATTGTTTTTATTAATTATAAATAATAAGATTACACAAAATATATTATGTCATTGAATAGCCACTGTTCAAACATAATTTGTATTTGCGATTAATACGATAATACATGATCTACATTAGTCACTATTATTATAATTAATTATAACACTTTTTTTTTTATTATTTATAATTTATACTATAGATAATTGATAATCATTTTTAATGAATACGACTATTTATATTTTATCAATTTAAAAGTATGACAAATAAAATGAAGTGGTATAGTTCATAATTGGTCACACAATTAAGATCGAACACACACTTAATTACACACTTAATACACACTTTTCATTGGAAATATATTCTGACACATATTAGATTCTGAGTGAAACGAAGAATGTATTGATTTTACAACGGTGTATGTTTTTGTATTTGCGTACACGATTTCGACTACCAGGATTGATCCAATCACCAAATAAGAAGTAAATTATAAAAAATAAGTTCTAGATGGTACCTATTTTGATAGAGTTATTTTACGAATCTCTCAACAGTATTCTAAATAATTATGAAAAATTGACGAAAAGTTAGAAAAAAAACAGCAAAATGTAGAAAATTCCAGTTTTTGACAAATCGAATTCTTATTTTCATAGTTATTTAAAATTAATAAACGTAGAGACATGATATTTTCAATTAATTTTTATAACGTCTTTTGTTTACCTATAAATTGTATACCTAGATTTTTAAAAGATTTTTTTCGAGTTATTTATCTTGATATAATATATATATAGTTATTTATCTATATGTAGTGAGTTTAAGCGTTTTTTGATTTTTAACATTTTGAAAATTATTCAAGAGTTTATTAAATCATTTATGGTAAAAGGAATGTTTAAGAAGTTTCTTTAAAACTTATTAATCGATTAAAAATATCAACAAATATTTGTGCAGTTATTGAATTTTATTTGTTCTAAAAAGAATCTAAGAAAAGCTGTAGGCTAATCAAATATCATTATTATAAAAACATAAATACATACAAATAAAATGTAGATATAAACGTTGGTAGTTATTTAAAGTATTGCAGTACGATAAAAAAGTGTACTCATTAAAATAATAAAAATAAAAATTAATAATAGATAACTATTATTACTGTTTTTTTTTTTTAAGATAAAAATGTATAACTTTGGTTTTATATTGATATTACACTATTGATAAAATACATAGTAAGCTGTTCGACTTGTGATTTATTTTTCTTATTTTTCGAATATCGTTTCAATTTGTTAATTACATACTAATTTAGGTAAGTATCTACACTGTGTTCATGGGCGTATTTTATGGGGGAAGCGAAGGGGCGATCGTCCCCTCCTGAATCCGTATTTAAGGAATTGATTTTATGTGAGATAGGTACACATTTCAAATTTTTTTAATGTGGATCATTTTATAACGAAATAAAATTACGCGTGGCTGTGAATACTGAATAGGGCTTTTTGTCGCGTCCATGCTTAGTAAAAAAATCAAATAAAATACAAGCATAACTTTCAAAACACTGACAGGTGTTAATAGAGAACTACATAAAATCGATTCTAAGTGGATCTGGCATAACATTTAAAAAAAAAAAAAACATAAATATTAAGGATTCGTCTGATTTAAATATTAACAAACATTTTACTTGTACATTTTGAGCCTGAATTAAAAAAAAAAATTTGAGTTACTCCTCCTAGAAGTAAGTCTAAATACGCCCCTGACTGTGTTGTAAAAGTTTGTTCGAAACATAAATTTATGTTACATATTATATGTTGATATAATATGTATTGTATATATTTATGGTTAGTAATCGATTTTTGAGTGTGATTATAATTATTTAATGACAAATTTAGGCTCTTATTAAACAACTTAAGAAAAAAAAAAAGATGAATTGTAGATAACATATAGTATTCTGATTTCAAATAGCATCCAATGTAACAGTATAGTTCCAATATAATTATTACCATTGATACACTTATATTATTACACACCACTGACGTACGCACGGGAGGAGCCGGGTGGACCGTGGCCCACTTTGCGAGCCAAACCATAATTTAAATATAATAGTTTATTTGTAATCACGTCAATGTTAAATTTTATGATTACGTCTGTTTACGATTTTCTCAAAAAGCTATTGGTCACTGTATTTAATACATTTTTCTCTTTGACATTTATATTATTATTACTATTATGACTGTAATTACCACGGACTATTATATATGTATTTGTGCATTTTTTTTTACATTTTTGTGTACTTTAATCCGAGGTAGCTGCTGATAATTCTCGAGCGTTATTATTACATTATTATCGGTCAGCACTTGTTAGCTGTATCCAAACTGTAATTTTTAAAGTTATCGACTACCTATCTATGTTATTACTCTTTACTCTTTAGTTTGTCTGTTATAATATTTATAATAGATCCCAGGTTTAGGAAAATTTTACTAATTTTTTATATAATTACTTATATTTATCACAATTCCTGCTACAGTAGCAAGTACAGAACGCTCTTTCTCTGTATTTGATACATTCTGAAAATGTTTTACGTGCGACTATATGTCAAGACATGCCATCGAGCTTAGGAGTATTAGCGATGGAAAAAGAACTGACTATATTCAGGGATGGATAGGTATAATCTGACTGGCCCGGGAAAAATAGAATATAACGGCTTACATGATCATATTCAAATTTCAACTAAATAATTACCTTAACTTTGAGAGAACTAACTCGGCAATTACCACCTTTTTTTTTTTTTTTGACATTCATAAATATATTATCCAATTGTACATATGTTTTGGTCTCTTCTAACAAATCTTTATGTTTTTTATCTCTTTTATTTTCTACACCTCCTTTTCTTTTTAATTCATTTTGAAGCATACCTAATTATACTAGCCTACCAATATACTATTTACATAGATCACGTATAATTATTGTGGAAAAACATGATTTATCAGTTATCAACTTTGCCGTGGGGTTTTTTTCGGTGACTAAATATGATAATATAAATCAGAACAATTAGTTATAATCATAGCGCGGAATTATATGCATTAAAAACCAATCAAATATGCGAAAAAATCTTTAACAAGCACAAGTACATGCACTAATGTGTTAAAATATGCATTAAAGAAAAAAAACATGCATTCGAAATGTTGCAAAATTTTTTTTTTAATTTTTGACCATTTAATTAAAATAATACATAAAAAAAATTACATTTAATATTATATAACCCTACTGTAAATACTTTTTTTTTCTTCTTCATTTGAAAGGAATTTAATATGATGTTTATAGATTTAAATATAGATAAAAATCTAAAGCTTTAAATAAAAATATAAATCTAAAGCTGGATTTAAATATATATTATCTGTATTATATTTATTTACTTTTATTTGTATGTATGTACATGTATAATAGGGTTAGTAATAATATTTTTCATCGGCCCATTTTCGTCAATATAAATAGAAGCCCACCGGGAAAATACCGGTGTCACGGCGGTCCTATCCGTCCCTGGCTATATTATATTTATATTATATTTATTCGGAGAAATAACTTTTCGTGGTTATGGTGATTGCTTATTTATCATAAAATTAAACGCTGTTACCAAAAAATAACACAATCGTTTCAAGTCATCTGGTTATTATATTTATAGTATATTTTTTTTATAATCCAATACATTTTTTATAATTTCCGCACTCAACAAAATGATGATGTTCTGTTCGTTTCCGGCCGTAAAATCTAACCTCTTTACTAGTATGTCATGTGGGGAACCGATTTCAAAATTCATTGAACTATGCATAAAACGCTCACCCGTATTCAAATCTTATGTCTGTATACCACCGGCTCAATTTTATATTTGGGTCGAGGTTAAAAGCAACATGTATTTCGTTGTTTGATTCTTTGATTTGGACATTAAATTATCGATAAGGATATTATGATGCTTTAAATATTTAAATTACAAATTAAATTGTTTAACTTCTATTTCATATTGTGATACCACAAAAAAAAAAGTATAATAAAATATCCAGAAATCGTAGTAGCAAAGTTATTGTTTTAAAGTTGAACAGAACGTTACAAAACGTTCCATATCGTCATGTTATTATTGTTATCAATTATAATACAAATAATATTCATATTTCATATCCATCAACCGTTTCGCGTATTCAAGATAAACCATTTTTTTGCCTATGTAAAATTTGTAAAAACTTCAGGAAATTTTCGGGAGGGGGGGGGTAATACCCCCAAACCCCAGCCCTAGTTGCGACACTGGTTAGGAGCATACCTAATCAATTACTACGTTTACATGATAAGAGTTAAGCCGTTCTTAATTTAAACTGATTTTATTCTAAGTCAATTTAAATTGTCTGACTTGTTTACAAGTGAACAGTGGCGTAGATATAATTTTTTTCTAGGGAGGGGGTGTTTAAGAGTAAGTTTTTAAGTGTTCTTAGTATAACTTAAAACGAGGTCATATGTAATAATATTACATTTAAAATGGTATTATTATTATGTTCCGTATTTAATGAAAATTATTTTGTTAATCAATTTTTAATATATACCTAATCATAGTAAAATCAAAATATTTTACTATAATATGTAAATTTAATAAATAATAATCAAATATTATTAAAAAAAAAAATCTTTGGGAGGGGGAAACCCCTAAACCCTCCCCGTAACTACACCACTGCATGTGAGTAATATTAAAGCATCATTTTCATTATTCCATGACATTGGTATTTCTTTCAGATCCATTATTATTTTTAATAATTATTAACTATCAATAATTTGTTTAAAAAAATATTTGTATCAAAAAATTGTTTATTATTTAAAAACTTATTTAATATAGATTCTATATAAGCAATCATTTGTTTAAACCTGTATAAACTTATATACGAGGCACGTCGCAGTAAATTTAAACTCTTATTACAACGCCATCGTTTCCCATCTAGCAATTTCATAGTATTATTTTCTTTTAAAGAAGCAACTAATGTAGCTATTTCTACAAAACTCCAACTACATCTTTTGATTGGGTTATTCATTCCTAATACAATTATTAGTTTCTAATACATACATACAAGGCTGTATCTGAGGGGAGGTCCAGGGTGTCTGGAAACCCATCGAAATTTCTTCAATATTTTACGAATGTTTAAAATACTTATTTATTTTTAATACCAACATAAATATTTTCAGTTAAAAATGACTAAAACTCCAATTAATCATTGATTGCTTTTAATTTTATATCATTATATCATGTAAAAATATGATATTAATTTTAATAAAAGAAGATTAAATCTTTTTTTGTCTTATTTTTAACCAAAAAAAGTTATAATCTAAATTCAATAAAATTACAATATACATGTTTTGGACCCCTCTCGAAAAATATTTCTAGATACAGCCTTGCATACATATAATAGTTACGACTAATAAGTATAATTAAAATATTCATAAAAATAAAATCTGAATAATGTGTTATGTTATCACTTATCAAAATAAAATCGATTCAGTTTCCATGTACAAAAATACAGCCGATTTTAATTATTAAACCGATTTATTTTGGTTAAACTACATATTCGAGCATCCTTAAAATAAAAGCGGTTTATGTAATCAAGATCGCTTTAAAGCGTTTACATAATTCATGATTCATTATTCACTTTAACCTTTAAACCGCCTTTAATTTTGCATGTAAATGTAGTAAATGTGTTTACCGGATTCATTTTTATTGTTTCGCATATAGCGTCGATTAAGGAAACAGATTTTGTGTTTGTTTCATACATAATAAGTTTTCTAATTTATTTATGATTGTACACTACATTAATTTGTTTAAGAATGCATTTGATGTAGACAGTTATGCACTAAAAACAAAAATAAATCTGCTAAAATATACTGCTGATGTACCAAATTATTAAATTATTGAAAATCGGATTAAATGGTAATTAGAACATTGTTGTGAAAGAGAAACTATACATTTAAAATTTTTCAAAATACTAAAAATATTTGTTGCCATTCCTGTAACTAGTTGCACCTGCAAAAGAACATTTTCGAAACTATGTTTAATCAAAACTAGGATACAATGTACAATATATTATATTATTATATATACAATACACCAATATATTATAATATAATATACCTATTGGCTACTAATATAGCTATATTATAGCAATTACTATATGTATTAAATTAAGTTATTTTTCTTGAGGAATTTTGATTAAATTTAACTACATTTCTAATTTTCTATTCTGGTAAATGATTATGTAGTATGCATAATCAATAATAATTTTATTATATTTATTATTTAATTATTTAAAAATAACTTAGATTTAATTAAAAGTAACTCGTTATTTATTAAGTTTATATCAATTAAAAAGTTAAAATTAACATAACTTTAACTTTTTAACTCGTTTATGCCCAGGCTTGGATACTTAACAAAAATTGAAAATATTTTAGGTTTAAATAATTCATGATACATACTTTGTCGCAGTATCACATTTTACAATAATGAACTTTGGTGATTTCATTAAATTTCTATTAATATTCATTATTAGCAAAAAGTTGTTTTTACAGGGGAAAATGTTCTTTTGCTATTTTAATATGTGAGTTATAGAGTAGAATCCGCTGTTAAAGTCCGTATGGCATACTGTAGTAAGCATTTCCATTTGCTTATTCTGAGGCTGTACTAATAAAAATGATAATAGTACATAATCACTTTTCATTATAAGACATTATTATGGTAAGTACTAAAATAAATACAACAATTATTTATTTTAATACTAATCTTGACACAATTTTTGAATGTTAAAAAGGTAAAATATTAATACTGCTGAATTTATGACCCAGCATTTTAAAGTAATTATAAAAAATTAAAAGGTATTAATAAATTTATTATACATTAATAATTGAATAAAAATAAAATCCTTAAATAAATAAATAATATGTTGTTATAGTTTGATTGTTGTAATGAATTTTTAATACACATTGGCAGATTTAACAATTATCTCAGACACAAAATGTAGACTTCAAAAGTAATTAAGTTTGTTTTGAAATTTGAAAAATTTTGGAATTTTATAATAAATAGGTTCTAAATAATTATTTCAGTTTTTTATAAAACTTTCCTTTGAGAACTTAACTGTTGGCAAATATGAGTGAATATAAATAAAATCCATTCACAAAAAAAAACCACTTCAACTCTTCACAAATATCTGGCATTCAATAATAGTTTGAAATCCATATCCATAAACAAAATAAAATATAATTTTTGACTAATAATTTGTCACTTTAAAAAACCAAATTAAAAAATTACATGTCCATCAACACTAATTAGAACTGATAAACATAATTTATATTATATACCTTTCTATATAAATGGACAAGGAATATATTCAAAAATAAAATATTTTCCAGTAGCAGAATAGTATAAAAATAACCAATAAGTAAAATCATTAATTAATATTTATAATGTGAATGAAAAATTCTAAAACTATGAAAAAATTATAAAATTCTTAAATGCTTAGTAACTTCAATTATAATCAAATTAGTTAACACACACACACATTCCTAATTAAATAAAATGTAGACTAATAATGATGGGTTTTGCATTAGATATAAAAATGCATATTATCAAATATAACATCAGTTCAAATATAATTTAATGAACGATAAGAACTAATAACCCATGTTTATCAAAGTAAAGAATGAAAAGGTATACAATACACAAATAATTATTACAAAGGATATCAATTATATTTTTGATTGCTACATATATTACATTAAATATCAACTTACTGGTTTATGGTTTAAATTAATAGAACAATACATCAAATGATGACTATTTTAAGATAATATAAATAGTAAATAATTATAATACTTTAACATTTAATTTGGGAATAGTTTATTGTGGTAGTCTTTATTATTATTATAATAATATCAATAATTTTAATTATATAAAATTAATTTGATTTTAAAATTTAGTTTTGTTGCATGTTAAATTGTGGGGCAAACCATTTTATCAAAATTACATAATATTTTATTATAACTTCATTAATACAATCAGAACTCTATTATTTAATAAGGTCCTCAGGAATAGACAATTTAACATTACTAATGAGCAGATTGAAAAAGTTGTGTTTTATATGTAGATATTATTACGAAATGGAGTTATAACTTAACTGAAAATAAAAACATTTAAATTTATATGTATATAGAAATATATTACACCAAAAATAAATGGAAAAATGTACTTGAAGTCTTCATACAAAAAGAAGCCCTTTTTAAATAATTGATTGAATCAATATTTTAAAGTAAATCAATAGGAATATAAAATTCAAACTTTCACACTGCAGTAAATATCATAAACATATAAAGCTTAAGAAATATAAAGGTTATTACAGAATAATATATACATATTAATATCATTTGATTTCATTTTAAATAATCATTAATAAATGAGAGTAAAATAATTTTGATCTTGTAAAAAAAAAATTAACCGATAAATATCCAATTCTTATTAATCACAATGATAATATATGTATATTTTATAATAGTACTTAACAATAATAATAAAAAAAAAAAAAAAACATTTGAAATAAAATATTGTTTATTTTAAATAATTTCAAGACTTATTATTAAGTATGACGGTTAAAAAAATAATAATTACTAAGTTAAATACAAATTTAAAAATGCATATTACTGGGGATAGATTTTTTTTTTTCTTACCTAGAACAAGACTTAATATTTTAACATAGCTTCAGTACAAATTTTGATAATATTTAAATATATTAATTTTACAGTTATAAATTATAGTAAAATTATATATATATATATATATTCAAATATCTATAATTTAATATGGGATACAATAAATATTTTTAAGGAGTCTTGTTCTTGGTGAGCTTCAATGTTATATTTTTCGTTGCACTGTAAATAATTATTTCAATATTTAACATACAGCAAGTATTGAAGAATAACCAATTTGGAATTAGTATCACACTAATTTTAATTTTAGCTGCAATTAATTAATTTTTAGTTTCATAATTAATAGTAATGGAATATTGAAATTGAAAAATATGGTAAGAGCAAGATTATTATTAAAGCAAATTGTAATACTTAGTAATTTATTGAAATCCATATCTGAATAAAATTGTAAAGTAAATTGAGGTAATCAAATAAATTAAACACAAAATATGTAATAAGAAGTCGATTTATGAAGTATCACATCTGCCGTTTATTTTCAAAATATAAAGTAGGATTTGACTTACATTGTTTAATAACCATGTGAAACTAAATGATCTCCAAGTTTTTCGACAACCAATGCAGCTTGTTGTGGTTGAACCGGATCCTCGTATAATGATACAACAATAGCTATACATAAAAATAATTTAAAATCAAAAATTATATATATTGAAAACTGATTAAAATATTTAAGTTTTCATTAAAATGATATCAATATATCTAGAGTTAAAAACTTTTAAACAATTAAGCTAAAAATATATTTGTTTTCCTTAATTATACATGTTAAAGGGATTTATTTTAAAATTAATATAAAAAATATAACTTACTTTGTTGTGTTTTTACACAATGAGCACCAACTTTTCCTTGTTTAGCTCGGATAACTTTGTCAGTACCCGATAGATAAATATAACGAACACCAGCTAGAGTAATGCCAGAAGATGTCAATGTATCTTGATTGTCAAAACCCAGAGCAATTTTACTCAATTCTTCTTTTGATACCTTATTTAAGAAAACAGAACTTGGAATAAATTTAACATGTATCTAATGAATAATCTAATAATTAGGTATCTAATGAAAGTTTTAACAAATTAAAAATGTATACTAGTTAGAATATGATTAGTTAAAATAACATAGTATAATAGTATTAAGCTGGGTAGATAGAAATTAGATATACAACGGTTAATAATGACTAGTATAATTATATCTATTTATAATGGAAAAATGTATGAATTGTTGGGATAAATTATTACGGTGAAAAATAAATAAATAATAACATCAGTATCATTTAAGAACACAATAAAGAAAAATAGATAGAGTAATGAGTAAGTAACATATATAGTGTTATAATTAGGTTAGGTTAGAATAAAAAACATGATTTTAAGATTAATTTTGACTGTAAAAACCTATTGTTAACGAGAGGAAAAAAATCATCGATAAAATGAACAAAACGTCGTGCAAATCACAGGACAACACATAGACGAATGAAAAAAAGCACATTGGCGTGGGCTTTGGCTGACCGAATCTAACCAAGATGACGCCGTGAAATGCGCACGGTCGATCTATCGCGAACGGATCGCGGATCTGACGTGGGAATGGTCACGAGAAGAGCACGCGGCATCAGGACCAGCATCATGGGTTTAAGGGCGACAAAGACCGTTTATACTCACGTCGAATCCTTCAGACTTGGCCCACACGTTTCCGTCATGGCCGGCGATGGCGGCTTTGGTCACGCACCTGGACGCCAGCAAGTGTTTGTCGACGTAATCTTGCCAAGACGACATGTTGTTAAGCGGTTTCGTTCGTGATCTGCGGTAGACGAATAAAAGCGGCAGCAGCGGCGGCGGCGGCGGAAATAGTTTGTCTCGTCGGCGAGTAAAATATACCGGTGACAAGGTGCACGCGCACGAGTTAAAAGGGTTTTTAGAAGTTTTTAAAAGAAAAGAAAAATGTTTTAAAGAAAAATAGAGAGAAAAGAACGGCCACCGGATGGCAATGGTGATGTGTGTGTGCGTGTGCGACGTGCGTAGCGAGAAGACACCCGGCGTAGATATTGGGAATGACAGGGAATAAAATAAAAAAAAAAAACAAGAATAAAAACCGATTGACGTACGCGCAGCGTTGCTATCAGTGCACCGATGTGCAACGGTGTACGCGTCGTTCCGGCTGCGCAGCTTTCCTCCAAACCCAGTGGAGGTACTGCACCGCTGTCGGCGTCGACCGCAAAATATACGTCTCGGTGCCAAGCGCCGTCGAACGGTCGAACGACGTATACAATACACCTTTCGGCCGCGTAGGAATTAGCATTGATTACTATAACTTCCAGAGGCGGATCCGGAATTTTTTCAATGGGAGGGGGGATTATTATTATATTTAATAAACTATCGATAATATGCTTCGGAACAACAATAAACGAAGATTGGGATCAAGCATTAGAAATAAAATGTAGAATTGAAATAGGTAGGGAAGTATTTCGAAAAATGTCGAAGGTTTTCAAGTGTCATGATTTTATTTTATTTTATTTATCTTTTGCCACAAAAATCAGACTGTTAAAATGTTATGTGTTTTCTGTATTATTATATGGAGTCGAAACTTAGACGTTTACAAAATTAACAAGCAAAGAAATTGAAACAGTGGCGTACCCAGAATTCATATAACGGGGGTGTTTTAAAATTGAATAGACTTATAGTAAGTGGGGGGCTCTTCCCCTTCCCGTACTACATTAATGAATATCATGTAGGTATTTATATAAATTATTATATAAATGAAAACGATTATATTAAGACAGTATATGTAAAATCTACAAGTTGTATACGTTTCTTCAAATTACGCTTTAAGTAAGTTTGCATCTGGTGAAATACCATAAAATACGGGGTGTTCTAATACCCGTATCACCCACCTAAATACGCCCCTAAATTTAAGCCTTTGAAATGTGGTTGTATAGGCGTATGTTAAAAATTTCATGGACAGATCGAATTAGTAACCAAAGGGTATTAGAAAAGATGGGAAAACAGAAGGAGCTATTAAATACAATAAAAACACAAAAGCTTGAATACATTGAACACATTATGAGTAAATTGAATCAACGATACAATGTACTCCAACTTATATTACAAGAAAAGATAGAAGGAAAAAGAAGTGTTGGAAGAAGACGAATATCTTGGATGAAGAATCTCCGCGACTGGTACAATATAACATCGATTGAGTTATTTCGGGCATCACTTGACAGGAATGACATTGCAAATATAATATCCAACATCCGGAACGGAGAGGAACTCATAGAAGAAGAAGAAGAACGATAATATCATAATGGCCTTTGACGTTCGACAACATCGGCTATCTAACAAATATATAAATATTTATTTAGCATTTAAAACCATTACTATTAAGTATATTATATAAATAAAAAAATAAATAACATTTATTTGTAAATGTTTTATGTCAACATTTTTCTGTAGTCTATTGATAGGGAGGGTACGTGTCCCTGTGGATCAATTTTATAAGATACTCACACTTTTCTCTAGCGATCTGCTTTAATATTATACACATACCTATATTGATATATGCTATATTGAAACGTTTCATGTTTTTTGTTAATCATCATGACATCATTATTCATTATTAATCCTTACATGTTATTTTCCCAAAAAAATATTTTATTTACAGTCTATCGTCATAAATATTAAATATTTAAATATATAGGTATAACCATAATTTTTTAAATATTATGAAGTCAACAAATTTAATCAGTTGCCCTACCCTTTCAAAAGTTAAAATAATGCCCTAGAATACCACTGACTCACTGATCGTTGAATCTCAAAAAACTATTCAACGTACGCACCTGTAATTTAGAATAGTGGTTCCTCTAATACTTTCACCGTGTAATAAGAAACGATTTTTCGAAAATCACATATTTAAGAGTTGAAACAGTTTCGGACTGAATGTATACATTTTTTATTTTTCGTTTACCTAGAAAATATTTGATTTGTTTAATATGTTGATTTTAATAATCACAGATTAAGAATTATGTAAAATATTAAACTATATAAATCAATAAAAATCAAAAAATTTTGTGTAATCCAAATGCACTTCAATAAATAGCATTTATTTGAAACCTTGGATTGTCAAACTTTTCTCGATAAAATGAATAAATAAAAAAAATAATGATCCAAGATAAATTGAACATTGTAATAAAGATATTAGTATATACTTAAATATAGTAAACGGTACAGCAAGGTGTGATAGACATGACTGTATTTAATATTTACAAATTGAAATACATATTAAATTATTATTTCAACCATTATTTCGGATGATTTTTAC
This sequence comes from Sipha flava, assembly GCF_003268045.1. NCBI lineage: Eukaryota > Metazoa > Arthropoda > Insecta > Hemiptera > Aphididae > Sipha > Sipha flava. The sequence goes on from NW_020273605.1 coordinate 29,031, forward strand.
TTAAAAAGGCATATGTTCTACGGTAACACCCAAAAAGAGTTGAACACTCACAATTTTCTCAACGGACAACGTCAGGTATTACACACTCATTGATCATCGCTACATTTCAAAACTATTTGAACTTGAAATTTTGACATGGTGGTTTCTCCAATATTCAATACATGTAATTTAAGGATTTTAAAAAATATTGGAACCGGCAAATACGATAATTCAGAGGTAATTCAGCGTACCACCAAAACTACCCATTCATTTTAACTTTCGTTTTATTAGTTTTATAACCATCAACAGTTGCACCAAACTTGACTTTAAATAGTGTTAGGTAATAATCCATTAAGACCTATGTCATGGCCAAGAATGTTCAGTGCGAAGCCGGGTAATCAAGCTAGTACTCGTATATACCACAAATATACAATCGTGAATCGAGACGGTCTCAGTTACACGGATACGTCCCTGTTAGTGTTTCATGTTGTTTCATGTTGTGTCACGATTATTAGATGTTGAGAGATGTTTTATTATATATTACTGATTATTAACAGTACTTACATTCAATGATCTTTATCGTTGAATATAATAAAAAAAAAACATAATGTTATAAAAACACACTGTATAAACAATAACAATAATAATAAAGGCTCATCAGGAACAATAATAATTTAAAACATTAAACTACAAAAATGCTGTAATTGTGGAAAAATACTACTAACTATTGGTTATATATAATTATTGGTAATATTATTTTATCTCGTATAAAGTAAATTTTGGATTATCTTAGAGTACGTTTTACAATAACATTTTCAAACAAAAAACAAAATTAAATAGCAAAACTAACATTTTTCAAAGAAAAAGAAATATAATTGAAAAATATTAGTAAAAATTATGTAATTAATGTATTAATTTATTTATGATTTTAATTAGATAAGTATAATGTGATGTAAGTTAAGGTTACTTTTACATGAAAAATCTGCTATCATTAACAATTTTAAGTAAACTGGTTACAAGAAGAATAAAAGTCGTTCATTATGACTCGGTTTGGAAATCTGACAATTTTAATTATATATTTAATAATATTATATATACTCTGTATAGATTTATGCATCTTTAAATATACTTATTATTATTATTGTTAAAATTATAATTAGGTACATTTAAAAAAAATTTTAGTTAATTAACCAGTGGTAACACCTTAATTTTGTCTTTAACAGTAATTATAACAGTTACTAAGTGTATTTAGATAACAATTGAATAATTGGACAAAAAATAAGCCATTTGCTAATCTATAAAATAAATTTGGAGACAGTTTTTATTAGATTGTAAAAAAATATTTCTAATTAATATAGGCAATATAGGTACAACCACCAAGTCAGAGACATTTACAGTTGAATTATACACATTTTAAAATAATACAATAATGTTATAAATGTTATAATGTTATAAAATGTATAAATGTATAATTATTCTATAGGTACATAAATATATTATTATTATATTTTTATACTTAACTATTTAATTTTACATCATAATTTTTAAAATTAAATTAAAATATATGTACCTATAATCGTACATGTATAAATGTATGTATTGAATATTATTTTTGTTGTATAACGCTATATAGTAAATTATCTTAATATAGGTATTCATTTTGTTGGCAGTTGTATTATTTCCTTTGAAAAGAGTATGAATATTTATTAGACTATATACATTACACTACGTAACTATAAATTATAACATTATCGCGTTCCTTGATATTTAAATATTATGTTTTATTAATAATTTAATTAATTTTATCCGACTATGATTTATAGATATAGCTATTATTATTACTATACATGTTTTGTACTAGTTTGGTCGAGGTTATCAATGATTTGTTCCAATTTTTGACGATTATGTTTTCTATACAGGGTTCTCGTTTTATACAACTATCTACTATCAATGTTATTGTATACTAATATCAAATAAAGAAATTACTAGTAAATTGATCGATTGAAAAAAAATCTTTCGATATTTTATAATTTTTATGATGTCATTAATTGTTTTAATTTTATTTTTCAAAATTGAGCTGTTATTTATTTAATAATTTCATAATTTATTATTTCTTTATATCAGTCATTAAAAATGTTATAATATTAATTATTTTATCTAATTTATTATTTCAAAATAGCACAGACGACATAATTATCACATCTTATAAAATGTCATTGTCTTAGGAATAATTATTTATCGGACGCGTGTAGTTCATCGAAAATAATGTCAAATTATTATATAAATGTTATATCAGCTGTTAGTATATTCACTATTCAGTATTCATTACATTACCCTGTAACCATATTAAACCGTTCAATAAATTAATTAATTATCATAATACATAACGGTAAGGTGAACATAATAAACAAATTCCCGGCAATTTTTTTTTATTGAAAATGAAATTAAAACAAAAATGTATCACAGCAAAATAAAAATTGTTTATTTTTTTTATTGAAAATTCAAAAAACTTATTTCACTTTAACCAATCAATGAGGAATATATTTTAAAAATTAATACTTATTATATTTTTTAATTTGTAGTGAATCGATTGAATTCATTAAAACAGAACCACTAAATTAGGATTAAATGCGCCTCGTTTAACTTAAGCTGAGAAAATTGAACAAAAAATTAATAAACCGGATAATCTAGTTTAAAATAGGACGTATGGGGTCGATCGACCTACATCAAGTAAAACCTTCAATATATATATGAGTATCAGAATAATACTCTTTTGAATACTCACTGTATTTGAATAAATATTATATTACATAATATGTAATACGCCTATAAGAGTCATTATTATAGGCAAAATCGTACTACAAATATACTACATATTGCATTAGAATGTAAAATGTTCCATTAAGTTTTTAAGTGTAATTTATTTAAATTTAAATTAAGTACGTAATAATTTTTCTATTATCGTGGAGGAAATTTATTTTGTATTTTCGTAGAAATAATTAGATTATTCTTGATGTCAAGGTGCCATATGTGCCGGGCACAGTGAGAGTTTTAGTGTCCTTTTTAATATATATTAAAAATGTAAAAAGTGCTGGTATAATTGAGTTTCGCTAACACTGTGAAACCGTGTAGGCGTAGAGATTAATGTATAAAATAAAATACGACTATTTTAACGTTTCGTTTATTGTTTCCGTAGTTTAGTATATTAAGCCGATATCGTTATAGCCATAATGTATAGTATAATGTGTAGTACATTATAGCCCATGTCATAATAATATTGCGATAGTCGTAATATTTTAAAATATACTTTATACAATATCTATTTATACAGCTATAAGCATTGTGTATTTAATCGTATTTCTAATGACATATGTCAATATGCTATCATTTGATTAAAATGGTGTCACGTGACTATGTATAATATACATACGAGTATATATATTAGAGTATATATAATGATATGATATATTGTCATGCTGATACAGTGTTACTAAACAAATAACTACTAAAAATATAGACATAATATATAATATAATAGTATCAATATAATATATATTATATAGACAGTGTTCGACTTGAAGAGGAACAGAGTACCTCAACTAATTTTCAGAAATTTTAGCATCCCCCTACTAATATTACATTATAATTATAACACTTAACAAGTTTTGAGGACGCTTTTCTATTTTTATAAAGTAAATAGAGTCTCCCTTCTTTAATTTTGTCACGTCGAGCACTATATATAGATACATAGTATAGTAGTACTATGATAATAGATATATTACGTACAAGCTCTTAACATTTTTTTGACAGGTAAAAAATATTCAAGTTTTTAATTAAGATATGTAAATTATTAAAATATTAACATAAGATTTGATTACTAGTTAATGTCTAAAAGATTTAATTTATTTCAGTGCACGTTCTAAATCCTAACGTAGATGTCTATACTATTCCGCTTTTATTAGTACGTGCTAAAACAGATTCCGATTGATACAACTGTACAAATAATATATTATCTCGATTAATGTAGCAAATAACTATTATTATCGTACATATTGATGATTTGCATTGAAAATGTTTTACTTTTCAGTATACATACCTAAAAAACTATGTGGCATGTACTAGTACCTTAATATATCTAAAATACGAGTAAGAGTATCACTAAATTAAACAAAAATATTATTCATAAATGCGTTTATGTCTATACTGAATATCTTATCGGTTTCATAATTGTAGCTTAAATGTAAAACGTAATAAAATAAATTTACTAAGAATAATTATTAATATGAAATTATATATTAATACTACCATAAAACACAAAATTCAAAATGTATTTGATCGCAAACGTGTTTAAAATAAAACCACACTTGGAATTTAAAGAAAAAATATATTATCATTAATACTTGTGAAATTGATCGGATTTACCGTAATTCAAACTTCAATTATTTAATAAACACCTGAATACTTTTCTTTCAGGTATTCTTATAAATCTTAATAATTTATTATGAGACTTTTTGATATTTTAATACATATTTTCTAGGTAGTAGATACTTACCTACAAAAAAAACTTTTCATTGACATATTTTAATAGAATAGTAATTAATATAACGGGTTCGACTATATTTAATATATAGAATATATTTATTTAAAACCATAAATTTCAACTTATATTTAAAACTATATAACATGGTTTTGCTAGCACTATATTAAATAACTGAAATATTTTTTTAAATTTTATTTAGTATTTTTAAATACACTCCTATTATAAGAGAAAATAGTTTCTTGTTAATGAAAATAATATTATATTATAATTTATTTTTAATTTTATATGTCATTTATTTTGTGTTATTATGTTCAGCAAATTATACATCACACGCTAGCGTGGATCCAAGGGGAAGAAGAGAAGTGCCCCTTATATCCATCAAAATCATTTTTTTTCATACATATCAAAAAAACTATTCAATTATTTTTTATTGATCATTTAAGAATTCTAAACTTTTTGCCTACCTATAGAATAATATGAATAATTTACAATGTATAAAATCGGTTATAATTTATTTTACAAACAAGCCGCACATCAATAATTGTGTTTATATATTGTATTTTTAATTAATCGATATTATACAGTATAATGTAAAAAAAAATTATTGAAATTTTATCTTCATTATTGCAGGAAATCGTTGACCGTTATACGTCACACGTCGTCTCGGTTATTTCCGTGAAAAAAAAACAAGTTATGTATTAGTAAATCCTGAATCTAAAATATAAATTCTGCTCATGATACATTAAATCATTGAGATTAAAATTACGAACTAATACGTATATAATTTCTTAAAATGTTAGTTACATTGCCAATTTCTATCATAACAGCAGAAAGAAGTTTTTCCTTTTTAAAGCTACTTAACAATTGTTAAAGGGCAAAAATGAGAGAAGAAAGATTGACAGAGTTGGCTCTTTTGTAATATTAATGTATAGTGAAAAATAACATAATAAATATAATTAACAAAATTTCTAAAGAAAAAACCACATAAACTTGACTTAGTATTATAAAAATTATACTATTAATTTGTAATACCATAATATTATGATATTTTATTCCTTTAATTGTTATACAATTTAACTTTATTCCTAAAGCTACGATTTACCATACATATAATATATTTGTATATATATAGTGAAACCTCTAAATACCGGACACTCTTGGTCGCCATTATTTTGTCAGTTATTTAGAGGTGTCCGCTATTCAGAGGGGGGATGGGCAGGCACGTCCACAGAGATGTAGCTCACTGGGTGCAAAATATTTTTAGTGTCAATATAAGCTGTGGGGGGAGCTTTGTCCCTCACACCCACTAACACTAATTAAATTACATATATTATTTATCATCAATGGGTATAACAAAATATATTTAAAACATAACTTATTTTATTTATTACTTCTAATAAAAATGTATATTATTGTTTACATTAATACATTATTAATTATTGAAAAGCAATGCCAACCACCTAAAACTCAATCTAAACTTTTCAATAATACCTTCTAATCACTGTTAAAAAAAATTCTTTAATTTTGTATCTTTGTCGATGAATATTAGTCAGATCTAAACTACTTAACCTTTCATTTCCCATTCTGTTTCTCAGCCATATCTTTAAACGACGTAATGTACTAAAAATATATATAATATATATATATATATATATATTATGATACAATTTATTTTGTAAGAATAATATACTGAATTAAAATTAGAAATATAATATAGAAAATATTACCTGAAAGATCTTTCTACTGAACATAAAGTTTCAGATAAGGTAATGGCAATTTGTATAGTCATACATACATACATACAACTTCACAGAACATAATCTAGAGAAATGTTTCATCGAGGCGATGAATCAATGGACAAATAAGATAAACTATAATTGTATAATAATTTATAATATATAGTAGTAAGATTAGATTAAATTGGCATTCAACGATTATTCATGTTTACGATAAAAATTGTCAAAATCAAAATTAAATTTCCATAAAAGTATCCGTTGATTAATGTCCGGTATTTAGGGGTTTTCCTATATGAAAGTAGTGAAAATGTCCCTGTCCCATAAAAACGTCCGCTATTCGGAGGTGTCCGCTATTTAGAACTGTGTTAGTTAAGGGAGATTCCACTGTATAGCTATGCATCCCTCTCCGTGAAAATTTTTTGGATCTACTTTGATCACATGAGCTTCCCATTAACACGTTGAAAAATTAAATAATTACAATATGATGTTTCTTCTACACGAGTAATTCATGACCATTCTAGTACTTAGGATATAGTGAATTATTTTCTAAGATTAGTAACAAAAAACAAAAATACAAATGAATAAAAGAAAATTAATTCTTTTGAAAAATTTGACGGCTATGTTACTTGATTAGCTTTTCAAAGCTTGGATTGCATTTATCGTTGATTATCACTGTCCGGATATGAGTTGGTTTAAATTTTTTAAAAGTGTATGTTTTTTTGCGTTTGTTTAAAATGTATTGTGTTTGTAGACTCGCCTTTGATTTTCTTTTAAAAATTTGAAAAAGTATTTTAATTATATACAATTATGCTTATCTCATAAATTATAGTTGTAATAAAATTATAACTTTTAAGATAAGTATCATAAATTGTGACTTTAATTGAGATGGTTATCAATGGAAATTTAAAATTAATACTCGTATATTATTTTTAAACGTTTGTATAAACGTAAATTTTTAAATATCATAGTATATTTTACTATTTTTACAATGTTTATCTTCATTAATATTTAATATGTTTTCAATATCAAAATTTTTACTAATACAATTCTAAAGAAAAAATAGTTTTTGTACTTATAATAATTAACTGACCTTAATACTCATAGAAACACTATTTTTTTTTTAGATTCCAAGTGAAATGTGAAATGTATTGGTTTTACCAAGATGTATGTTTTTTAAATTATTAGGTAAATTATATTTCTTGTGTTTGTGTTCAAGATTTCGATTAGACGGATTGCTTCGACCATTACAATAAGAAATTTTTGGGAAAAATTTAAAAAATTACAAAAACTGAACTGAGATCCATAGGCGCACATTTAGTATAAAACTTGAAAGTGCTAGATTATCCACCCCAAGGTGATCCGTGGGAACAAAGCCACCCTCCACACACCCTCTATAATTACTTGGCACAAATGTTTTAGTTTCACCATTTAATTATAAATAAAGCAATTTTTTATATTACAACTAAATATTATTAATAAACATAACTATTTTTTTTATCAATAAGCAATAAAATCTGTACACGATAAACAATACCAAAATCTTAAATGGTATTCCAGCAATAAACTTAACCATCATCACAGTATCATATGCATAGGTAACATAAACACAATACCCAATACTCTTATTGCATACATGCATGTATAACGTATGTTTGTTTATTAGTGTATTACAAATGCAAACTAAAGTTTTTACCACAAAATAAACTGAAGGTATTAATTTAGAACTTGGGGGCGCTAAGCACTTCCCGGCACCTCGTATGTGCGCCAATGACCTAAGATGGTTGCAAAGTAAACTTATATACAGAAGTATACTGCTATTCATCTATGGATGAATTAGTTAAAATTAATGTTATAAGACAGTGGTGCTTAACCCACGACCCGCGGGCCACATGTGGCCCACGAAGGTATTATATGAGGCCCATTATGAATTTTCTAAAATAAAAAATGTTTTAAAAATTTATGAAAAAAAATTATAATTATTTATTTTCATATATTATTTTTATTTAAATTATTCCAAAAAATATAATTATGTATACCTCAATTCATAATATTTTCAATATACAGTAAAAGATAAGAAAACAAGTCCAAAACATAAGATTATTTTAGTACTTTTTTACTTTGTGGCCCGCTTAAAGATAATTGTTTAGCAAAGTGGCCCGTCAAAGGAAAAAGGTTGGACATCACTGTTATAAGATATAAACTTATTTAAGAGAAAAATTTACTCTAAGAGTAGTAACTATTTTAGAATAATTATTTCAATATCTGCATGTATACGATTACTACAATAGTGACAATAATTATTGCTTACAATTTTATTAAATTATTAAAATAAAGGTGTATTAGTGTGAGCATAGAGTTATACTTGTGATATTGTTGGTTTATCAAATATATTTTACACTCCTAATAAAAGCATGAAATGACCCCTATATTTCATTGTTACAACAGTGGTCTAATGGTGGACATATTTTGCAGTTCTATTTTTTAACTGAAATGGTACCCTTATGTGACTTGAAACATGTACTGAGCGGCGTCGAACTTCTGAAATTCTACTCAGGCCAAATAAAAATACTACGGCCTCAAGCCAACATTTTTACTTAACATAGAATAATTTGTGCTCTCAAATTAAAAGTATTTAAATATGATTCACATTAGTTAAACACGTATCAACAGAGACCTTACCGTACCATTGCATAAAATAATTTATTTTGTGTTTTAATTTAGATAATTCACCTTTGAACGTTTTTGTTCCGTGCATACACGTAACGATCTGACAGAGTTCGTCCGACATTCCTTGTGAGAATATTGCAAACCATAGATCGGCGGCCCTTTGATCCTTGATTTCATTTTAAAAATGTGATCAGGCCGCGGCCTGATCTATACATAGTTTGGCGCCACTACAGTGTTTATATTATTATTTTATAGACATTTCATAATTTTAGAAATATTTTATGAAATTTGTACTTAAAATATAAATTTAAATTTTTCCAAATTATAGATGTCCCCCCCCCAAAGTTAGCACTTTAAAAGTTTAACCTAATTTAATAAAAAAATTTAGTTAATTTGCTGTATCATCTATTTTCAGAAATATAAATCGATACTCCTGCTGATTTCTTTCACCCGAAATTGTTTTTTCAAGAGTAATGATTAAGAGTTCGGGACTTGTTGCATTTGCATAGAAATATAATAGTCTAAGATATAAATTTGTATAAAGTCATTGACTGAAATACAAAAATTTTAATTGCATATTTCATCGTTTTCTGAGCAAAACCCATATTTGACAAATTTTGGGCAATTTAATTGTTATTTATAGCATATAGTTTTCGTTTGATGTTAAGTAAATTTATTTTAAAGATTAACATTATTTTTTTTTTTACTCTCATGCATCGGTTAATATACCTAATCATAGAACGAGTCAGAACAGGGAAACAAGGGAAATACCTAATTTTTTCTTGCGTATACTATCGGTTATCATAAATCATTTAGAATGTACAAGGAAAATAAGTATTCAGTTGTTTTTCATTATAGGAGAAAATGAAAATATAATATACACAGTAATATTATGTTTATAGTACTAATGTGGTCAAAACATAGTCCACATTTAAATTAATAAATCAAATTTTTTCACTGTAATTTAATAAATATTACAAGTGATATTATACATTTATAATTTGAAAAAATCTATATCATTGTTATAGAACCATTTTAAAATAAATTTTTATCAATAAAATGTTTAAATAAGTTAAGATACAATTACTTTAAAATATATATGCTACATGCTTCTAAAGTTATGATTGTAATTTTTATTTAAAACACCAAATAACTGATTATGAAACAATCCCAATATCATATTATGAGTATTACTTTCTATAAGTGTTTTTTATATACAACTTATTATAACTTTCAACAGTCAAAATAGAAAATTTAAGTAATTAAAGTTTAAGTTAGTTTTTTATTCACCACTAAACTATATTATGGTTTTATATTTTAACTTGGTATGATAGAAAGATGAAATATTATTATTAATATTAAACAGATTGGAATAGTTAACATCTGGCCATATTTTATAATTTCAAAAAGTAATTTGAAATATAATTAAGAAATTGTTCATATCGTGAACTTATTACTATGATTTTTTTTTTAAATACATATTAGTTTCTTAACAGCGCATAAATTGAATTGTATTACAGTATATTGGTTTAAATTAGTATTTTGTGTTATATTACATTTAAGGAAATATATTTTCTGGTTATTTTATGTTTTTAAAACAATTTTGGTTTGATAAAATCTGTTTTTAATAATGATTCACAAGTGTGTATTGCATGTAAATTAAAAATAATGATTTCTATAACCTATTTCATAATTTATTTGTTTAAAAAATGTATTTAAGTGTATTTAAATTTAATATTTCGTATTTATTTGTATTTGTAAGGATTTTTTTTATTTAAGTATAAGATTATTCAATATAATTGATCATAAAATTAAGATTTTCATAAATTATTTTTATATGTTTAAAGTAATATATTACATAGATAATGTAAAACAGAAACTATGAAAATTGAAATAAAATCAACAATTGATGCAAAAAAAATTTACAATTTTATTAAAATAAAAATATAATAATAGTAATAATTGTAATAATAATGATAATAAAACACTTAATTTAGAATTGTTAAAAATTAAAAAAAAAATCTTTCTATGTTCCTTATATAATTAATTAAAAGTTAATTTTACTGCTAAAATATAGTAAAATATACTATATTTTTATATATTATACTATATTGACAAAGAAATATAAATGGATAAAATAATTAATAATATGTCATAATAATAAAAGAAAACAGTAAGGAAAATATTTTAATTAATTGGTATGTTCAACAGCTTACAGATTTGGACTGTAGCATACAAATCGGAATCAAAACATTTTTGACATTTGGAGCCAATACTCCAAGTAGGTCGCGTTGAAGGCAATACCATTTTACTCTTTTCCACTTTATGTGTCTTGTATTTTTTGCTCAGAGTATCCATCATGATTTTCAAGTCAACAGTGGCTGTTGGAATGTTTTTAATATACTACAACAAATACAAAATAAATTTAATTAAAATGAGTCTAAAATAGTAACAGTAATTTAATATTTTTTAAAAGCAATTTTTATCAAATATTTAAAATGAGAACAACTTTAAAAATGAATTCTTCTTCTTCTTTTTCTTTGCATTTTACCCAACTATTTGAGGTCAGCTACCCTTGTCCTAAATCTCTGCTCATCTCGATTATCTACATCCTCTACTTACACATCAACAACAACAACCCTCATATCATTCTCAATTGTATCCAACCATTTATTTAGGTTTTCCTTTCTCCCTCCAACGATTATTTTTATAACAGCTCTTACTGCTTTTGTTTCCTCTCACCTTATCACATTTCCAAACCATCTCAGTCTATTTTCTTTCACCTTGTCCACTATACGGATGCTACACCAATACTACCTCTTGTATATTCGTTGCTTACTCTATCTTTTCTTGTTATTCCATTCATCCATCTTAGCATTCTCATTTCCACAACATTCATATTCTGTTCTATTTTTCTGTCAATTGCCCAAACCTAAACTATATAGCATAGTTGAGTCTCACTATATTCCTGTAAAATTTAACTTTCTAGCTTATTAGGATTTTTTTATTGCATAAAACACTCGACGCTTCTCTACATTTCATCTTAATAAATTAATATAAAAAGTATATATATAATATAATAAATATATAAATTAAATAAATCTTAATAAGAATGAACATCATATGAACATTCACGTTATATCGTAAATAAAATATTAAAACTAATTATCATGGAATATATGGTATAACTAAATGTAAGAAAGAATTAGAAAGCTGGAAACAAATTATTCAAAAAGTAATTTATAATTATTATTACTAAGTAACAATGCCACAAAATATTAATAAGGTTATTGAAGTTCATAAATCATAATACTTAAAATACATTTATAGTACATATATATTATTCAAAATATAAAACAATTTCAGTGCAAAATGTAATTGTCAATGATTAAGTTAGAATTATAAGTATGTTTTTGATTTATTCAATTTCTAAATTTTAAAAATTTGACAAATATATATTACTTAAATAAGCAAAAAACTATAGTTTACCATAGTTAATGCTTAAAACAATAAAAACTATAATTTTATGAAACATTTATTTCAACTTTTAAATGATTTATTCATGGACAGCATAACACTCATTCACACAAAATGTAGTTGTTATATTAAAAAAAAAAAATGAATTATATATATATGTTACTGGTCATATGGATAAACCGGTATTTTGTAAAATGCCAAAAATCACTTGGCAATATACATAATACAAGCTTTACCTAGGTATTATGTATAATGCCAAACGTGGAGTAGGCAATATGATGAAAATAAACAAAATTGGGCATCGCCATTTACCTATAATTTTACTTATCATTTATAATAAATTTGCGTGTACGATTTAATGCAATAAAGATTAAGATTCTTTTACTACTATAATAATAATTCTGAGGTACAATATTGAACGTACTATTAATTTTATTATAATATCGTCATTTTCGTGTACGGTTATGGTGTTGAAACTATGGATACGAATTATATGACGTCAAATTTTTATAACAAACTACAATTTTTTTTAAAAATTAGATCTCTAATACTAGTTTTTTATTTGAGGAACAATATGAGTTGATAAAAATTCAATTCACAAGAATTAGCCAAAAGTTTTAAAAATGTATTTGTAAGTCCAAGTGTCAAAATAAAAGTGTATTTGCCTAAAAAATAGCATTTTATGCACATAAAAATGTCACTTTTCTACAACATGTTACAATAAGTAAATAATAGTTTAAGTAAAATATTTATATAATAGTAATAATATAATAATAGATAAAAATTAAATTTTGTCTGTAATATGAGTAGTATATAATAATTATAAGAATTTTAATATAATATAACATAAGATAAAATATTTTGTACTTTGTCGAAAAAAAGATTGGCATTTTGCATAAAGCCTGGGTATTTTATAAATCACCTAGGTGAAATGTAAAATAATATTGAAAATTATATAATTTATTTACATTGTCTAAAATGGGTCAGCAATTCGTATAATAACTAGGCATTTTGCAAAATATCTGAATAATCCATATTGCTAGTGATATATATATATATATATAAATACAAATAAATGACAAAAATCACTGTAATAACAAAAATATGAAATCCCTTTGCAACAAGAAAAATACAACAGATTGCAATACATCTTAAAAAAATACTTACAAGTTTCTTTTTAGGATCTTGTAAAGCTATCCAGAGCCATGTAGCAACTGAACAGTACAATTTATTGCTACAAATTTTACCACAGCATGTTTTTAACATCTTTATAAGATCTTTAACTATATCAGCATTAACAGTTCTCTGAAACAACATAATTCAAAAATATATATTTTAGAATGGTTTGTATACAAAATTTTGAAATTTAACAAATATAATAATTGTAATAAGTATAATTATTAATTCCTGTACTTACCACCCAAATATGCCATGAAGTTTCTTTGTATCTTAGTAAATTAATAAGAACACGAATTGCAGGTTCTCTGGCCTCAATACTAGGTTGTGACTGATTAGAATACTGCAAAAAGTGAAAAATGATGTCCACTATGATACCTTCAGCAGTTTTTAAACACAATTCTTTTGATAGTGATGTACAGATTTCTAAAAAATAAAATATTGCACTTAATAAATATTTGTGTACAATAGGTTAAAGAAATATTATTTTCAAGAATTAATTATCTTGAATTAAACATGGTTTTTGTTAGTTTGTACTGTAAAATCATTTTATTTCAAAACATATATATTTTATATTATGACATTTGAATGAAATTCTTCTGTAATATGTAATTTTTTTCATAAATCAAACATAAAAGATATTTATCCTTTTTTTTATAAACCCATTTATTAACAATGTGATAAAATATTGTATTAATTTTAACACGTTTACCAATTTACTAATGTTTGTTCATAATTTATTTTTATTTTTGTATTATAATAAAATTCAAAATATAGTTAAATACTAATATAATAATAATGGTAATCTAAATAATTTTTTCAATAAATAATATTCATATAACACTACCTAAATTCCAAAATACTGTAGTTAATTCTCGATAAGAATATTCGTTTTTCTTTTGTCGGTTTAAAACATCAACAGCGTCATTATGTCTCTTTCCCAATGTAAGAGCACCCTTTTTGGGTACTCGAATTGTTTCTCGTCTGCACTGATATTTTTTTCTTACACTATAGCCTCTCCATAGGGCCTATAAAACATTTCAATTGATTAGTGTTATTTATGAATTAAATCCATAATTCGCTAAAAAATTAAAGTATGTTTTTTTATGATTCATAATTACCTGTATCAATGTAGCTGCTCGCACAAGTTTAATTATTTGTAATTCATACTTGATCAGAGGTAATTTCTTTCTTACAAAATATCCTCTGACAGCTGCTTGAATTTTTAATGCAGCCATATTCTGCTTCTGTAAAAGTTTACGGTTCAACATCACGTTTCTGGTCCAACTTTGCAACTTAACAGCAGCTCGCATTTCCACATTTATTTCAAAGAGCAACGCATGACCAGCTAACAACTGTTTACACTGTGTGTATTCAAATCTTTAAAAAATATGACGTTTCCGAAAATTTTTGCAATCAAGCAATAAGGTAAGTTACTTTAGATTTATCAAAATGGTAGATAATAAAATATGAAAATATGTCCAAATCACAAGTAAGCTGAAGATTTTTTTAAATAAGCATAAGAAAACGTGCGTTCAAAGTACCTTGAGATAGTTGTCATGTGAGTTGCCATTTTACAGAAATAAAATGTTTTAAATAATTTAACTAAATTACATACCTCAAGAGCTTCCATTGAACGTTTTCGGCGAGTTTCCAAACTATTTTTCAGCTGAGGCCAATGTTTGAGTGCTAAATATCTCCGAACATAGGACTGTAGCAAAACTGAAGACTTTTTGAGATGCTCATATTGGCGTCTTTGTTTCACCATAGCCTTGTACGCTCTGTAATATCTTTGTAATGTGATTACGCTTTCTTTTTGAAGTAAATATTCTCTTTCAGCTAATTTCATTGCAACAATAGCTCGATATCTTGATTGTACTTTAATTACAGACTGTCTCAATTTCAAAAATCTTAAGCGTTCCTTAGTGGGTGGCAAAGATTGTCTCAAAAATTTTTTAATTATATTACTAGATGTTATTAATTTATTTTGGTAGGCTTTTAACACACATTTGGTTTCTGGCCATTTTTTGCGTACCAAGTATCCTCTAAAGTAGGCTTGTAATCTAATAGTAATTTTTTTTTTGTTTTCATAAATTTGCTTTTGTTGTTTCATAGCCATGTTGGCACGGAATTTTCGTTGAATTAAAATAACATTATTACGCAAGGTGCGATAATTCTTTACTTGTTTATTAACTCGGAATTTGGTTTGGACAGTAATTACAGCTCTTCTTAATTCAAGGAATCTTAAACGACTTTCAGTAGTTGGGAGATTTTTTCTCATCACCCTTTTAATTATATTGCTACAATTAATTAAATGTTGCCGATTGGCCATCAGTTCATTTTTTAAAGATATCCATTGTTTTCTAAAAATATATCCTCTGGCTACACTTTGCAATCTCAGGGTCATTATTTTAATTTGAAGATATTGTTTTCTCAGTTTTTGCATTTGTTTAGTGGCACGAAATTTTCTTTGTATAAATATGGTAGATTTTTTTAATCTGATGAATTTTATTTGGTCTTCTGTTACTGGAATATTTTTTCGCAGTGTTCTTTTTATGATATTACTACAATTTATTAAATAATTTTTATTCGCTTGTAATTTTATGCGTAATTCAGGCCATTGTTTTCGAATTATGTACCCTCTAACTATACTTTGAAGTTTGATTGTATTAGCTTTCATTTTGATGTATTTTTCTCTATCTTCTTTCATCATTTTTATAGCCCGAAATCTTCTCTGAAATACTATCGCAGCCGATTTAACTTGAATAAACTCCATCCTTTCTACTGAAACAGGTAAATTTTTTCTTAGGCATTTTTTAATAATGTTGCTGCAGTCAATTAAATGAGTTCTATTCTTTTGTAATTTATTTCGTAACTCTGGCCATTGTTTTCTCAGAAGATAACCTCTAACAATACTTTGTAATTTAATTGTAACAGTTTTCAGTAATAGGTAAAGTTTTCTTTGCTTCTTCATTTCTTGCTTAGCACGGAATCTGTTTTGCAAAACAATGGCAGAACTTTTTAGTCTGAGAAATTGAATGCGGTCTTCTGTAACTGGAAGATTCCTTCTCAAGGCTCGTTTAATAATGTTACTAGAGGTAATTAAATTCATTTTGTTTTTCTGCAGTTTACTATATAATGTAGGCCAATGTTTCCGTACAATGAAACCTCTTATTACAGCTTGTAGCTTAAGTGTACATATTTTAAGTTTTAAGTAGTATTTTTTCTGATCTATCATAGCTTGTTTGGCTCTGAATCTTCTTTGTAACACAATTGCATTTTTCTTTAAAATCAAAAAATCTTTCATCTGATTTTTCATCAAAATATTTGCCCTAAATTTTCTTTGAATTTTCAAAGTCATGAATATTAATTTTTTATAAAATAATTCATCTTCTGTGGGTGGCAGGTTTTTTCTCAATGAGCGTTTAATAATGTTGATGGCATTTATTCGCTTTATCTTATCATCTATAAGAAGCTTTTTAATAAGTGGCCAATTCTTTCTTATAATAAAACCACGATACACTTTTTGAATCAATAAAATAGACTGCTTGACTAGCAAAAATTGTTGTCGTTCTTTTTTCATTGCAATTTTTAATCTGAATTTTCTTTGAACAAATAAAGTCGTTCTTTTCAAAATTATAAATCGCTTTCGTTCTTCAGTTAATAATTTTAGTTTATTTTGAAGATATCGTTTAATTTTTGTTGAAGCCAAATGTAATTTCTGACGGTTTTCATTCAAATCTGCTTGTATACCTGGCCAGTATTTTCTGGTCAAATAACCACGAACACATGCCTGTATTTTAATAGCAGCTAAATTACGTTTGAAACTTTGTTTGGTTCTAATTCTTTTTAATATTACTAATTTAAGACTATTATTTCGCCACCAATGTTGAATCTTTAAGGCTGCATTGTTGTACCGAGGAGTTAGATACTTATAAATAATTTGCCAAAATAATGACAAAATTTTTTCTCTATGACCATTTACAATATCACGAGTGTTTATATTGCCTTCAATATTGATATGTTCAGATATTCTGGTTAAAGCCAAATTCACGTTATGTATTTTCTGCAATTTTGAAATGGCAGGAAGTCTCAGTTTTTGTGATAGCTGTTCACCTTTAAATAAAATTTCAACAACTCTAGTGATTCTGGTACCATCTCTCAAATCATTTAATGATTTGACAGCATAATTTACTTCATCCAAATGTGTTTGTTTATGAGTCAAGTTATAGTCAATATTACGCAAACGCCGAATTATGTCTCCGTGTGCAGTCACCATGTCAGCACAAAATCCCATTAGAAAGTCATAGCTACTCTGTAAAATAAAACTATGTTTTACAACAGAACTTTATACATAATATATAAATAAATTACTTTATAAGGTGAATCAATTTTGAATAGGCATGGATTATGTCTAATCAGATGTTGTTCTTTTGCACGATCCAAAAAATATATAAGCATTAGTATTTTTCTTAAAATAAATTTTTTCATGGCTATCTATAAAAACATAAAATTAATATAAATAAAGGTTTATCCGTCTACTATAACTATTTTTACTTACATTATATGAAGGAAAATTCACTTGAAGTACATTTGTTTTGGTAAATTTTTGTTTAACAAAATCATTATTAAACAAATGTTTACGTATAAACCAACCAATACCATCTAAGTCATTTGAACCGGGTTTTGTAAGTACAACTTGTCCGTATATAGCTTCTAGTCCAATTCGTAACCAAAGTGGGTTATAACATTTCAACAGATCAGTAATTTTTTTCTTTAAATCTAAATAAATAATTTATTAATATTATTTCTGACAAATTTAGCTTAAAAAGCTTACTTAAATCTAAATGTATTTGTCGATCATCACGAACTGTAATGAGATCTTTTTCAATTGATACAGTCAATTTTGATAAAACGGTTGCCACATTTGTAGATGTAATAAGATTAGATGTTGCTTTGCGTAATGCACTCCATTGTTGTGGTGATTGTCTATATATTTGTGCCACAAATAAATCTTTTTGAGTAGCAAGTTGCAGAGGCTTATTTCTATGGTTTGTCTGAGATGCTTCGACCCAAGCTTCAGCTGCTTGTTCTAGGTCATCTGATTGTTCTTCATCAGCTAATTTATCAGTAGGCATAAGTAATGCATTTAACCATCGAATCATATCAGACTCTTGTCTGTCAAGCCACTCAGTTTCATAATATTGAGACCTAAAATATAATTATCTTTTACTATGAGAATAAAAACAGTTTTTGTTTTAATGTTCAATTAAATTTAATAAAATGAAACAAATTGTTAAATGTTTACATTCAATTGAAAATAAGGTAAGATTTTTGCATACATTTTTAAAAATGGATCCTCAGCATTATTAAAATACACAAGTTCTGGATTAGCTAAGCATTTAAGGTACTGGTCACACTTATCTAGTTTTGGAGTTCTTAATCGCTTTGTTCGTGGACTAAGAAAACCTTAAAAAGATAATTGAATAAGTAAAATTAATTGTTTTTTTAATTTACTATTTTATAAAAAATAATTTGAGAAATTTATACATTGAAATTAATGTAAGTATACTTTGAATTAAATAAATAAATTAGATTTACTTACTATGTTGTTTCAATTTATTCTTTAAAATTAAAGATTTTGGGCTACATTTGTAATAAGGAGAATTTTTAATAACAAATGAAGGTCTCTTAGATTTTTTACTGCTTGGTGTGATTCCTGAAATTACTAAAAAATAATAAAACTATACAATGTACTATTAAATATTTTATAGAACTATTGTGTGTTTATACTTGAATGATGAAGAGTTGTATGTCCAGTTGACCATTCTTGTTGTTTTAAGTTAAAATTTTGTTCAATATTTATAGGTGTTATAACCGATCCAGGATTGACATCTTTAATAAACGTTACACCATCTTTATTTGTATCATTTTTGAGTGGATCTTCAAATTTATTACAAAGATTTACTGAGATTCTTTTGGGTTTTCTTTCATCAGGAGTAAAAGTTTTAGCTCCAGTAGATGCTTCGATTGGCTTAAATGGCGATGGACTAAATGAAGCAAAAGCTAAATTATTGTCATTTTTTTTACATTTTTTAGTAGTACTAAATGGAGAAAGCAAATTTTTAGTATTTTTTAATGGTGTTAAATAAAAGTCATTAAATGGAGACTTGTTGCTATCTATAATCTGCAGTGATCCGTCTAATGAATCATTACTCATTATACTACGGTTCATATTTAGATTATGAACTTCAAAGTGATTATTGATATCATGATCTTGAAATTTTTTATTTGAATACTTAAAATTATGTTCTATTATGTTAGAACAAATGTCTTCATCAAAAATTTTATTCGCCAATTCAGCATAATTTTCCTTATCGTTAATTAAAAAGGTTTCTCGTCTAATCTCTTGATCAATGGACGATTCTGGACAGTGAAGCTTAGATTTTTTTTTATCATTTTTTCCTAAGATAATTCTTTCTGATTTATAATTTGTAACTTTAGTTTTATTCAAAGTAATTTTTTTCTGACCACAATTTAATTGTTTTCTTATTAAGTTTGAGTTTTTTGACTTGGAATATGTTATAGAAGCGCCCTAAAACATATTAATAAGTATTATATTTTGATATTAATTACGACATACAAAGTAGCTATACTGCAAGAAAATTACCTTTAATTTTTTATTTAATGTATCAATGCAATTTCCCATAATAACAAAATCATATTTTATGTTGCTATCCTTTTGTTCCAATTTAATTGTTTTACGCATATTTCCATATACTAATGGCTGCCAAGTGATTGATAGTTCATGTTGTGAATGTGGTTGTAGAGTAAAATCATAAATATTAAAACGTATACCATCACTTAAATGAGGTAAAGCAAACTAAAATAATACAATTGATGGATTTTAAATAACATAATAAAAAAAAAAAAGAAAAAAGATAATATAAATTATTAACCTGTCTTGGTTTATCAAGTGGGTTAATGACTGTTAGAAATCTAACAGCTTCTTCTTTAATTTTAACATTGGCAAATTCTATTTGAGTCTGCTTTTGGAATGGTGCTAATATCATATTATAGCTGAATACTGTATTTATATCGTCATCATTTGATTTAATTTTAACTGGGGGAGAAAATTCAACCTAAAAGCATTTAAATATATTATAAAACAATTATATTTACCACTTTATATTAAAAATTTAAATTAAGAAAATTAAAAGTTCTTAAATATCATAAAATAGTGATATTAACAAAGCATAATTAATTTAATTAGTTTGAGTTCAACATAGAAAATGTATCTCTCGACTTACATTTGAGTTATCATATTGAAAAATAATATATTCTTATAAGGCAAAACTAAAATAGCTAATTGTTTATACTGTTTCAAAAAGTACTTTATACTATTTCAAATAGTGCATAAAAATAACATTTAATAAATACAGATAAAACTAAATTTTCATTTGAAAAATTCATTAAAAGATTCATTATATTACACTTTTTCTACACTCTAAAATTTAAAACCAAAAGAATGAATTTTTAGTTATTTCAACTGTAATGTTCTTATTGTAGAATAATAATTTAAACAATTAAATATTATAAATCATTTCCATTAATTAATATGGGTATTACATAAATGAAAATAATTCAGAGTAAAATATTCATTATAATAATACTTTTAGGTCCTAGGGATTTATTTATAACATATGCTAAATGCATATAAATAACATAACAAAAAATATTTTTAGAAATAAGTAAATTTTATAGTTAAAAGTATAATAGAAATAATGTGGATTTAAAAGTAATTACTGTTCAGAGAAAATGCAATAAAGAAAATAGTTGACTCTAAATAGTTGCAGCCCGAAATTATTATCAACATAACAGTCCTAACAGAGGGAAAGAGAGTAACATTACTACATAAATGCTGTTTCCGCTGCATCAATAATACAAATAAACGCAATACTCACGACGAACTTAGACATCGTGACAAGTGACTGACGATCGTTGATATGAGGGAAAACGATCCGGAAGACGCAGTTCTAGTTCTGGCTTCAGGGCAACTCAGAGACCAACGAGCACGGACCGGACGTGCATGAACTGCATTGGACGATAGCACGAAAACAACTTGACATACGAAATATTTACGTATCTGTATCAATCTAAGATGATATGTTATGGAGGTTACGAACGCATGAGGTCGTAAACGAGAAGAAACGAAAAAATAAACATTCGAAACGTACTTCGAACCACGGAAAAAATCGGACTGACGATTCTGAAAAAAACCGTTAAAAATATTGCCGTTGTTGTCAGTAAACCAACGAATCACAGATATCATCTGTTCCTCGCTCACCAACACTCCATCCATCAAGTGATCGAATGGTCGGTGGGAGAGAAGGTGGCTTCCAGTGTGACCAACAAACACGTTAGAACAACGGATCGCGGTTATCACATTACGACTGTGTTGTCTAAGATTGTCCCCACAATTTGATAAATGCGACGACGAGATTATACTCATATCACCTATTCACATCAAACACGATTTAATCTTGCAAGCAATTATTGCCAATTGATTTTTAAAATCCCGTCGTGATCATTCAAAAAATTATTATTACCATATTTTGTCTTCTATTTCTGAAGCGTTGGTTGTTTTTTGTTTGTGTCGATTACGCTTATTTTATTAGCTCACGACGAGCACAGTAAATACAACAATTAAGGATATTGCTTGAATTTTATAAATTACATATTCTTCCTCGCACTGATTGTACGTCAAATCCATCATTTATAATGTTTAAAAACGAATTCCGTGTTAAATCAAGTACTCCACTAAAAGGCGCCGAACAGTAAGTGTTAACCGTTGGGTGTTACTAGGATTTCTGTTAATTCACTCCTTATGTTTTAGAAAGAAGCTGAAATCTACTGTCTGCAAATGCTTTAATTTATCCAATGAAGCTTTGGATGAATTTTTAAACCATAAACAATTAACACTGTTGAAAGCAATAACGATTTCTAATGACATAGTAAAAATATTCTGTGCACAAGATGTCGCAATAGTTTTTGAATTTAAAGGAAAATATTATCCAACGCTGTTTATGATTTGGACATTTCCTCAAATTCTTCCTCGGTTGAAATCAGACAATAATTTATATTCCAAACTTAAAACATCAACAGACTTAACAGTAAAAGACTTAAATTCTATAACTCATGAGATAAATAATGATCATGTCCTAACATCATTACCTGTTGATCAGTGTGTAAGTTTGTGCACAAACTCTTGTCAAAAAATTCTTGGTATAGGAAACTTAATTATGGATGGTAATTCAATAAAAGAACAAGAGCCAAACCGAAATAAATGTTTGAAAGTAATGCATTATTATGGCGACGAACTTTATAAATCTCATATATTGCAAATAATACCTGATGTAATTTCAAGTATGGAACGTGAATTTGTCAATGCTCCTGAAATAAATAATGGTCTACAAATTCAATCTGAAGATAATCAAACTATTGTTGAAAAAATGGATGAATTATTTATGACTTGTTCATTAAAAGCATTGAAACATTCTATTACAAAAGAAATGTTGCCAATTTTAGCTAGTACGTTTTATAAGAAGTATGTTATGTCATTTTGTCCAGAAGGAATAGAATTAGATATAAAAAAAACCAGTTTCAAAAAGTTATCTACTTTTTTACAATTATTGGATAAAGAAGGTATAATAAAATTTAATATTGGTAGTAATGGCATTGCTGAAATAGTTCGTATTATTCATACTAATAGTAGGTTTCAAGATGCAAACCTTGAAGATAATACAGAAAAAGAAAATGTTGATCAGTTTTCACCTCCAGTAAAAGAAATCTATGTAGTAACACCAGGATTACATCCCATATTTTCAGAATTTCTTTGTCGGTAAAATTATTTACTTTTTAGTTGTTGATTAAACGTTTTTTGTTGTGTTTTAATTATTTATATACTTTTTGTTATGTTATAGTAAAGGAGATGAACTATCAGTATCATCTATTCGAAGATATGTTACAGAATACATAAAAAAACATGAGTTGCAAGATAGCACAAATCCTTCGTACGTATTTTTATAATTTTTGGCTATCTAAGTAAAACTGTATTTTATACAACTGAACCATATTAATTTTTAGTTTTTTATCTATAAATTATAAACATGATTTAAAATTTTGATAAATTTAAAATGAAACATAATAAGGTTTTCATTCTTAATAATATATTCTTCAATTTTTTTTAATATTCTACATACTTAATCTAATTTATAAGACTAGGAAAAAATCAGTTTACATTAAATCGTTATTATTAGATATATTCATGTATTTAATTATATGTTTATATTTTTTTAATTTATATAATAGACCAATTTTCATAACAAAAATCCACATATAGTGTATAAATTAATTAATAAAAATAATCATAATTTTTGAATTATGAAGTATTTACTAACTATGAATTTATGTTGTTTTACCACTATAAAATGTTTATTATTTTTAACTGGGTAGAACAAAAGTGCAAAAAATACATTTGTGCATTAAATATTTGATAAATTTTGTGTAATGTTTTAAACTTCACTATATTTACAAGTACTGATGTTAGATTGATTTAAAGAAAAATAGGATTTATTAAAAATATAATATTTTCGTCAAATTTTAATTTTTGTATTTAGCAATATTCTATATGTTCTAAATGAAAAATAATTGTTTAAACTTTTAATATGTTGAATTCATATTTAATTTCAAATATTTTTTTAGTATGGTAAATACAAATGATGTCTTAAAAAAAATTCTATCTCAAAGAAAAGACAAATCATCAATATCTTTTAAAGAATTAATTGAAGAAATAACCAAATTAATGCATAGAACTGAAATTGCTGTCCTTAATACTGAAACAAAGAAGAACTTAAAGAAAAAAATTAATAATATTGAAATGACTGTCAATAACAGAAGTGGAAATAAAAAGGTACATTTATTCATTTATCATTCTATTAAATACTAAAAATTAGTATTGGAAAACCACTTCTTAAAAAAATATTTTATTATTTTTATTTAGTACCTAAAATATTACTGTATAACTTAATATCAACTTACTGAGTATATACATACATATCAACAAACTATTTTTCATATTTATTTTATTATTTTTGAATTTATAAATACCTGCACTATATATAATATTGTATAACTATATGTTTAAATTATTTATTAATATCAAACATAATTTTTCATATCACCATTAAACTGTTTTTTATCAATATTACAGGTAACTTTAGTCAATAATTTAGAGTTATATGGTATTGATGTTATAAAATTCAGTAAAGAATGTCAACATGGTGTGGCTGCTAGTACAACTATCAATGATATTCCAAGTGCACAAAATAGACAAGTTCAAATTCAGGGTTCTCAAATTCTTTTTGTTTACAAATTATTAACAGGCAAGTATTTAATAACAGAATTACTTATTATTTAAAGATTTTAATATTAAGAATATGTAATTTAACATCAACATTTTTCTTAAATGAATTGTGATTTTGATATGAATTATATGATAAAAAAAGTACAAATTAAAAAAAAACTTTTTAACTACTAATTATTATTTATTAAGCTTTTATGAAACTTAAAATAGTTTTTTTAATTAACATGTTTCAAAATAAGGTCATCAATCTTTTTGAATGTTAATACTTTATACAAACTTTAATAATAATGAAAATAAAAAAATTTATAATTTAATGATATTTATGAATTATACATATAAATTAATTTTATTATTTTAAAAACATCTTAATATGAAACAAGTTAATTAATTTATAAAATTTGTAAAATATATCCTTGTCAAACGTATAAAATCATTTATCAAACAAATTACTTATTTTACAAAATATAAGTTGTTTAAATTTGGATTTAATACTTAATTTTCTTTTTCAGATCAATATAAAATTCCTGTTAAATTCATTAGAGGACATGAAAATTATTTAAAGAAACCAAAAAAATAATTTGTTTTTTAGAAATCTTATTGTTAACATAATTTATTTAATTAAAAATTTTAAATGTTTTTATGATATATTAGTTATTTTCATCCTTCAAATAGAATCTATATTTAGGAGTTTTTGACAAAATATTTTTTAAAAAGTGGAAAATAAGTTGTAATATATATTACTTATTACAAGGACTTACCGTTTCTGTTTATATTACCCTCAGTGTTGTGCAAATAGTTAAATTTATCTAGATGCTTCATATAGATAACAACTTTGTGTATTTATTTTATTTAGATAAAAACAAAAATTGATATCTTATTTTCATCTAGATGAAAATGATTGGTATCTAGATTATTCACTAAAAGCGTAGTCTGTACTTAAAGTCCATGTAAGTATGATATATGTACTCGTATACGATTATAATTTTAGCTTAAAACAGGATAATTTAATGAATTCACAAACATTGAAGTATTTGAATTAAAAATAGAGCTTGAATTATTTAATCAATATGTTGTTATCGAAAAAATATTTTTAAAGTACAAACAACTCTTCCTTCATCAGCACCAGTACATAGGTTGTGAAGTGGTGCTCTTCAAGTCTTACCATCAAGGCGAAACTGTCTCAGTGATTCAACTTTTGAAAATCTTCTGTGTTGTTAAACTTGAAAGTACTTATTATTTGTTTATTTTTATATTGAAGATAAAATTCATTGTATTTAATTGTTTTTGTTAATAACTAATTAATTTTATTAAAAATATATCTAACTTCTCTTTTTAATAATAAATACTGTTCAAGGAAACTTGTTCAAACATTATTTATTATGTTTGTACTATATATTAAAGTCTTTAGTCATTCATGGTCTCATATCAACAGCGATACAATTTCGCATGTGATTAATAATTTATATATATTTTTATGAATAAAAAAAAAAATAAACATTATAGTATGTTACAAATAATTTGTGCGGTATTACACCATTTAACTTCAAAACTTGATGAAATTTAGGATTTTGTAATTTAAATATGTAATATTTTGAAACCAATTCTTGCAAAAAAATTTGTATTCCCTTCAAACTAAAAAATGTTTATAGTATGAGTTGGTTATATATCAGTTGTATTATTTTATACTTATCTAAGGTGCTTATATATTATGTTGCCTTTATATTAATTAAAAACTTCTTAAAAGAAAAACCTTTTGTTGTTTTTAATTTTAGTTAAAATTGTTATAATATGTAAAATTTATCTAATTTTTATCTAGATAAAAAAATTTTTATTTATCTATATCTAGATACATTAATTGTTTACCCAAGTCATATCTAACACTGATTACACTTTCATAATTAGGTATTAAATTTATTTAAATCATTACTAGTCAAAGCACTTTCATTATCACTACTACTCTTAGATACAATTTGCAGTAGTTATTTATATAAGACATTTATTGAGAAGAGATCAAATAAAGTGACTCATAATAGTCACAGTTTAACTTTTTACTGCAGGTAAATATTAATTAGAAATAATTAATATATGTTTCTTGAGCAAAATAAATATTCATAATAATAATTAAATTATTTTCAAACATACTTTATAATTAATGTATCTATTTATATTTTATATACTTACAGTAAGGAGAAAACCACACTAACTATTTAGTATTCTCAACATTTAAATAAAATATATTTAAAAATTCTATTCTTTATTGAATAAAAATACAATAACTAGAAGTAATTAAAGTAGAGTAAAATAATGTTCATACAGTTAAAAATATTATTATATGTATATTGGATGGTAAAATAAGTACTTGTTACAAGTCCATAATTATTTTTAAGTCTAAGGCCGTTTGCACACAGTCCGATAAAATCGAACGATATTATTGGTGATTGTGTCGGATACACCAATAATACGTTATTTTAAATCAATCGTTTACACACTAGTTCCGATCCGATAAAATATCTATTTTTAATTCACCGATATCGTTGTGCATGTCGGACAAACGACCAAAATCGGACGATACTTTATCGGTCCGGTTTTAATGATTACTGAAAATAAATGGTTCGTTTGCACACTCGTCGATATTATCGGAATAATAAAATAAAATGTAGTTTTAATTCCTCGCATGTATCTAATAGGAACTTTCAATATTTAAGTATTTTAAATTTTGAAAAATGAGTTACTTTCCCTACGACGTGCCAACTCTAATTGAATTAGTAGAATCAAGACCATGTCTTTGGGATAAAACAACAAATGAATATAAAGTTTTTGTTTAATGTGTAATACTGCTAAGAGGGCGATTTTCTTTTTAGAATTCATTTTAAATTATTAAACACTAGAAATGGTAAGAAATGCCTGACAGATAAAAGCCTAATAACCGTAATAATATGATTTTTATTCTTTTATCGGACCGATAATTTTGACTAATGTGCAAAATATATCCGATATTATTATCGTTACCGATATTATCGGACTGTGTGCAAACAGCCTTAGGCCGTTTGCACACACACCGATAAAATCGGAACCGGAGCCGGCGCCGGTACCGGTACCGGTTGTTCGCTTTTTTCACACATACCGGTAAAACCTAAGCCGGTGCCGGTTTCATTTCACACACTACGAGAAAACCATGTTAAACAGTTTTTGTATTCACTAGGGTAAAGTCGTATTTTAGTTATTTTCTCTGTTGTTTTCAACAATGTGTGCTGCTCTTAACAAACGCCATCTGTTTGGGCTACTGTACCTTCGAAGGAAGTATCGAAGAGGCAAAATTAAAAGACGATATTGGATTCATCCTATATTAAGTGTAAGGTACTTGGAAGGAAGTTTTTACACCCTTTATGAAAAACTCAGAGAAGACCAAAATAAATTTTTTAACTATTTTCGTATGAGTTCTTCTACTTTTGATTTTCTGGTAGAACGACTATATATTAGTATAAAACATCAGGATACTCCAATGCGAGCATGTGTTCCTCCGAAAGAAATGATTGCGGTAACTATAAGGTAAGTGAAAAATAAATACATTTAACATGTATATTTTTTCAATAACAAAATCTTTTATTTATTTTATAAAATGTATACATTAATTTATTTATTTCATACATGATTTAAATTAGTATATTATGAATTAAGATATAATAATAAAATAGTATTTAGTATCTATATAGTGTAATAAAACTGAGTGTTTCGTATTAAAATCTAACTATAATTAAAATTCATGGTGAATATAGTGTGGATGGCCCGGGTGAATTTATTTTAGAATTAAGAAAAGATGTCTGGGTTAACGGCGGTTAACTTTCATCCAAATGATAAGTTTGTTGTGTAAACTGATGTTGACTATCAAGAATTAAATTAGTTTGTTGATCATTGTGATAAGAGTTGGAAAATGTAGAAGGCTGAAATAAATATGGCGTGGAAGAACTAGAAGTTGATCTAGAAGTGATCGTCGATGGAGGGTGGTTATTTGCACGCCTGTTAATATCTTTTATTAATTGTAACACATTCATGCGAAAATCTAGTTTATCCTCGTCTGACATTTTTCTCACAGAAGGTGTGATTGAAATAAAAAATGCTTCATCTTCGTCAGGGGGATTTTCCAGAGCTTTCAAAATTTGTCTGTCAATGTCTTCTTGGCGTTCTTGCAACCGAGCTTTTTTGGGAAAGTTACGTTTATCATTTTGTACTACACTAAAATTTTGCTGAGATTGTATTTCTATGTTACTTTCTGATTCTCTTATGTCATGATCTTCATTTAAGAGGGAGTACTTATCATGTTGGGTATCATCTATACTTGACTCAGTATCATCTGATTGTACCACTTTTAACAAGAATGTTAAATGGTCATGGTATAAATATTTTTTAGAAGTGCTTTAGCCAGATTTTTTTTTTAAAGATTTAACAAAAGCGTCGCGAATATTTTGCCATTTTCCATTGATTATTTCCCCTAAAAAAATTGAAATAAATACTATAAAAAATATGTTTATTTACACCGATAATTTTTTTTTTTTTTTTTTAATCGGAAAATTACACAATTTTTAATAACCATTTTATCTTCATTTTTATTTTAAGGTACCTTGCTTCTGGATCAACATTTACTGACCTTCATTACTACTTCAGATTAGGCATAAGCACAATCAGTAAAATTGTTCGTTTAATTTGCCACTTCTTGTGGGTTATACTAAAAAACGAATTACTTCCACAACCAACAGAAGAAAATTGGCAAAAAATAGCAAGAGATTTTAAAAAAACCGCTCAATTTCCAAACTGTCTGGGCTGTGTGGATGGGAAACATATAAGAGTAAATAGATTTCCACAAAGTGGGTCAATGAATCTAAATTACAAAGGATATTTTTCTATTGTTCTTATGGCGGTGGCCGATTCAAATTATAAATTCACCTATGTAGACATTGGAGCTTATGGTAAAGATTGTGACTCATCAGTGTTTCAGCGTACTATTTTTTTTGAGTTAATGACGAGTAATCAATTAAAAATACCAGCGCCATGCCCTATAGATTCAACTAGTAATATACATTTTCCATTTGTACTTGTAGCAGATGAAGCATTTGGGCTATCCGAACATTTAATGAGACCTTATGCCGGGCATAATCTTACAGAAAAAAAAAGAGTTTTTAATTACCGTTTAAGTCGGGCCAGAAGATATGTCGAATGCGCTTTCGGTATTTTAGCTAATAAGTGGAGAATTTTACATAGGGCACTTAATGTATCAAAAAAGTTTTCGAAAGACATAGTAAAAGCATGTGTTATTTTACATAATTTAGTTAGAACAAAGGATTCACAAATATATGACATCGATGTTTATGAAACTAGAACGCTGCAAGATTTACCTAGAGCTTTATGTAATAGATCATCAAGAACTGCAAATGATTTAAGGGATCGTTTTGCAGACTACTTTGTGAGCACAGAAGGATCGTTGCCATGGCAATTGAAAAAAATTTGAGTTAATACTAATTATATCTACATTATTATTTTAACTTATAAATAAAATATTTAAGGAAATTATTATTTATTGAAATATTATAAATTAAAAATAAGATTATAAAACTACTTTATTACTTAAATATATAAATTACCTATTTTTAATTGTTCCTTTTTGTCTTTGTGTACAAAATCTTCTTCAAAAAATGTATACACTTCATTCCAGGCTTTTTGTTTTTCAATTCTATCTTTAAATCCATCTGTTGTCTTATCCCACAAACAAGGCTTACTTTCTACGAGCTCAATTAAAGTGACAATGTCGTACTTAAACAATTTAGTCATTTTTGGTAAAATGTACGTACTATGTACCACAACGAGATTGATGTCAATACTAAACTAAACTATGAGAGTTTATTAAAGTAATATCATACGACAGAATATCATATATATCATATCAATATAATTATTTTTTAGGTTTCCGACGGTACCGACAAGACCTGTGCCGACCTGTGTGTACACGTTTGTATAAGAAAACATTGAAATCGATAATTCGGAGATCAGTCCGGCATTCGAATTATCGAATTCAACGCCGACTGCGTATTCCGGAATCGTCCACCGGACCGACAAATTTACCGGTCCGGTCTATGTGTGAAAGCACTAACTTAATTACATTGCATCCGGCACCGGCGCCGGCTCCGGTGCCGATTTTATCGGTGTGTGTGCAAACGGCCTTAGAGATATTAAAATAATAGTGCCAACATTTTCTTATTATGTATTACTAAGTTATTATTTTACGCTTGGGCAATAATTTATTATCAAAGCTTGTTTATGGAATAAACGGAAGGCGCAAACGCCATCAGACCATAATCTCAGCATAGCCTTTACATATCAACTATACAGCGGCTGATTGGCTAAACATTTTGGCCCAGAAAATTACCGTATAACCGGCTCACCATCCAATAATAATAATTTTCCATAAAAGTCTCCTTTATTCATGGATTAAATGCTCATAGAATTTTTTACATCACATTTACACAATTAACTATATGTGGTTTTTATCACAATCTTACAATGAAATACAATATACTTAAATAAATAATTTTTTGAAATAATTTTTAATGCAAGTATATTTTGTTATAATACGACTACCGGCCCACAAATAATTGTAATTATACGTAATTGTAATTGTTATTATTATTATTGTAATTATTAATCGTAATTGTACGGAATAAATTTATAATATTTATAGTATAATTAAAAACTAAAATATTTTTTTTAAAAGAATATATTATTGTGAAACCTTTTTTGATACTTAAAGACATACCATATTTTATACACCATTGGTGAAAATAATTTAGATCATCTTGAAAATTAATAGAATCCTCAATAGTATTAATTTGTTTGTATAATTTAGTAGTATTAGCAAGTATTAGACAATGCGAATGTTTTATAATCTTAAAAATATTATTTATTAAAAAGAAAATAATAATGGTGGTAAATGATCTTCTTGGAGGAGACTAGATATTTCAATTAAATCTGGTTTACAATTTTTATATTTTAATAATTAAGTACAATTTATATAAACATATGGTATATGTTTATATATATATATATGGTATATGTTTATATATATATATATATATATATATATATATATATATATATATATATATAGGTATATATATATAAAATACAAGTAATTTTTAAAACCAAAATGTATTGACAAATTTGATGAGATAGTTATGGAATATGATTCATATCATTATATTATAAAAAATATAAATATTACATTATTTAATTTTAAAATAAACTATTAATTTCGAATACAACACATAAACTTAATAATTAATTAGTTAATTTTTAATATTTTTATTCTTAAGTTATTGGTATTGTGGTTTAAAAATTTAATAATCTCAGCATAAAACTTGGAACTTAGCTTAAAGGTTTGGTTTTGATTCTACAAGAATAACAGAAATTAACAGAATTAACCTTGGGTTTAAATATCTAATCCAATTAAAACCATGGTTAATCACAAATACTGTCGCTTTTATTTTTTCATTTCAATAATAAGAACTAATTTAATCTTAAATATATTTTGGAAAAATAATATGTGTAATTAAAATTAAAACTTATTATACAATAAATTTTAAGTTAGTCAAATGTTTTTTTTTTTTTTTTGTATTTTAGTTAGGTATTATCATACTTTAATAAATATAATAAATATATAATATAAATATAATAAAAATCAAATCTGTATGTAACTAGTCATACTTAAAAAACAACATTTATTATTTATCTGATACATATGCATACTCTGCAATATATAGATTTATTTTTAAATATAGATATATTAGTAATAATACCTATATTACATAATTTAATTATAACTTAATTTACTAGAAAATATAAATTAAATTTAAAAATCGCTATTTCTAAATAAATTGAAACATGATGCATTTTTTATCTGTAAAAAAAAAATGAAAAATTTTACCTCCCATTTTTTTGTAATATTTATAAAAAATATATCATTTTTTTCTTATTTTTTATTTTTTTGTAATATATATATACTTGTATAGGTAATATATTGTATTATTATTGTATTTTTTATAATATTATACAGTCACTTTATTTTTAGCAACATTTAAAAATACGCTACTGGTCTTACATGTATTTATATTTGTATGTAAACCAATACGCTTACACAAACCACACCCATATTAAAATAATAACGCTTTACCATTTATTCATTTACCTTATAATTCCTTGGCCAATTTGAACGAATTGCAATTTAGAAGTACCTACAACTATTTATAATATTTTATTGTAGATGAATATTTCATGTTTTCTAGTACCTACCAAATCAAAAATAACTAGATATCCGATTATGCATCTAAATCGCGGGTTAGGATAATCGGTTTTCTACATTTTAATATTATTTTTATTATTATTATTATTATTATTATAGGTAGTAGTGCTATATAATCAGCCAACCGTTTGAATCATCTACCGACAAAAGAGACAAATCACCGAAACAATCAACTATAATTAAAAAGGAAAAATACATTTTCAGAAAAATTGATGAGAATTTAGCAACCTTAATTCGTTTTAATTGTATCGGGCGTGTCTATGTGTGTGTGTGTGTGTATTATGGTATACAATACATATAGAGAGATGGTACATTTCCTACACTTCTGGAAAGCGTTTCTTCATACGTAAACACGTCAATTCAATTACTATAAATCGCTAATTGCGATTGTATTTCGAGACTTTTAATGAAAATGTTGTGTTTGACGTCGTTTTCTTCGGTTTTTTTTTCTTTCACTTTGCAGACCCCTAAATTACACATTGATTTCATAATATACTATTATTAAGTAAGTTACATGTATACATATACATTTACAGGTATTCGATGACGCGTTGATACGTTAAAGGGGCTCGGAATGTGATCTCTTCCGGGAAAGGAGGAGGGGCTGTACACTCCAGGACTACTGTACGTCAGTGTCCTCGGTACCGCACTGCCACGCACACTCATACATGATCCTCCATCCGTCGCGGCAGCGTCAGGTTAGGTGCGCGAACGTTGGGTGACGACGTCAACGTGTACGTGGAAACGTTGTACTACGTAGCGCGAGGTAGCATGTTACAGCGGATACGGATTGCGCGTTGCATGCGAGCGGTACCCATGATCATTTATTGTGTACAGAGATGAACCCATCAGTTTTGTTGAGTGTAGGTATACTACGCCGACGAATGTCCGAATACCGACATTTTAATGATTTAGACAGTGGTGGTGGGAAAGGGTTGTACATATTAACAAATATTTTTATTTTTTAAGGAATAAAAAAAATTAAATTGTTCGAATGAATCGATACCATCGTAAACACATCATCATAATATCGTCGGTAATTATTTCTTAGTCACACACAAATCGTATGAGGGAAAACCGAATGTTTATTAAAAAATAAGGTCAAAATGAAAACCTGTGAAACTAATTAGGTAACATTTAACAATTCTTCGCGAAGAGCTTGAGACTTGCGAGAGTATACGCATAATACCCGTGCATTTTCAAAATAATATTGAGAGTAGGTAGACCAAGGACAGATGCAGCTTCTATTTACGGTTAGGGCACTTTATATGATATGGCTGATCATAGGCGTATGTAGGGGTGTCTCGAGAGGGGGCTCATACCCCTCCGAAAAAAAAAATTATGTGTCAATATTTTACTAAAACTAACGTTTATTTTTGTAGTCTATTGTTAAGTTTTTCCAAATAAACCATATATTTAATATTATTATTTTCCAAAAGGGTGACACGCGCACTTAGTGCTCCCCCCCTCTCCATATGAATCCTTCCATGTGTACCGCGTACAGCCGACCACGACAGGAGCACACGTCCTGCATCGCGTACACGATAGGGCATCAGGAGCGGCACTGCGATATCGCGGCATGCCGAGCGCACGCAGCGCACTCGTGCGTGCGCGCACGATCACCGCGTACGCGTAACAATACTACTTATCCGTATCGTTGCGGACGACGGGCGGGCCGGTACGACGACTGGGCGGAAGGGTGGCGCAACCGCGCAACGCGCATGGGGACGTACGACCGGTGCGGCACGCGGGCGCACCTGTCCGCCGTTCACGTATTGCATCGTACAGGTACCGCAGCACAACCGGAGCCGCATCCGACGCGACGGCCGCGGCTTTCACAACTATGTACGTTGCGGCGCACGCACGCACTCACGTACCACCACCACCACCACCGTTACAACCATTACCATCGCCGCCGCCGCCGCCCGACTCACGGTGACTTCGCGTTCGCGTTCTTCTGTTGTTTTCTCTCCGCGCGAACCACTGAGTCTACGTCTGCGTGTACCCGTGCGACGGTCCATGTCTATGCGTGTCCGCCGTTCACTAGTCGTTTCTCTTTTCCGCGAACACAGCTGACGGCCTATCTGCTGCCTACTGCTGTCGCCACCGCAAGTCCCGGCCGAGCCGCCACCAGCTCAACACGAACGCATTGAACGGCCGTAGAACAGTTCTTCGGTTTCGTTTCCCGAAGTATCGCGTCTCAGCTGCAGCTCGTTGCGCGCCACTAGGTTTCGGTATACATTTATCACATAGTCATATCGACGTGCCAGGTGTTTTCGCGCCTGCCTGTCTCTCACTCGTTCTCTCTCTCTCTCTCTCTCTCTCACTCTCGTCCCGAAGTGGGAAAAACAAAATAAAATCGCTGCCGTGAAAAATTGCCAAGTGTCGCGAATTCGTCGACGGTGACGTCAGACCCGTGTTGTACGCGACACTCGTTGGAAAACCGTGAAAGGCGAGCGTTGCAGCGATTGCCCGCATCGCCAACGCTGCTGTTCGACTCTGATGACGGTTTGCCCACGTCTTCCGGTCACGCTTTTCCCGTCGAGTCCGCGTCTGACTGGCACGGAACAGTCGTTCGATCCGTTCATCGTACCGCGGTGCCCAGCTGAGTTTCGACGTCACGACTCGTTCTCAAGGTACGTAATCATGAATGAAAATATGCCGTCGACGTTCGCTGTGTCGTGCCGCAAGCAAGCACGCAATGTTTGTAAATTGTAACTTGTTATAATCAAACGGTATCGCCTATTAGTCAGTAGTACGCGCGTTTGCGGTCTACGAGAAAACCCGCCGAGTTTCTATTTTCGAGATTCGCTACTGAAAATTGTTCGGGGCCCGCGAGTAGGCCCGTTTCCCACGGCGTAGGTATAATATCCGCACGACTACGTACGAGTGTATCGTTTATGGCGTGCGTACGCCGTGCGTGTAGGTAGACAGGTGTGCGTGTGTACGCTGTATCCGTCAATGAACCTGTGTGCATCGGCGGCGATTGCTGCACTAATATTACACTCCTTTCACTGCGTATGTACACAAACGCGCGTGTATAAATGTATGTTTGCGCATGGAACGCGTAGATATGTACGTACAACGTATACTTAATAAATATTATGTAGGTACAGCGTACACCTGTTAATATGACGTTGTGGACCGTCTAAAGCCAAATCGAAATCGCCAGTCGTCTGTAAGCGTCTTATTCGCAACGCTGGAATCGCGGTCATAATTTATACAATTTAGCCCGGAGACTTAAACGCTGTTCGCGCACACACACACACACACACACACACACACACACACACGATACCTGGCACATTCCGAAAACCGAGAGAGCCGACGCGGTCTAATGTTATTAATTTTTGTTCGTATTAGGCGTGATATTGTAATATTATACAGAGAACGATATCCATAATACGTATAATGTATACGCGTATGTACCGTGATATCACGAGTGAAAAATCCGTGACACCGGCTGGTAGGCCAATAGAGTTTCGTTAGCTCTAGGTAGTCAACACCATTCAAGTATAATATATTATGATACGCACCTATATATATATATATATACGTAGATGCATGAATACATTACAGATAAATACCTAAACAATGAATCTATTATTATATACTTGTGGACACACTGGTTATGTATGCAAAACGTGACGTCGGAACTAATAGCACGCGTTGGGTAGTAAATACCTAATCGAGGCAAAGCGCGTATAAATTGTATGTATAATATTGTTATCGTTAATTAATAATTGATTTATATCTTGAACGTTGACGTATGTAGGTATATTATGTATGTGTACGAGTATTGTGTACACGCATTCAGGTTGCGATGCATGTGTAATATAGCGATGGAAAACGTTCTGGAATGTCAAAACGATCCGCAATGTTAGGTGTGGCATTTTGATGACCTTCGGTATCCATTATTATTTTGTTAGGTATTCACTAATTTCATGCCATGATACTGTATGTCACTGTAGTATTATGCTGCAGTATTGAAATATATGCTCAGTATTGCCATATGGTTCATAGAGCTTTTATCAGTACGAAAAAAAATCTACGTATTACGTGATGGAATAATAATTATTTTAATTACTATTCACCGATTTATAGTATATAAATATGTATGCGTGTATTATATAGTATTTTGTTCGGATAGCCCTCGGATATAGGTAAATAACCTATTCGGGTGAATGTAAGGTATATATGTAAGGTATATGGGTTCATTATCATATTTCGCAGTATGTCGAGGATAAAATGGAAATGTTTACCAAGTTATTCATGTTAAGAGTTATATTAAAACAATGTTCTCGCTATCGTTTAAAACCCTAATCGGTTTGTCGAATTAAAAAGTTGATAAAACTTTATAATAATACATGCAATAACATTTTCTTGTAAAAAAAAAAAAAAAAAAAAACATTTTTTATTTGATTACGATAATTTACAACATTTTTAATAATATTGCATGCAAATAATATAGAGTAAAAATGATTACTCTATAAAATTTTATGTTTATATAATTTTATATAGGTAAACTATATATTTAATATATAAATCACTTTTAGAAATTTCGTATTCTAGGGTAACATAAACAACAAACTTGTTTAGCTATATAAATTAATATTTTTGGCACCTGTATTTTATAAAATTGTTAAAATAAATATTATTTTATTTTTAATTTAAAAATTTAATTCGGTTAAGTTCTATTGAATTAAGTACATTTTAACTTTTGAACGTTATTTAACGTAAAACTGTCAATTCTATATTTTTGAGTAATTTTAACATATAGCGTATGATATACATGTAAACAACAAATTAAATAATAATTTGGTAAAAGCATAAGCATATTACACTGTTATTAATCAAAACTTGTTTCAAAAATAATAAAAATCAAGATTTAAATATAATTATACATCATTTAAAAATACTTGCATGTAAATATTTAAGTTCTTAGTGAATTGATAAGTATTACATTTGTATGGAACCGGAATAAATTGTTTAATTTAATATTTCCTGACGAGCATTACAAATAATTAAAAACATTTTGCAAACAATACGATGTTGAGATAAACTTATTATCAAATCTTTAAAACATAATATTAACCTTCGAAAAATTTCATTCTAATAAATGAAATTTTTTTCTTTAATACCTATCCTTAATTCATTTTTATAATCATTAGTATTATATTATTTATTTCTAATTTATGCGGCATTAAAAAAAAAAAAAAAAAATCTGTGAACCGAAAATCTGCTTGTTAGTGGAGAGCAACGATTTCGATAAGAAACACTTTTACGATAACGATTTCTCTTTATGATTTACTGTAAACCGACTAAACCTTGTCAATATTATTTCAACTTTCAAATCATCCCATATAAATCGAATAGCTATATAGATATTATAAACTATGCAGTTGTGTAACACTGGGAAGCTTCACACTGAGAAATTCGTAAACATTTTTTTGAAAACAATACTAAGATACCTAATGTTAATACATACGTTTCGAAATCAGTCGATATAGCGTTTCATTCTAAAAGAGTAATGTATTATAATATATAAATCAATATTTCACTGGATTAATTCATAGTATTTAAAATATTTATTGTAATATACTTTAATAAATATTTATAAATTTTTATTTTCGTCTTATAATTATGTCTAGTAAATACTATTTTAATGTAATGAAGTGATAATGACCTCTGATTGAACATGACCTCATAGGAATTTATTTGTTGGCAACGTATTCTGATTATAATGCTACAAGAAGTGAAATATAACCATAATCCATTCCAACAAATAGTTAAACTATTGTTATGAATACAATAAAATCAATGTGTTTTTAGGTAAAAATCTTAAAAATATTTCTCCGTAAGTTTTCAAAATATTTCGATAGACGATAAGTATAATAAAATGTTTGAAAGTAAAAAGTCATTAAATGAAAAACAAAAATATCATTACAGCTAATAGGTATTATATAGTTGCTCATGTATTTGTCTGCATAGTTTATCTTTTCTTAATGATTTTATATAAAAATAATGGGTATTTGACATAAAATAATATAACGTCAAGGTCCAATACTATCAAATGTAATTCAAATGAAATTCTTTGTATTTATAAACTCATTTTTGTACGAATGCAATTATATACGCGTATGTAAATGCGAATAATGGATAGCAAAAATGTTGTCAGAAAATAATAACACATCATTTAAAACCGGTATAATTTTTACATACTTATTAAACTTCGAAATCTACAAATACCAATACACTTGTTAATACGACGTCTGTGATTACTAACAAGTCGTATAATTTTTAATTTTATTCATAACAGTGCGTTAGAACTGCAGTTATTTTATACTTCATCAATCAATATTCAGTCATTCATACGTGTTTAAACGGACTGTTTTAAATCTGTACGTGACAAAATATACTAGGTAGTTAGTTAAGAATATTTAACTCACTTTGTTATTTTAGGTAATGAAATTTCAATTTTATGAGATTAAGGAACGTTATTACAATCGATCACTAAACATGCTCGATTAGCATGAACATAAAGCAGCCTGTTATTTTTTTTTTTTTTTTTGGTTTTACAATGATACATTAAGCTAAAAGTTGTAACTGATTGTTAAGTAGTGAGGACTTTTTTTGCGACAGCTCTTGTTCCATGCTAAATTGTTTAGAAGGTACCATAGACTACTACTAAGTGTTTAAAACTTGTTAATTTGTATTAGTTTTTACAAACAGTTACAAAATAACCACATTATAGAGTAATATTTATGTGAAACCATGTTTTTTTTAGATTAATATTTTTTTACAATAAATTATTACAGTATGTAATATCAGTATAATTTAACTTATTATTATTATTATAATATAACAGTAGGTATATATTATCATAATACAAATTTATTTTTGTATAAATAATACAAGTTTATTTTTTATTTAAGACAATGTTCATAAAAACAATATATTCTATTTTTACTTATTTTTTATTTTTATTTTGTACAGTAATATTAAAATATTATCATAATAAATAACAATTCTAAAATGAGAGTGAACAGATATTAGTAATAATTTTGATAGTTAAATTTGTTTTCTTAAATTAGGTATTTTACTTACTATATAGCTATACCATATTATAATCATATTTTATAAAGGAAAGATAATTAGATATGTTTTAAACATTTGGTATCTAGGGTTTAGATGACATAAATTGTATTTCAAAATTATAAATTCGCTGTATCCTGAACGGGTACATATACAATCAGCATGGCACAGCGGTAGACAACTGGTTATATATATAAGTATATGCATTAAATAGATATGTAACCCGGACTAGAGTTGAACCGTGTCAAGCATAGCTACATTCCGGATGGGTGACGATACTCTGAATGCCAATTGCACATTCTCTCGGATGAAAGAATATTGTGCTAATAGATGTATAAATAAAAATGACCTTAAAATGATATAGATATTATCAATGAATTACATCAATATCAAATTTATAAGACATCACTTTTAAAATGTTTATATAAACTGTATATAAAATATTGTTATTTAAAAAATGTTATAAATGTACCAAGGAAAGTGAAAGAATCTGATAAGAGTTTTATTATTGTTGTTAAGTGTATAATTGTTAATAGTTAATGTAACGAATTGTTTCGAACAATAAACGAGGCCGTTTGACTGTCTGAGCAATGCGAAAGTAGTTTCCCCGAGCATTAGTAGTTTTCTTAAAAATAAAAAATAAAAAATAATGATAATAATAATAATAATGTAGGTGATTCAAGTTGAAATAACCTGAGATTTACACCGCATATGAAAAAATAATTATAGTTTTATTTATTAATAATACGTACTGTGATAAAATATTAATATTTTTTTACTAAAAATACATGTATTATTAAAATATTTTAAAGTCAAAAAATCGACTAATGTCATTCATACTTTTTATTATTTTATTTTTATATTAAAATACGAGAAAGTATTATTTTTTCAAATTTATACGAACGAGCATGTTTATATATTAATTTACGAGTATTAACCATTTACTCATTTTTATTTTATTATTTATTATTTTGTAATTTTTACATAATTTTGTATTAATTTAAAGATAAAATCTTCAATAAAAATATTTGAATGACACACAACAAGATGACATGAAGTATTTTATAATAATAATATGGTTTAATCATTATGTTTTATAACACACATGTGACACTGTACAAATATTTACCATATCTTTAAATACCTACTTTGTTTATTAATTTTTTCCTTCAGAATTATTTCAGAAATATTTTAATATCTAGTTTTATTTATACGCAATTAGAGGTAAAATAATACGAGAAATGTACTCTTTAAAATAGTATAGGTACAGATATTCGTATAAGTACTTAATTTATATGAGATTTTACCTAACACTGTTCGTTTTTTATAGATAATTAACATAAAATAAATAATATTATTGCTGATATGAAATTCAAAGTTTCAAATATTATATTGTATTTAGAAAATATAATTTACCTATTTAAAATAAAATACTGTACTTAACTACTTTCTTAAACATTATTTTTAATGCAAACAAAATAGTTTTATTACTTTTAGTTTGTTGTTATTAATTTGAGGAAGGCTTTAAAATCGTCGAAAGTTACATATAAGAAAAATATTTGCATATTTACTTTTTAATATTAACATATTAATATGTATTGATGACGAATTATATTTATTGAGTATATATTTTAATTGAGGTATACATCTCTAAATATATTTAAAATAATACTAAGAAGATATATTTTCTATTTTTATTATCTTATACTTATTAATTAAGTTTTTTTTTTTCAATTTTTAGTTATTCTGACCGTACATGTTAATATCTAATCAAATAATAGAAATTATTCGACCTTTTTATTTAATTGTGACTCACACATATTAATATATTATAGAATATGAAATGATATTATACAAATAGCAATATAGATAATCTAAACACGCATTATTATATGCTAGACTACATATAATACATACAATATACTAATTTACTTTTAATTGTATATGGTTTGGGTGTGACAAAAGAAACGCTTCGAAATTAATTTCTACTTAGAACACCTAATATAGTACTTATTTATAAGTTTCAATTATTTGCGATGCAGTAAATCATTATAGTATTTGATAGAAAAAATAAAAACCTTTTTTAATACAACAATTTCTAAAATATGTTATTATTAAGTACATTAGAAGCCGTTTATCAGGAACACTTTTGGACCAAGATGAAATTTGTCAATTAACCGATTGTTTAATCGTAATGAAATATTAATTTAATTGTATAATTGAAAAAAAAATTATCTACTGAGAAAAAAAAATGTATATGTTTAGTAAAATATGTATTTATCGTTGTCTGTTGTTTTGCGTGGAATTACTTGATGATCATGGTTTCGTAAGAATAATGTTGCCAAAGCTTTTTTCATGTGCATGATGCAGGACTGCTCTCCTGAGGACACTTAGAGCTTCTAAAATTTTTTTACTTTATGGGGATGCCTCACTTTTTTCTCCTTCATCGTCATTGACAGCATATGTTAAATTGTTTGAGGATTCATAACCACATTGCAGATTTCTTCTGTTGGAACCTTTGCAACATTGAGGTGTGAGTCCACATTAATCCAATGTTCATACACTTCTTCCAAAAGTTCGACTAGTATCGTAACAACAAAAGATAAAGTATATTGTAATTACAATACATTGGTTATCGCCAAATTACCGTAATTTTTTGACGACTTTGGCACTTGTTGTTTCAAATAACCGATGTGTTGTTTCAATAATCCGATTGGTTTACAATGTTTTAATATAAAGCCGATCCTTTCCTAGACATTTTGTTCAATAACGCGATTATATCAATTATCCGCGTTCTTAATAAGCGGCTTCTATTGTAATAGTAAATATTTAAAATAAAATGACATAACATTTTAATTTTTTTTATAATTGCTATGTGAGTAAAGAAAGCTCACATAAAAATTTATAAAATGCTACTTTATAATTTTAACTATCAAAATGAGAATTAAATTATTGTAATACATTTATATTATGTTTTCTTAGTATACTTACTCTAAATTATTAATTTATTTTATTTCAGGGTTAGATGTTGCCTCAACTTTTTATTTTAAGAAATGCCTGGATTGAAAGATATGTCGATGCAACATCAAGAGAATAATAAAAAAAGGTACACTAAACATTATTTGAACTATTTAAAATATTATAGTAATTTATATAAATATTAATATTTTAGAGAATTAAACGAAAAACCAATCATGCCTTACCACCGAAACAGTGTAAATTCAAATGGATACTCTACTGGTAATAAACGCATACCTACTTTGGAGTTACCAATTAATAACAATTTTTATTTATTTTTTCTTATTTTATAATTTTAGACGGAGGCCAGCAAAGTATCGTTGGTGAAGAGAGAAACGGTGATGAAAATAATTCGGCTCCAACCTACGTGATAGAACATTTAGCTACATTTACAGTTTCTAAAAGCACTGGTATAGTTTATCCAGCAGATGGCATGAGAAGATTGTTACATTTAGAA
The DNA here is from genome assembly GCF_003268045.1 of Sipha flava. Taxonomy (NCBI): domain Eukaryota; kingdom Metazoa; phylum Arthropoda; class Insecta; order Hemiptera; family Aphididae; genus Sipha; species Sipha flava. The sequence goes on from NW_020273605.1 coordinate 72,948, forward strand.
AAATCCAATGGTATTTGGTCACAAAAGATGCAACTTCGCCTCGATCAATCTTGGGTATTAATAATGGATTTTGAAACAGGAGTAAGTAATAGTAAAATTACATTTTATACATTTATTAGTTATTGTGTATACTTGTATTAGTTTCTATGTAAAAAAAAAAAAAAAGATATGTGTATAATAATAATATATTACATCTGACTTAGGTTGTAATGGAACGATTTCCAATTTCTTTAGTCAAAGAACCAACAGCATTTACAAGTAACGATCCAATGGAAATTTATAACAACATTCTAGTATTTGTGGTTGGCCAAGTTGATTCGCGGTCAGAGATGCACATATTTCAAGTAAAAAACTTTGTTTTTTTGTTATTATTATTAAGTATATAATAGATACATAATACTTTAAGTGGATTGAAGTAAAATTAAACAAAAACTTTACTAAGTAAAATTATAAAGTATCCTTCGTAGTGGATATATGTCATTTTTAACAATAATTAAACATTTTTATTTAATAAAATGGCATAATAATTGCAAATTTTAAATTAATTCATTTTTTTTAAATATTATGTAGTTACAACATATACATCGAATTTAAGATGTCTTTGTTTAACTCAATTTTAATATTGTTTTTAATATACATCTTACATTATGCTATTTAACACGACATTAAAATTTTGCAATTTTTAATTTAAAAATCAATCTATAATTTGGGATATCAAGCTTCATAAAGGTTAAAAGCAGTTTTAGCTCAATAAAAGTTTATTTACAAATACATTTTAGCAAATTAATATCAAGCAGTCAAGTGTTTTATTTATTTAATTACGTTTGAGTATGCTATTATTACATTTTAATTATCTATATAATATAATTTCACATTAACATTTTTCATATTGTTTTAGTGCCAAAGTGTGCCAGCACAAGAACTAGTTGAAGATTTAAAACTATTGAGATCCGGCAAAGGAATTAATAGAAAATCTAGACATGTGCCACCACCTCCTCCGACACCCCCACCAAATCCTCCATTAAACGGTGTTAGTGTTCGAGAGCAAGTATCTGTTTTTAATGCTGTTGCACACCGTAAGTATATTTTATAAAATATATATTATATGTATAAATACATTTAAATAAATTCAAAAAGGTTAGTGTATAGTAATATATAATAAATATGTATATTAAATGCCATATGATTGTTTTAAAATTCTTTCTACTTTATCATGTGTTTTCAATCAGTTTTTTAATTTTTTAATAATAATGAAAGATTTACTAAATCCATGTACTTACATTTAAAGAACAGAAAATTTAATATTTTAGATTCTGATAATACTACTCGAGTTGATGATGAAACAAGCTCTACGTCCAGCGAAAAATATGAGAGAGATGTTATAGTACTGAATCACTGTTTTGATGATATTGAGAAATTCATTGCTAGATTACAACATGCTGCAGCTGCATCTAGAGAGCTGGAACGCCGAAGAAGGTGATTTTAAAATAAGCTAATCTATATTGTACAAGTTGTTATTTAATTTGTACGTGTTTGTAAAGAAACCGAAAATCCAAAAAGAAGGACATAGGTGACGGAATGCTTACAATGCGAGCCAAGCCACCTCCAGAAATTGAGTTTATTGATATTTTTCAAAAATTCAAACTCTCATTCAATCTCTTGGTAAATATATAATATTTAGTTAAAATAAATCCCAATACTGATATACATCTACCAATATGAAATAAGTTTTAAAATAAAGTTATTTTTTAGGCGAAATTAAAAGCTCACATCCATGATCCGAATGCCCCAGAACTCGTACATTTCTTGTTTACTCCATTAGCATTAATTGTTGATGCATCCCATGACACGCAATATAAACCAAATATTCCGTCTAGAGTTGTATCGCCATTACTCACAAGAGATGCAATTAATCTCTTGATGAACTGCGTTACAAGCAAAGAAACTGAGTTATGGCATTCACTTGGTGACGCGTGGCTTATTCCAAGGTATTAAATTCCCTTATTCTTATATTTTTTACGTTGTAAATACTATTTTTTTTTTTCATTATGACAAATTTTATTTTATAATTTTAAAATCAACCATAAGAAATTATTTTTAATAGAGAGCAATGGAAAGGCTATGTGGCTCCTTACCATCCTATTTTTATGGATGGTTGGTCACCAGAGTATCCAATTCCAGTTTCTGATGATCATTTAACCAATGTACCAACTGCCGGTGTACCAGAATCAAAGAAATCGAGAGATGAAGTTAAAAATTCACATCCAGACGTAATTGTTTAAATAATTTCGTTTAAAATTATAAATAAAGTTATTATATTCTTTCTTCTTATTTAGGGAGAATTACGAGATACTCAATATCATCATCGAGATCGAGAACACGCAGTGGTTGGTGATGACAGTAGTGACTATTTTGAATACGAACAAGAACAACCAGCTATGATGGGTATTAGACCACATTATACATTTAACACTAGTGGAAATTATGCTGGACACCACCAAGAGCAGTTTGGACCAGATGATAGGTAAAGTATCTCAATTTTATGATTTATTTCAATATTTTACTAGAAAATTATATTGGTATTACATGTTAATTATATACTTAAGTGTTATAAAATATTAACAAAAATATTTACTAATTTTTAATGAATTATTATTTCTTGTGGTTTATTATGTGTATGTATTTTTATGAATACCTATGATATCCAATTATTTCTCGATTACAAATAAATTGAGATTGTTATAAACAAAGGGTGTCTTAATTCACAAAAAAAAAAAAATGTGTTTTGAATGTATATGATTATGATATAACTTTGATTTTAATATTTACAAGGTTATAAAATAATTAAATAATCTTATTTGACGACTGAAATAAGATATTATATGATTTTTTAATAAATTAATATCTCTAAATCATTATTTATACTATTAATTTATTATTTTATATACCACGAAGTTTAAAATTGAACAATTTGTCTAAATTTAATACTTATATGAGCAATTTTGTTTTACAGGGATGATTCACGTAGTTTAGAAGGGGAGTCTGAACCTGATTTTAATACGTTGTCGCTTCATAGTCCACCAAGAATGGATAAAGAACGTCCAGATATAGCGGCACGTAGTGACATATCTGCTGATTCAATTGAGCGTAATAACACCGGTGGTCCGGGCAGTGAGCGGTTTGAAAGAGCACAGGCTAGATGGTTGGAAGATATGAGAGCTCGTGGAGTGAAAATAGTTCAAGTCACTTATCCCAGAACAGCAAACAATGACAAGGAACTATCTGTTGTTCGCGGTGAATTATTAGAAGTAAGACCCTATATAAAATATATTACAGTAAATTTCTCACTGAATTGATATGTTGAACAAAAACATGTAATTTAAATGTAATACTTAGCTTATAATATAATATTATAACAAAAAAAAAAAAATTAATATTTTGACTATTTTATTTGAATATTTGACTTGATAAAAATGGTTTTAAATTAAAATATATAAATACGGACTAATAAGAAACTTTTTATTCTCTAAAATCAACTGTGTTCGTAATGGTTTCTAATATTTATTTTAAGATTTTGGACGACAGCAGAAAATGGTGGAAAGCTCGAAACAACCGCGCACAGGTGGCTCACGTGCCTCATACTATTGTAACGCCATTTAATCCAATGTTGGATGCTAACGATATATTTACAAATCCAGTGTACGCCAAAGGTTATGATAAGAGATCGACCTCACAGTCACAGAATTACTCATTGCAAGTAAGTTGTAAACTTAATTTTTAATTAGCTTATTAGATATATCTTGAGTACAACTAAATTTTAGTGTATGTTTCTCTCTCTTCTCCTATTCAACCTTATAGTTGGGTTTGCAATCTGATATGCACAGTGGCGCACAGTAGATTTTTGCAAGGGTATCGAAAATATATATTTCGAGGTACCCACCCACCCCCACCAGTAAAATCTGAGTTTAGACATAATATAACTCTTAATTTTAGATGTTTTTGGTTTTTTCTTTCTAACAAAGATACTAAAAATAAAATTTTTTTAAATAAACCTAATATTAATTATTTTTTGGATAGCTGAAAAATTGGTTAGTATTAAATGAAACAAATATTCATACAAGTTCATACAGAACTAATCATCCACCAATTCTTTGAGGGGTGTCAGTTGACACCCCTGATCCCCCTGTGTGCGCCACTGAATATGCACTCTCTCTGCTTCTAGCTAATCTCTTTAGTTCTGTGTAATTTGATAGTCTAGCATCGGAGATTATTTGTTCAACAAATAAAGTTCTTGGATTTCCTCGGTCTTTCATCTTCAATTTTCCCTTCTTTTATTCTATAAGCTAATTAATTTCCATGCCTCAATATATGTGACTAATTATGTTCCATCTCTTAATTATTTGAGTATGAATACTCGTAGTATCGTAATTATGATTATTTTATTTGCTTATTAATCCGTATTAATTAAATATGAATATAATCATGTACCTTATTAATGTTTGTACACTATAAACAGTGATAAATTTTAAATAAGTTTAAGATTAGTTTCTTTAATGTATACTATAGTATTATATGTTACAAATTTATGAATAATATACGTATTAAGATTTAAGATCCACTTATATATTTTATTTGCAAAAACTAAACGAGTATATATATATATAAATATAATAAATTTTACTGTGTGGACGAAAGGATTCGAACACTTCCGCAGTTATAAAATTATTTATTAATTTTTATTATTTTACAGGAATCCATGAAAAGTGAATTTGTTGACCAAAGCATGAGTTCTGAGCCGTCTAGAAGTGCTTCTATAGTACCACCACCAGTACCAGCACCAGCTGATTGGGTACGAAAGGAACGGATTGGTAAAAAAGGAGAATTCCGCTATTTTTAATAAAAATATTGACGTAATTGAACTTAATTGACAATAATTTTTTATTATACTTTTATTATTATTCTTAAAATAGAGGCATATTTTTTGTTTTTTACTTACCCATTTTGTTATCAAATTTGTTTTGTGAATATATACATTATGATATTTTATAATGCAAATTAGTCGTACAAGATATTTTAACTAATTTTTAAAATATAGTTGTCTATTACATAAGCTATATAAAAAAACTAATCTATAAAAAAAAAAAGTTATTAAAAAAATTTGATTATGATGTTTGTAAATGTTTTAAATTAATTAATCGATGATTAACTACATATTTTAAATACGTTGTTTAAGTAGTTTAATCTATAACGTTCAAAATATAAGTATAATTAAAATTTTAAAATTGCATTATTTACATTACATTATCGTCATTGTACGTAAATACAATAATGTTAACAAAGCCATTAGGTTAAATAATGTTATCTAAAATAATTCGAATAGTATTAAAATAATTTTTTTTCGATATCTTGTTTTATGATTTAATGTAATTACTAGGCATTTATGAATCTATTTTTAATACTAATGTTAGATTCCTTAAACTTAAACATTTATTAAATTATTCTATAATCAATCAATATTTAAGTTTTATTTTCTAGGCTTATTTGTTCAGCATTTTTTTAAAAGCGGTTTGTGTTTTAAATATTTCTAGAGTTTTGTATGTTCAAACACAATATCAAGTCCAAAGTTAATGATATAATATTATAATCAGATTTTATTTTTATACTTTAATACTGAAATAATTTTATTTTATTTACCTAGTTATATCATAGGCATTTTATGTTAGCGAATTATTTTGTTATAGATTAATTTAATTTATTAACTTAATATGAATCAATAGGTAATTTATATTAATTGAAGATACTATATTTGTCCCAGTACCGATATACAATTACCTATTGGCATAATATTATTTTATTACACTGTTATTAGAATAAATAAATTGTTTTTATTTTTGTTATGCATGTACCATACTTGCATTATTTTTTATAATAGATATAATATAATTGGAATAATCTTTATTATGCAAATATTTTTATAAATATATATATATATATGATATATTTGTGTACAACAATATTTTTGCTCGACAAGAAAAATAAGAATTTTTAATATTGCATGAAAAATATTGATTTATTTATTTTATTTTATCATTTACATTTTAAAACACATACTTCAAGTAACTCAATGTTGTTTTATATTTTTTGTAAAAACAATACCAAAGAAATATGAAAATAATTTTTATACTGCAATAATAAACGTCATATATTTGTAATTATTTAGTAGTTTTTTCTTTTATGTAAAATTAGTAAGTATTGTTTATAAACATTTCTAGCTCTCACATTATTATCATGTTATGTTGATAAAGGTAATTAACTAATATTATTTTTATCAATAATTTTTAATAAATGTCGATTTATCGACAATATCTAACAGAATAAAAATCAACTAAAATGCAATACCTATTTATACATATATATATATGTTATTTATCATTTTTTACTCACCTATTTTGAATTCTAGTATCCATTGGTAGTAGTCATAGACCTTATCATAGAAAAGAGTATAAGTGAGTATAAGGTCTATGGTAGTAGTACAAAATATTCAATTGATTTCTATTAACAGTAGTAGCTTTTTAAAATAATACATATTTGAACAATGTGATTCTTAAAAAATATTGAATTAGTGAATGGGCAATTCTAGGTGGGTATTTACAGTGTTGGTCATATTTTTTGAATTATAAATTAGTTGTTATGTTTGGTTAGTTACTGAATTCTATCTATAGGAGAAAAAAAATGTTTAATTTAGGCAATGACCTATCAATACATCTAAACAGATCATAGACTTAGCCAGGAGGACTGGAGGTTTTACAAATGCATATCCTGAATGTTTATAAAAAAAAACAATTAATTTTCTAGTCTTTTGGAGATCGATATTTTTCTTTATAAGTTCACTTTTGCACATATACAGCTTTCTTGCATACCCTGAACACGAAGTCTGACCATGCCTATAAAAGAGACTCAATAAATCTATGCTCTATGTATACATATATGTGTCCAGTGATGTACTTAAATGTAGGCACTAAATCCATAGTAATAAAAGACTTATTACCTATAAACCATAGTATCGTACAGTAATTTATAATATTTAAAACGAATGGTTTTTAATGATGCAAGTTAAATATTTAGTTATAATAATTGGATTAAGCAACAATAAAAAGGAAAATCATTTTTTTAAGATTAAAATGAGTAATGACCAACACAAAATTATTATTAATAAAACAATTTGATTCCACTAAAACAAATTTATACTACTCTCACTAAATTTCGCCAAAAATAAACTAAGTAATTTTGCTGTTAGTACTAATAGCACACTTCACTTTCCTTGGAATTTTGAATTACTTATAATTCAAATAAAATACATAAAAAATGGCATTGGCTTCATACAAACACACATTACACAAATAACAAACACAGAAAATAAATAGGCGTACAAATATAAAATTTATTTTTTCATTTGTTATGGTGTGGATAAAATAATATTTTTATTACAATGAAACTTAGAAATGTATGGTTCACAAATAAATTATATATTTCATTTTTACTATTTTATGGTACATAATATCAAACAATTATATATTATCTATAAAGTTATTAAACTTCACAATTAAATAATAATTTTGCTCGAATATGCGTGTACAAAACATGAGTATTAAATAAAACATTTACTTAAAAGACAACATGCAAATATAGTGATGATTGTTATTTTTAAACAAAATAATTATAAGTTAATATGTGTATGAAAAATACAGAAACAATATTTCATGATGCTTTCAATATATATGAGCACAATGACGTATCCAGGATTTTTCTTCATCCGCTGTAAGTCACATTACAAAAATACTATAGGCAATATAACATAACTAGTGGCGGGCCGGGTATCTCAATTCATATATTCTAGTAGTAATTAAATGTTTTACTATAACAATTTGTAAACGGATATAAATCATTTTTATTAGTATGACACTACCGAAGCCCGGGAGAAGATTACTTCTTGCCATCCTAACCAGTCTGCCACTAGTTATAACTGCAAAATAAGTATTGAAAATAAAAATAAATTTATGACTTTATTTGGTTATAGTAACAGCGTACTTATGTATTTTATATTATTTATGATTAAGATATATAATTAAAGATTACCTAACATTTTGGAGGAGGGAGGATGATAAAGTTCCATGGATACGCCACTACATGAACAGTAAACACGACATTGATGTTCGCTATAAATTAGACAATTTTTAATTAAAATAAGTGTGAATATATGTGTAAATCTAACATTTTTACAAGTTAATTTTTTTTCAACTGACCAAAAATGTAATGCTTTTTTTATTTATGATATTCAAAACTATACTAAGTGTTTAGTATGTGATATTAAAATAGGTAACGATTCGGTGTATACAGTTTACACGTAAAATTAATAATTCAAAATAATAATACAATTATATTAAATCCATACTCTATTAAATAAAAATTCCAAAAATTAACCTGTGTTGATTTAACCCGTCACTAAAAAAATGTGTCATTTAATAAAAGAAATTACTAGATTTTTTATCAGCACATTTATTATTATACTGAGAGGAGAGGATCGAGCATTTCAAAGCTGTACGAATATTTTAATTAATTATACACTTGATCATATTAGTTGGAAAGATGTAGACTTTCATTTTGATTAGGAAAGTTGTCAACATTTTGGAATGCTTCCTCTTTAAAATGCACAAACACAAAACCACCCCATAGGCAAACAAAAGTATAATTTAAAATTACGTCTTGCTGTTCATAAATTTCAATTGAATTGTAAAAATCAATACATTTTATAAATAATTATTTTGTGTATTTATGAATTAAATGTATATGTGTATACAAAGATTAATTAAATAAATAATAAATACATATGATACTGAATGCTCTGACTATTAATAGGTAATTTAAAAAAAAAATAACAATAAATCTGAAAGTAATACTTTTATAAATTATTACAATAGTAATAGTAAGAAAAACGACCAAATATTAAATCGAAAATCGTTTACACATCTATACTAATCAGACTTTAAAACATTAAAACAAAATTCGTTTGTCATAAATTACAGTCAATACCGTCATGTTTAAAACAATTACATTTTGGCACGACTTATCGGCGAGTGTAGGTTTAGACATACAAAATGTAAAAAAATACAAAAATTAATTGAGCAAATTCAACATTTAAATGTTTCCTTACTCATTGGTTCGTCAATAATTTAAACTTACAGAACTCCAGAGTAAAAACAACGAGTTCATTAAATAATTGTTTTAAACAGTATACCTTGAAATTTCAACAATAAATGTTTTAAAAGAAAGTTTAGTACAAAGGCATGGTAACTCTATGAAATTAAATATGTAGCTGTATGTAGCTGTATACACCAGTTATTTAGTGACAAATTTGTTAAAAAATTATAAACGCCGAGAAGTAAATATGAAATTGGGCAGCGTTACATTTAAATATATATAACTACTCTATAATAAGTATAAAAATTGATTTATGGAACTTGAAGGATTTTTCAACTAACCACAATAAATAGGAAAATAATAATAATTTATAAAATTAAGGCCACACACATAAGACTAGTAAATAAAGACATAAAACATAATGGTAAATTTATACATTGGACCATAAGGGAAAGATTATAAATAAGTAGGCAATAAAGTTAAAATCTATAGTTGTAAACATATATAGTGTAGCTTAAAAGTCTGTAAACATTTTATAAAGTTTGTACATGTGATTTCTATACTTTTTAGACAAACAATATATATATTGTTGAATATATAAATACATATATTTGTAAATAAAAAATGTATTTATAAATTTTAACATTCTAAAAAGAAATAGAATCTTTTGGGTGATAATTTCTTAAAAAAAAACTATGGTGATACATTTCTATTTAGATATAGATATGTAATTGAACCACTAACTGCAAAAAGTAATGAATTTTTAGTAAACACAAGTAAATACATATCGAATACAAATGAGACAAATCAAATGATATAAGCATCTGAAAATATTATTTACTACAGAAATGTGATAAATCGCTTTGTTTTTTATTATTTTTGTAATAATTAGAAAGAGTCCCTAGTCAGTTAGTGATTCAATCAGTCTACCTTAAGTATTTAATGATTAATATCATAATCAATACATTGAATTACAAAACGTAATTGTTTAATAATTAATTAAATTATTAATTTACTATATTTCTTTGATTTAATAAGGTGTTTTATTTAAATACATTTTTTGATTCATTCCCAAAAACAATTCAAACAATCATTAATTGTAAACCAACCTAGAAAAACCACCAGTCTTCTATCTCTAAATTAGAAAATGAGTGTTAATTTCTTACACGTGTGTATCATAAACAGAATTTATGTTTATTATGCATTTATATGAATATTAAAATAAACATTCGAAATTCAATTTATCTTAATACATAATATAAAACAGCCTTAAATTAGTATATATTTACATATTAAAATTCTAATACAATTTGTCTACTTTATTTTTTTATTGACTAGTATTAAACTAATATACATTATTATATATTTATATATTAATGTATAATGTTAAATTATTATTATAATCTTAAACTATTAAATCAGTAGCATTTAATAGATAAATATATAAATATTGGTGCAACATAAAGCTAAATATAGACTGGAAAATCAACTGTGCATTAATATAAACTTTTTTTTCATATAAGTACAAATTAGTTCTTCAATTTTTTTATTCTATAATATTTACTCATTTTAGAATAACTTACTTCATACCAATGATAGTTTTATGTTTTCTTAACATAATATAATATAACATATAATATGTTATATATTTTAGTACATTAATTAATGGAACTAATATACATGAAAATTAGAAATTATGGCACTGCTATAAACGAATTGCATTCTTCATTGGAATAATAAATCTAAAGATTAAAATATAATGAATAAATTATTAAAACAAAAATATAATGGTAAGCAATATTTTTGAAATTAGTATAATATTTTCAAATAAATATAAATACAATATTTTTTTATACTTTATTTTAATTTAATGATATGTTAGGGGAACAACACAAAAATAGGATCATAATAATTTTATTTATTAATAATCAACTGTTAATTTCATAAGATTTGTATGCATTTGACAATTAATATGGTTCAATAACATAATTACATAATAATTTTATAAAGAAAAATCATATTATACATTTCACATTAAACAACCATCTAAATTTAATTTGAAATCTGAATATAATTTTTTAATTTCATTAAAAAAAGAAAAAAATGGTTTTGATTTTAATTTCTGATAATTGTGTAGGGATATTGGAAAGCACAAAAATATTAACTAAAACTACTTATTGGTCTTCAATAATATATTGGAAGTATTAAAATATATTAAAAAAAAGAATTTATTGATTTAAGGTCAATAAAATTATATATATATATATATATATATATATATTTTTTTTTTTTTTTGTGTAAGGTTTGGCAGTTAAAAAGAAATTAATATTTGGCATAATTCTAAAGTAAGGACTGTTATATGTAATTGTTATTATTTTATTTTACATATAAAATAAGAATCAGGAAAAGAGATATTATACATTTGAATAAGATATAACACTAGTTTAAACCTAATTTGAAATAAATATCATGATTTTTAGTTTTGATAAGAATTTGATATTTTAAAACGTTAACAAATTTAAATAAATATAAATATTTTTTAGTTATATTTATATATTATGATTAATATTTAACTTGAAATTTTCAAACAGAAGAATTTTAAATTCTTATAAAACAAATTGGAAAAATTCTTTAACTTAATTTCAGTTGAAACATTGGGACCAAACCCATTTTTCCATGTTAAATGGTTAGCTATTTAAATCGAACTTAGTTCAAAAACATCAACATTTTTAATATCGAAAAGTTTTTATTTTGTACACGTAGGAATAAAATTAGAAAAAATGTAAAACAAATAAATAGACAAATATATGTGCAAACAATAATGAATATATTCATAGGCCAATAATTTCTTTAAAATCACTACATTTTATTTGTGGGAAAGATCTTTTCAGACATAATTGAAAACATTCCCGACGCGTTAAAATTCAAGGTAAAACTGAAAAAATTGTTTTTGAGTTAGGGAAAGAAAGCTATAAGTTTATTGTTTATTTTATATTTTAATTTTTTTTTATTTTGTATTCCTCTCGATATTTGAATTCACCATTTGTTTTCAATTAAACTTACAATAATATCCCATTAAGGTATAAAATTTAATGATTTTATTATTTTTAATAAACAGAATCTCATAGGAACAATGAAACGCAATTGTATTAGATATTAATATATATTCTAATTTTATGATAAAATACATATTTCCTACATAAACTGAACAAAATATCCATATTATGTGGTATTTTTTAATCTAGTTAGTATTAATAGGATTTGGGATAGGACCATATTTTCTATACTAAGAAGATTTCCATATTAAACAGTGCCCACGTTAGACGGAATCCACTGTATATTTTATAGTATTTTAAAGTTACAAAAATATGAAATGTATATTATGGTTATATATCTTCACATATATAACTATTTTAAGTGTTCTGAGGATAAATACACTAAATAATTGAAGAATTATAATTAAAGAATCACAATCAACAAATAAGTGCATTATGAGTTAGTGAAGTTAGCAATTAAATTTTAAATGGTTTTTAGATAATGAATTATTTATTTTATCGGAATAATTATCTACTGAAATAATGAGAAATGGTGTGGTTAATTCAATACACATAAAAACTTAAGAATTTAATAATAGTATGACATTTTAAAAAATCAAAATTTAAAATAATTTTATAGTGATGAATACATATGGTTCACAGGTAGTATCTCAATTCTCATTTATAAGAGGTTGGAAAAAAACATTTGGAAAAATTGCTTATTTTAAAATCAAATTTACGGTGGTTAATTTTTCATTAATATTTTCATAAAAAACGTATTGTTTAAAAAATATACAACTTATTTAGCAATTAATTATTTTTTAAGACAAAAATAATTAAAATATCATGATAATTTAAAGTTAACTAAAATTAATTGTAATACAGAAAGAATTAAACAGTTAAAATAATAACTTTAATCTGAAATGTAAACATTGGATTCTGTTTTAATAAATATAAAATTAATAAAATTAAAAATAAAATCTTGAATGTAATTCAACTTTACTGACACAAGTATATTTTATTAAGTAACTTTGGTTTTTTTTTTTTAAATAAATCAAAGACCATAATATTTAATGGTTTTAAATTTTATTTGGTGGCCTTTTTACAAGTAATTACATTATATTAATAATCCAACCAAAATTTTTCATATTAAATAAATAGTAGACAACCGGATTGTTTTGATAAATCAATAAAAATATATATTCGAAGAATAGTGTAGAAATGTAGAAGTTTTCAATCAATTCAATAGAAAAAATAATTAGAAACCTTGAAATAAAGTATTTAATGTCTATCCAACTACCAAACTGTACTAAATGTGAATTTTAATTGATTCATTTGAGCCATTTTATTTTAAGGTGGGTGGTATCTTAGTATAATTTCACATTATTCTGTAAACACGGTACAAATTATAAGTATAGTAAATTAATATATTGAAAATAGAATCATATTTGAATAAAAGGAGGGTTGAGGTAAATTATTACATCTAATTAAAGTGATCTAATGAACACATAAACATAATTTCAACATACACAGAATTGTAACATATAACTGTTAGCTTTAAACTATGGCAATAATAATTATGGCAATTCACTATTCACTGATCTTAATAATTTAATATAATGTCAAGTACGAAAAAAATATTTAAAAATTATTTTTAACTAAAATTATACTTCCCGTAAATGTTAAATTATTAATTTCACTGAGAAAATGAATATGATAATGTTAGTCAAGAAAAAATTCAAATTTTTACAATTTAATGAATAAAAACCAAGCATTTCACTTTTCATTAGGTTTACATGTAAATAAAATAATAGATTTTTATAGCTGAAAAAAATATGTTTATATAGATTTATAAGTTTAATATTAAAATTTTTTGTTTAAAAATACCTTGTTGTTCTCAATATTTTAATGGAATGTCGTAGTATATCTAATAAGTTATAATCTACATTAATTAAAACATATTGTGGAGTTAAAATTGAATAAACTGAAAAAAGTATGTTATTGATAATTATTTACTGGCGCAAATATAGGAGAGTAGAAAGGGCATTTTTGCCTTAATTTGTTAGGTGGTAAACACTTGACTGAAACTAGATGGTCAATTTTGAGGCATAATAATATGCATACATCGATAAACTTATATTATGTAATAATATATCATAAGAGCGCTGTGACTAATCAATAAATTTATATTAAAATTCTTTAAATTAAAAATAAATATTATATATATGAGTTCCAAGAAATTAATAAAATTTATACTTTAAATGTATGACAAAATCATGCATGTCACAAAAGGCTGCTGTTGATAATGTATTTGTATAAAATATGATGTAAAAAAAATTTACTGGGTAGTATTAGTAAATAATAACTATTCATAAATCATTATAAATTAAAATAAATGTAATAAAATATACTGTAATTATATTTATTGAAATTTATATCAGACATTACTGAACTGTAATTTAAAAAAATAGAAATGAAAACAAATCAAGATCATGCATTTTCAAAAATAGCATAAAATCAGTAAAAAACTTTCTTGGATATTAATAAATTAACTCTCATTAATCTGATCAATCACTAATACTGATTAAAAAAATTAGATTTTTTGAAGGGCAAAGCAAAAAGTGTTAGCCATTGGAAATTCAAATATTGGATACGAAGAAAAATTACTACAAACAAAATAAAATGTAAGAAAACTATAGATTAAATTCATTATACATTAATACTTAATTTACAAAATCTATTACTTTTAGTAAAATGCAATATTGTTGTTGCAAGCAACAGAAATGTGATTCCAAATATGTATTATTTTAACAACTTAATAATAGTAATAGAAATAAAATATTAAGCATTTTAAAATAAATTAATTCTAATCAATCAAAAAAACGCAAGCAATATTCAAATTAAATAATTTAAAGAAATAACTAAAAGAAATTTTTGTAAGAAATATTTTAAAATAAATTTTAAATACCTATTTATTATATGAATTGAATAGAGTATAATAATTTCCAATACTGTGGTTATATCAATTACTGAATAAAGTTTAAATTGTAAATATACAATAAATAGTCGTGTTCATATTAAATGTTTAATTGCTTTGTACTAAAATGTACAAACAAAATATTTTGATAGTAATATGTTTTTATATGATGCATTATAGTTATTAATTATTGATCATTTTAATAATTATGTATCCCCTTTTTTTTTTAATATCAATTGAAAGTTAGGTTATTATCAAAATAGCAGATATAAGTTGAAATCTGTAAAAAAAAAAATCAAGATATTAGGTTAATTTACTAAAAAGATAAAGGTCATAAAATAATTAAATCAAACTACTTAAGTATTATTTCTATAACTACATACAATTAGAATTAGGATATTAGCATTCCATTTTGTTTATTTGGTGAGAGAGCATTTCCATTTGGTAAAGTAGGTGAATTTTGACTACCATTTGCAACATTATTTATACTAGTAATAGAACTTGAAGGTAATACATTAAAACAGTTTCCTCCAGACATAAGTTCCAAAGCACGGTATAACAACAAATAATTTTCCTAAAATAAAAATAAAATAAATATTTGACTAAATAATATAATTCAATTTTAATTACTATATCTTTCCAAATTCCTGGTCTTTGATTGTGATAAAGTTTGGCGTATAATGTAATATCTGCTAAGTTTTCATGCTGTAGTTGTTTACCAATAGTGGTTAAACAGCAAAATATTGCTGCATCTGTTCCACCAAATCTATAATGAAATAAAATATTTAAATAACTTAATTAATTTATAAAATTCTTTTAATTTAAATTATTTGATAAAAGTTCTTCAAGAAAAATAAAATAAATTGAATATTTCAAAATGTATTTTATTATAACTATTATTAATAAAAATCTATCGAAACTTTGTTAAGAAAATGTGCACACATTTATTGCAAAACAGATTAGATTATTTTTTAGAGACCAAGAGGAGGTTAAATATGCATTGTTATATAGTAATATATTGATTTACTAAAAAATTTAAGTATCAATAATATAAATTCTTATTTTATCAAATGCACACATATCTTTATTTGCTTGTTTACATAAAATTACATCTATAATACAGATAAAATTTACATCAACTAAAAATATATAAAATAAATGTATGTACAAAACCAATAAAAATGTAAATAAGCAATTAGAATAACTTTTATATCAAGAAAACTAAAACTAATTATTTTACTTGAAATCTAACTTAATGGCAAAAAAAAAAATTATAAGCGTTTTTAAACAAGGACCTATTTCAATGTTACAAAACAAAATTAAATAAGTATCTAAGTCAATATTTTAAACTTTATAAATATGTAAACAATATTTTTGTATGAAATAAACATTATCATGCATGGTGAACTTTATGATTTATATGAAATTTTACAAATAATTTATACATTTTTCCTTGTATTAAAATTAGAAATTATTGTCAAAAAGATAAAACTAATTAATATTTAATTTTTGCGTGAGGAGTAATTATCTGTGAAAAGTAAAAACTTACTTGTCCACTACAATGATAGGTCCATTTTGATATTCTAAATGCCACATTTGTACAATTTCTAGTAATTTGATCAATGAAGATAATTCTCTAACAGAATATTTACTGTGTATTAATCTAACAGGAAGCATAAAATCATCCTGTACTGACTGAATTACAAGATCTCTTGTTTCATAATCATTTCCTATTTTATCTTCTTGAATACTCTTAACTTTGAAATTATCACTATCTAAAGTTGTAGTAGAATCCACGGGCCAAAATGTAACAAGTGAGTCCTATTTATATAAAAAAAACATACACTTTTAATATTTTTACATATGAAATTTAAAATGTAAATATAACAAACCGAATCTTCACTCATATCAGTTAGTATAACAACTGTCTGTGCATTATGATCCCAGAGCATTTGCCAGAAATCTAGAATGGTATTTTGTAGAGGATGTTGTGTCACTATAAATTCACCTAATCGTCTAAAGCCTGAAAAATTAAAATTACATACATTTTAAATTATTTATTATAATGTTTAAATAACATGTTATCTTTCAGTTATTTTTTAAAATATAATTTAGAATATGATTACAATTTTAAATCAAATGAGAATTTTAAATGACTAAAATACCAATTCAAGTAAAACCAAATATAATAAATCATTAGAGCATAAAATAAAACATAAAATTTAATTTATTTTCCTTAACCAGAAGTTATTTATGGAAGTTTTACTATATAGATATTAAAAACCCTAGAAACATTTTTAGTAAATAATTTTAATAAACCAAGAAAATTTTTTTGTTTTATATTTGTGGTTTTTAATATTAAAGTAAAAATATGCAAGTTATATTTTTGAACTATATGCTCAACAAATTTAATAAATAAATAATTTGATAAACTATAAATAACATTTTTAAAATGTGTACAATAATGTAATTTTTGTGCAACTCCGTAATCAATAATGTTAATGCACTATCTCTATACACTATCAGAATTATAGTAAGTTGTATTAGAATTAACAAATACTTTGAAAAATCGTAAATGAGATTTAAAATAAAATGAAAAATGAAAATAATCACATAATTATATCATATATATATTATTTAAATATGAAATAATTATGTTATAATTGTTCACTATGTATAATAAATAAAATAATTATTCAGCTCAAAATTAAAATACAATAATAAAAATAGATATTACTTGTGATTTAATTTTATTAGTAATTCTACTTTAATTTTTGATGACATAATTAAATAACTCTTGAGTTAGAAATAAAAAACATCACTAACATCATAGTATATAAATATTTTAAATTCAGCTTTACAATAAAATTCAAATATTTACCAATAATCCATGATGCATTAATATAATCACTTCCTTCAACTCCTGGTTTTGGTGTTAAATGCACTCGGGAATTTTCAACAGGGATAAATTCTTGAGATCTGTTTTTATTTCGATTAAATGGTTTATTTGCCGAAAGTAATAAATATTCTTGTGGGATAAATGAAGTTATCATCTAAAAGGTGCATACAAATAATATTCAATAAAAATGTTAAGCAATGTAATAATACATTTTAAGTATATTTTACCTTGTAATGTTTTTCAAAATCAGTTGCAAAAGATGCTATTTTACAATCAGATATGTCTGTTTGGAGATAACTTTTTAAGGTTTTTTTATTAATACTAGCATGCATACAATTTATAGCTTCTAACAAAGCATCATGGATAAATATATATTGTTCTTCAGTTTGAACTAAAAAATTACGTTGCTGTCTAATGTGCTTTAAAAAATCAAATATATTCACTTCTTTTTCACTTTTAATTTGTTTAAGCATAGTATCTAATACAATGTATGTACCAGTTCTACCAACACCAGCACTATAAAATAAATATTATGATCAATATGTAAAAACTTTAAAATTAATTTATAACTGACCTGCAATGAACAACAATAGGACCAGCTTCAGGTGGATTAGCTCCAGCTGATTTATTTACAAAACTTAAAATTGGTAAAGGATGGTCAGGTGTTCCATGATCAGGCCAATTAGTGTAATGATATTGGTATATAGTTCTACCCAAGGGCGAATTCTTTTTCTTTTTAGCCTAAAAACATAAATATTTAAAATAAACTGTCAAAAAAAAAATTATAAAAATATTACCCTTATATGTTGCACTTGAAATGTGCGAACTGTATACATAGCCATTAGTTCTTCTTTTAATAATTTAACTTGAATAAAACCATATGTTTCTATAACTTCATTAGGCCAATATAAATCACATTTTCTCTAAAAAAAAAAAAATAGTAACTTTTAACAATTTTTCTTTCGATAACCGTGTCTAAAAGAATACATTTTTTAGAACATTTAAATTTAAATTTATTCAAAATTATAGAGAATTAACTTTTCTGTTCAATTATACAATATTAATAATACAATTTATAAATATGTTAATAAAATAAAATAAAATTACCCGACCGCGTTCTACTAAATTAGTTATCATCACAATAACATGCACATGCTGTTCCCAAATCATTTGCCAAAAATCAATAATTGTCGATGGTAATGGGCCTTGTGTACCAATGTATGCATTAGCTTTTTCAAAACCATTAATATAATTTGCATTGATGTAATCAGAATGACTTCCTTGCATACTGTTCACATGAAGTTTAACTCTACTATGATCATCTATATATTGCAAAAATAAATTTAAGTATATTTAATAAATAAATTGTTAATAAAAAATATTTTTTAAATATTATTATATAAAAATTATATAATTGTAATCTCACAAGGAACAATATTGAGGTATCGATTTTTTGATTTATTTTCTGGTAATTGTGATGCTTCAGTGGAAAAATCAAAATTCATAGACTCTTCCTGAATGATTTCATATTCTTTACTAAAACCGATATCCCCATCAACATGTAAACTAGCAACATGCCTTGCAAAATCATCCACTGTTACAACATGTGATTCTTCTTTATGTTTCCACCAATCAGAATTTGGTAATGTTGGTACAGTATATGATACAAATGGTGGATCCTCCAGATAATAATAAGCTGCATGAAAGTATACCCTACACACAGGATGGCATCTATTGTACAAAACATTTATTTTGTGTTACGTGTAAAAAATCACACTCATATTGTAAGCTATGGTGATGAATAATTTAACGTGTACATATACAATAATAATAATTAATTAAAAACACTTACTGCCAAAATAATACAGCAGCTACAATGAAAAGTAATCCAAATACACAACATAAACCAATCAAAAGTGATTTTGTACTTTCAATAGTGGAATGATTGTTTTTTAAACTAGGTATGATATCACAATCCTTATGCAAGTATACTGAACGAGAATCAGAACCTTGACCTTCAATTAAATTAGTGCTGAGATAACTATGAGTCGCTCCAAATATTCTTAATTCATACATTGTATTGTCTGTTAAGTTGTTAACAGTATATTCATTATACTGTAAAATAACCAAAGTTCTACAATTAATTTAATAGATTTTTTTATAATAATAAATAGCAATAATATTAAGAAAGTTATAATTTACATACATTTAAATTTAGACCAACTTTTGGTGATAAAACAGTAATGTTCTTTACAAAATTAGGTTCTGTAATATGTATAATATATTGATCAACAGATTTATAAAAATGTTCAGGTGAAGCCCATTGTAAGAAAATAGATGTTCCACTAGTTCCTGGTATACATGTAGCATTCATAATTATTGGAGGACCTGGGCCTTCAACATCAGTGAATTGAGTTATCATATTCGAACGTTCACTAACTCTATTTTTTTCGCCTTTAGCTTCCAGGTATATCTGATACTCAGTAAAAGGTTCTAAAAATTCACGAACACAAATAAGTAAATATATAAATGAAATAACATAAGTAGCTAATTTAACAACTATAATTAAATAATTATAGTATTTTATAACTTATAACTTATAAAAATATAATATAATCCTATTTTATATAATTTAAATATAATCAGTAACTATAGCCTAAATCAATTAATTTCAAGTTAATTTACACTATGAGAACATATTAAATTTAATTATATAGAACAATATCGTCAAGCAATATAGTATATTGAGAAATATCAAAATTGTAATGATATGTTTACATTTGTTTGTTATTTTTAAAATCTTAAAGTTTACATAAATAATAAATAAATCTATGTTAAAAAAATTATCATTTAAAATTAAATTCATCAATTATGAAAAACAATCGTTAAAGGTATTCATTTAGATTACGCAAATGTATAATTTTCGGATATAAAATACATATTTATAAATATTAATAAAAACTATAAATTATAATTTGATTAAGCACTGTGATTTTATAAGCTAAACTATGTAGCAAAATTAAAGTCAGGAAATTTTCTAATTTCTGTTTTGTGTTCATTAAATTTTTCAATCTCAATTTTTAAATTAAAATAGATTGTTCCACACAAAATTGTATTGATACATGTACATGATAATATTTTCATGTTTTCAAAAAGATTAAAGCCAACAAATGTCTTCAAAATTCTAATTGTTGTATTAACCGATTAGATTACAACTTACATTATAACTTAAAAAATTACTTATTTACAATTTATAGTTATAATTAGATTAGAAGCAAGTATATTTTGAAATATCTGATAAAATATAACATAACATATACTTAATATTTATAATTATATATATTATAACATTTTATATTATATGCTATTATATTATAATATTTTATACTTTTCGGTTAAATTATATTACAAGGAGTGTGTCAGTTAAAAATCATTGTTTGGTAATTTTTGATTTAAAACTATGAAGAGGAATCAGATTATTTAAAAATATAACTATTGCTTTTCTTAAATTATTTAATTAAAACACATATGGATTAATATATTTTATTTAATCTATAAAATTGAAATAATAATCAAAAATATATAAATTATATAAAAATTTTTTATTCAAAACAACAAAAATACCTAATATACATAACATTTAATTTGAATTGCTTCTTTAAATATTCAAACATTTAAAAAAATTTAGAAATATTATAAAGAGAATACACAAAACAACAAAAAGTTTTTGATAAATAATAATAAAATTATTTATATAACTAATTAAATTAAAATTGATCAGATACAAGTATATGCATGTGCATATATACATAAACTTTTTTTTTTTTTTTTTGAGAATTTAGTAAGTAAAATTGGTACTACATAAACTATAATAATAATATATACTATATACTATAATAATATAAATATATAAATAATTCTTTGCTTCTAGTTATAACTTCAAAGTTAATATTTATTATATTGTTATAAATTATCTGATAATAATTTTATAATATATAATAAACCAATATAAATTTTAATTAATTTTTGTAAACTCACATAATACTGAAAATAAAACTATCATATTAGATAATATCAAATGATATAGACTTGGATACATTTGGGTAATTTATATTCTTAAAATTCAATACCCCTTAGCCTAGCAAATATTTGCAATAAAAATCTTAAGACTCCTAAAACTGATTCAATATGAACAAAATTTTAGTACTTTAATAGAATCAGATGCAATATTCATCATGAGCTATATTATTTTTTAATAAAACAAGTTCAAATATAATTTACAATAATTACAAAACTATAATTATTTGGTTATGCAATATAATAATAATTATTATAATACATTAATATTGTTCAGTTAAACTTTTAAGGGTTATCAAAATAACAGAAACAAATAATTGACTTATACATAAAATTAAATCAAGCTTAACATGCTAATATAGATAATGAAGGAAAAAATAAATTAGCAATAGATAGAAATTTGTTCAATTACACAGTTATATTAAAAATAATTTACTTCTTAGTGTTCAAAATAAATTAAACACAATGATACTTAATATTGTTGGTTTTGATACATTTTAAAAAATAAATTTCTTTTAATTATTTATCATTACTTTTTAAAATAACAAATGTACATCTTTTGAAAATCAATTATTTAATGCTCACAAAAAATTGTATAATGAGATTGTAATATTTTAATACCTATAAAATAATTTATCATAATACATTATTATTATTTAGATATGAATTATAATATAAATAATTAGCTGTCATTTAGAGTAATACTTTAAGATAAGAAAATAAATTACCATCATTTGGAATAAATACATTTTGAAAGTAACAGATAACCTTGAAAATAATAAGATAAATAAAAAATAAGATTCCAGAGATCAAATTCTACTATATAAGCAAAATAAAAATAGAATGGGCAATTACAAAAAAAAAACTGTAAGCACCAGCTGGACAAAAATAACTTAAATAATCCTTGACATAACCAAGATTCTATAAGCTAGTCAGTACTAATAATGCATATAAAATTAGTCACAATAACTTAAATTACAAGTTAGGTCCCTTCAAATATACTTTAATATTAAATTGCATATTATTTTTTATCCTCTCTCTACAAATTATACATGTATTTATCGCATAAATATATAAACTATACATTTATAAATTAATAAATAATAAATAAAACAGCTTATGTATAAAAACACAATTATTGAATTAATTAGACAATTTTTTTATTTCAGTTCAATTAATACACTAAAATAATTAAAACTTAAAATTAATCATTCAAAAATTTTATTTTATCGAATCATTATATTTTGTTACTTTAAATACTCTTAAAAATGTTTATAGTATACATTAATTAAACTGTATTCGTAGGCCAGTATTTAAGGGGAGGGGGCACAGGTAGGCACATGTCCAGGGACATCAAGTCTCAGAGGCGACAAAATTAATTTTTAAATTGATGTACCTAATGAAAAAATAATATAGTATGTTTTATTATGTAATAATTTGTAAATTAAAAAAAAAAATTGTATTTTTATTAAATTATAATTTGATGATTAAAAAAAGTATTAAACGATTTTCATTTATAAGTGTTATATTATTATTATTATTAATTTTTTTGGGGGGAAGGAGGCATAAATTATATGCCCAAGAGCACCAAATTTTTAAATACGGGCCTGAGTATTCGATAAGAATCAAGTATTTCAATTGGTCAAACAAATTTTTGTTAAATTTTAATATACTTATATAATCTTGCTTTACAAATACACTAAAATTATTTTTGATAAATTCAAAATAAAATATGTTGTTATGTTCATAAATTAATCAGGTAATTTATAATACCGGTTTTACATTAAAAAATAATAATAGCCAGTAGCACACAAATTTAATAAATAAAAACAAAATATATTTTAAATTATATTATTTTTATAAAAAATGAAAATTATGATACATTATTATCTAGAACATAATAATAATAATTATGATTTTTATTAATATTTATTTAATAATATAAAAATAAAATCTTTACTACCAGCAGACAGACTTTAAGTGTACATTAATAACACCTGACAATAGTAAAATAATAGCAGTTACATATTCATAAAAATGTGATAAGTTTATTATTAATGGCATAAGGTAAACTACGAATTAGTGCAAGATTATTTAAATATAAAGGATAAGTAAAACACACCTTTAACCATTTGTTAAATAATTAAATATATTTTTATCATTATAGTAATTGAAAAGTACTAAAATAATTTAAAATAATAAAAAGAAAAACGTTATATGATAAAGTACACTAAAACAAATATATAAAAATTTAATGACAACAATATAACAATATAAATATTATAAATTATATCATTAATGGTTTATTACTTGGTATAAAGTTTATTATAACACAGAAAAATAAAATAAAAACAATAGAAAAAACTCAATCGCTTGCTTTTTAAAAAACATATCCAAATCTACTTAGAATAAATGACAAGAGTATAATTTAGATCAATAGTATGGTGTTCAGAATTTTAATCAAAACCTATACAATAATCAAGTTATTATTTAGGATTCTTTCTTTCTAATTATATCATATAATTTTTATATACTCATGTATTATTATATCAATGGCTTATTTAAAATTAAGAAAACATATTTAGTATGGTAAAAAAAATAAAAAGTACTAATATTAAATAAATAAAATTATATTATTATTGTATTAATTACTTATCAAAGAATAATAAATTATAGGTAAAAAATATTTATTATGTTCATTCCATTGATTTTTGTTAATTTAAACAGACTTATTCATAACAATTATAATAATAATAGTTATTTACTTACCAAGATTAGGTATTGTAAACGTATTAATATTTGCAAGTGGCTTTATATATGTACTGTTACCATTTGTATAATAAAGGCTATAATTCATTACTGCAGCTATACCATCACTTGGTGCAAGCCATGTGATTGTAATTGATCGACTTGTTACATTAACAACACTTAAATTTTGTGGCTTGCTTATAGTAATCACTAAAAAAAATATTTATATAAAATTACAATTTCTATAATCTATTATTAACTATTATGTATGTAGATAAGAGATTATTTTTCTGACTGTAGCACATTCTACTTAGTCTACAGTTTTTTTTTATTAAAACTCAGAATTAATCTATTTTTCTTTCATTTTTTAAGTTAATACAATTTAAAATAGAATCCAAACAATAAAAAACATTTTAATCAACCACAACTTAAAACACTAAACGCTAAACATAAAGAACCTCTAATAAAATAAGGATCAAAAATTAAAATTGATATTTAAAATAACAGTCAAATCATATTATCAAAAATATCTATTAAATTTTTCAATACTCTAGATCCAAATAAAGTTGTTCATATGTCCTCAAAAATGTATCCATTATTTAACATAACAATCCACAATACAATTTTTAATGTAAAAACTACCATTCATATTTAGATTTAGTGAATAATTGATTACAACAATTATACAGATACGAAAATTAAGTATAAATCTAATAACCTATAGGAATATTTTAATCTCAAATTATTGAATATCTTATACCTATCAAGCATTGTACTGGAATTCAAAAGGTTAATTTCCATTGTATAAATATCAAGAGTTATTTTATCAATAATAAAATAGTAATAATATAACAACCAGTATAGACAATCAAACATTAAAAACAAATGTGGAATAAAGATCATCAAATAAAAATATGCCCATCAAAGTACTTGAATATAAAGTTTAAACAAATAATTCTGAATCAAGAAAATATATCATAACTTTTAATGAATAGTAAATCATTACATTTTTAATACTTCGAAGTATTTATCAATATGAAAATAAATTACTTGCATACTGCGATATCTGCTTTAAAAGCTTGTAGATTATAATTATTTTTATAGTCGTAACTAAAAAACTTATTTTTCGCACACCTTACATTACATTAAATATAATAACCTAAAGCACGAGTTCAACCTAATATAATAGTCATACTGTCAAATTACTATACATATGATGAATGGACTACATCGATCATAATATAACACTACTTACCTGGATGCAAGATAGCCGTAGTAGTGGCGGTCGCGACAGTAGTGGTGTTGGGGATGGTGGTAGTGGTGGTGATCGTGGTCGTTGTAATGTTGTTGGATTGTGCTGTTGCGCGTCCGATGCAAAGGTACAAGCAGTTGGGACACGAGAACAAGACGAGGCTCAAATACCATGTTGCTATCCACATCTCCCGAACAATATGTGCGTACTACGGGGCGGCACTGCCGAGGGTGTGTTGACGACGCGGCGAGACTAGCGAGCCGCGGTTGTCGCTGTGTTGCCTGGTTGCGGCGGTGACGGACGAATGACGCGGAACGTGTTCATTGTGTCCGGCGATCAGCGGGCCGCGGCACGCATTCGGACGGACGCGTTTAGCCGGCACGACAGCCGCACGGAAACGCAACGCAAATCGCGTAGCGCGTTAACGGAAGGCGACGACGGCGGCGACGGCGACGACGACGACCTGACGACTGTGGTGGTGGTGGTATGCATCAAAATCGAAAGTGAACAATACGAACGGAGTGATCCACCGCGAGAGGGACGGAACCCTGACGAACCCCACGGTGGAGGAGTCGGATACTAAGCGGCGTTGAGCGAACGAGCAGCGGCTCGCAATTGTGGAAGCCGCGGATCGTAGACTGTTCGCTGTTGTAAGCCGCCTGACTGTACAGCGTTAGCGATAGCTTATCAGCTTATCAGCAATATCAACGCCATCGCCGCGGAGGTACCTGCCGGCGGGGGACGTGGCGTTCGCGCACGCACGCGCTTGTGCACACGCCCCGACTGCGTTCGGTCGCCGGTCGCCGCCGCAGTACATGGATATTGTCGCCATCGCCGCCGTTCAGGATTGATGCTCGCGGACGGACGGACGGCGGCGGCGGCGGTGGCGGGCCCGACAGTGTGACCCGAATTGCCGGTCTTGCTGGTCTGTTGCCGCCGCCCGTCATATCTGTTCTGCGCGGGCGGCAATGGCGATGTTTAGCCCGTCGTCGGCAACAACGATTTTATAATGTTACGCATCGTTGCCCGTGAGTGGGATTTGTCGACGACGGTTTTCGCAGCGGAGAATTTAACGCGATTAGGAGGTACGCGGGTCGCCGACGAAAATCAAAGTTTACTAGGTAGTTATTATCAACTTCCAAAACGTTGTGGTGCCGTAGTTCGAAAATGTTCGACGGGAAACAAGGATATGGAGACGAATTGATTTTCAATGTTAAATTGAGTAACCCCAATCCCTAAAATAAACATCGAACCATGGCGTGACATTGGGATTTCGTTTCGCCACCAACTCGCACGCGTACCTAAAACTTGTACGTTTTACATTACAAAACATAATGGCCTTGATGAAAATCTGTGTATCAACTGAATCATAAAAAATCTATATACATAATTATAAACATTTAAGTACAATGATAATGTTGATCGGGGGCGGCTGGCAGATCGGGAGAACGGGAAATTTCCCAATGAGTCGGGCCGAAAGTCGAATTGTGAGGCCCACGCCACAAAATTCATTGTTCAGTTGTAATATCTTTTTTATTTTTTTTTGCCGTTTTTATAATATAATAATAATTTTGTTTCATTTAAAATCTATAAATTATAAATAATTAATTTATAATAATGCCCAAATTACTTAATTTGTCACACTAAGAATAATTATTAAAACTCTTCACTTGTCACTTTGATTCCTTAGTAAATAAGTCAATAAATAATTTTTACTATGTATTTATATTGTGTGTTATCGTTCATGTTTTGAATATTTAACTAAAAAATGTGTGGTATTATAACATAAATGTTGAAATAGAGCAATAAGACTAATAATATAACAATGGTTTTCAGGATGCTTAAAAAAAATTCCCGGGCCGCAATGAAGGAGTCGTCCGCCCCTGATGTTGATAGTGATAGAATAATTTAACTTGCTCCTATTTAGCGAATTAAGTCATCTGTTCAATTGTAAAAGAATTTTACTATTTAACGAATTATATTAATTATAGGAATTCTATATGGCACATACCATATACGAACTCAGTTCAATTGGTGTATTGTGTATCAGCACTTATCATTGTCATTATAATTTAATTAAGTTAATAAGTTTAGAATGGCGCTAAATTAAATAAATAAAAATGTTTACAGTGAAAATGTTAACGCGTCCCAACCATTGGTAATTAAAAACAAATAATCCGTCGAGCTTCTATATACTTGTTTGCAGTCGTTATTTGTGCGTCACTACCATAGGTTTCGACTCGTTTTCATCAATGCATTTTTTATCAAATGGATTTCCTATCAAATTTGGTTATAACATTGTGATTATCTGATTTATGAAACAACAATATTTTCTGTGGACGAATGATATTGAATTTCGTAATAAAATAGTTATCAACTTTAATCGCCATTTCCGTCGAGACACAAAATACTTCAACTACATAAGCATTGATTTTATTAAATGTACACAGATATTGTATAATGCATTATAAAACCATTGCTATTAGAAATAAATAATAAGCAAAGTAGAGTGAAATTTGCATAATTTTATTTGATCATATCTAGAGATTCATTTGAAACAGAGAAAAATCATGTATAGACCATCAGTGTTACATTTTTAATAGTATCAATGAAAAAAAAAAGTATATTAAACGAATTGAGTAAATTGTATACTTTATAACTGTCACGCGTTAAAGAAAAATTCCGTCATGATAATATATTACTCATAGGTAATATGTATTTATGTGACTTTGGAGCTATAACTGATGAGCATTGATACATCCGTTAGTCGTGAAGTTCGTTAGTCCGTTAGTCGTAAATGGTATGTATGTGTAGCCTACACAGTGTAGGTGATGTAGTCACTTTCATATTTTTCCGTTGCGTCATTTTTTCATGTGAACAGTATTTATATATCTGTCATATATTTACATTTATATATGCGTGTTACTTTATTATATATCTTTATATGGGTAGGTACTACAAATGTTGAAATGTATGAAATGTAGGTGTTTAATTATACTACAAGAATATCTATTGGTTATATTGCGGAATAGCTGTTCACGAATGTATTTAGAAATCTTAGATCAATGGGAAAATTTTCTATAAGTGTAATTTTTGACAAATTTAATTTAAAATTGGTGTAACTGATAGCTTTATGTAATTTAATAAAAACAGTTATAAGTATTGGAAGGAAATGTCTTATAAAGTTGATGTATATTAGTTCTCTGCATAATTCGGTCTTATCGTAAAAAAATTGGTGAAGGATTGGTTCGGTCCGATTCCATATTTTTATGAAAAATGTCAGTCCGGTTAAACTATAATCATTTCAGTTCAATCCGGTTTTTCAAATATAATCAGATCGGTTCGGTTCGAACCAGTCGGTCCCGAATTGGTGATTACGGCTCGTTTAAAATCCATTAAACAATGATTTTAAATTTTTAAGAAATTATTTATAGAATTAATAACACGTATATAATCATAAGAATCAATATTTTGTTGTTTTATGTACTTTGTTAGTAGGTATACAGCTTGGTACCTTATTAATAATAATTATTATATATTATTTATACTCGTAATTTTTAATATTCAAAAATTTCACAAGTCAACATTTTTTTAGTTCGAATCGTATTTCTGTTCTTTTAAATTATATATTCGGTTTAGTTTGATCTGTTAATGATTACAGTCCAAAATTCATTTGTTCAGACCGACGGACCAGTCTCGGTTCACTTTAACAAATTATTTTAAATTTTCTGTCCGGCTTTGTCTAAAAAGAAATTTAGCAATCGGTTCGGTCAAATTTTCGATCTTTTATTAAGATTTTCAGTCCAGTTTGATCCCTAAAATTACGAGCCGTACAGAGCTCAAGTGCATAAGGCACATAATAAAAATACAAGTACGTAATTGAGTTGTGAATTTAAAGTTATTTTAAATAATTTCGTAATATTTATTCTGCATAATTTCAAAAGCTGAATGTCCTCCTTTCATTACCTATATTTTTTAATTTCTAGTCTGCGCTATTACTCATTACTCAAAAAAAATATATATTATTTATTCATTATCAATTTTACATCATATTCGTTCAAATCCGTGATTCTCAACCGGTATGTCGTGACACACTAATGTGTCACGTATTATCGTGTCGCCAAAATACAATTAAAACTGAAATTTTTATATATAATTACAATATTATGATAAAATATTAAAAACCAAAGATAAGAAAACAATTATTTAGATATTCTTATTAATTCTTATCTTATTTATTAGAAATATAATCAAATACAACGTAAAAAATCTAAATTTTATAAATCTCAAAATGATCCATTTTTGATTTCTCTGTAAAACGAATATGCCGCAATAAGCAAAAAAATATTATAAATTTTGTATCACAAATATCGCACTAATTTCTTTATGAACTAATATTGTTTTTTATGATTTATTATATTTTTTTCAATTGTTTAAATTTTAATTAAATAAATTAAATTTTTTTTTTTAAAAAAATACCAACGTATGTTAATATATTAATGTATTAATTTAAAAAGGTTTGTAATTTTTAGATTCGAAAATCCATCAATCGTTTCAATTATGTCGCCATTTTTATGAATCTCAATTAGGGTGTTATCCTAAAAAAAAAGGTCGAGAACCGTTGGTTTAAATTATATAATATATAACTTAATAACATAATAGCTTATGTAGGAAAGTATACTTATAAATAGTACAAATTATAGATACCAATGAAACGGATTAACTTTACTCAGAGGCAGATTTCTCATTAGTCACTATAGGTAGCTAGGGTGGAAAATTCTATAGTGTTTTATTAAAAAACATCAAACGTATGGAAAAATATTGGTAAATTAATTGCATTTACGAAAAAAAGATTGCATAATAATGGTTGCATTTTATTAATATGTTACCGTTAATGTTTTATGTTAATTTCGGGGAAAAATAAATACCCACACTGCCACACTATAATACTATTTCGACTGTATATTAATAATCCTATGATGTTATTATGAAAAACTATTATATTTAACTGTTTATAATAGTGTTTATTAAAATGTAATGGACATATGGACATCCATTGACATTTTTTTCATAGTAGACTAATTAATAAAAGCGAAAAAAATAGTCTAAACATTCAAATGGATGTAGATACATACGTTTATATATATAATATTTATATTAGGTATTTTGGAAGGGATAATATAACTTCTTCACCTATTAAAGGGATGGAAAATTGTTGGTGCCTTTAGCCGTAAAAAAGATAAATCCACCTCTGACTATACTTACACTTCTGGCCATATAAGTTTAGGTAAAATTACTACATTTATATATTTTTTTGTAGGAATGAAGTATAAAAATGATAAATAATGTAATTGTGAAACCATGCATTCCTTTCTCCACTTGAAATCTAAAATAATAGATACTTATCTATTATTTTTTGTTATTTTTTTATAGCATTCTTAATTCTTGATAATTTTTTATTGGTTAGGTATAATATTATTATTTTTAATAAAACTTCAGTTAAAGTATAAGATTTTTTTATTTTGAGTTACTGTATTAATTTATTATCAACCTTAATATTAATTCTTAAAAGATAACCTTATATTTTACAAACAATATTTGTTCAATTATTTTTGTCCTTTAAATTATTTTTGAAATATAATAAGACCGGTAACGATGTAATTTTGATATTATCACGAGTAAAAAAGTAACTATACTTAGAGAAAATATATTTAATGTTAATAATTTGTTTTTAGTTCTTTGTTTCTTTAATTATATTTGGTTCCAATATCATAAAATTTACAAATATTTAATTTTAGAATGTTAAAACATTTATAGTTATAACAAATTAATAAAAATAAACCATACCATTGATTAAATATTATTTATGCAATTAATAATTAAACAAAAAACACATTGAATAAAATAGTTCAAATTTATTTTTTATCAGTGTTGAAAGCTAGAACAGGAGTGTAAAATGACAACAGTTGATAATAAAAACTATTTATACAAAGAAAAAATTCACCATAATAGACCATTGATTATATTATATGTCTATATATCTATACAATAGTCAACGATAGTAAGTATCATAGCAGACCGATGACGCCATTCATTTCGAATCACGAAACATAGTCTGTGAATGAACAAAGCCTCTTCGTTGTATATTCATATTGAATTAATAATATATTTTTGCAGTTATACTAGAATAATTGCAATCCATTTCGATTTATTATATACTCACACTATAAAAATGTTGGAAAACAATGTTATTTATTATTTTTACACAATTATAAATCTAATAATAATATAAATAAACTATAAAATATACATATATTTCAGTAAGAAAAATGGTACTTTCATCTTATATCAATTATAGTGTAGATAGGTATCTATATTCTGTGTTTATACAATGGTAGTATCCACAAATAAATATATATGTACCTATACTAACTACAAATAAATTGTACTACTGAGAAGTCACGCACATCAAAATAAATGTGCTTGTAAATATTGTTTTTATCGAATTATTTATACTTTTATTTATAGATACAAATACAAAAAATATTCAAAATTAATTTATACATATGCATTATGAGTGTTTAACAATATATACTCAAAATGGCTACGTTGCTCATTAATGCATGCACGAACACGTTGTATCACGTTTGTAGTCACTTTGTGGAATACGCTAGCATTGATTAAGTTAATCTCTGTTTTATATTACCCTTCAGTTTATCCAATGTTGAAAACCTGTGACTAGACTAGAAGATTGTTGGTTGCAGCAAGATAATGGCACATGTTATACATCCAATGAAACAATGTATTTTTTACACAAGTTTTTTGGAGAGCGTATCATCTCCAAAAGATTATGGCTCTTCCGATCCCCAGATTTCTTTCTATGGGGTAATCTTAAAGGGAGGATTTATAAAAATAGACCACAAACATTATTATATGTATATATATCTGTGGTAGTATCTGAAGGTTGTGACCTAATCATGATGGTCATTGGCTGGTGCAAGACCGTGCTTTTAGGGTCCACTAGAAATTAATATGCAAATAAAACATATCAGTAAATTATAAAAAATGTTATTAGGACGAGTCATTTGAAAATTGAATAACATTATTAATGAACACGTTATAAACATGTAGATAAAATGTGTGCTCGTGAATCGCCATAACTCAGTACAACCGCACAACCGATGTCTATAAACTTATATAATTAGGGTGTAAATTTGTATGTAGTAATGTATTCGTCATGATTGATGGTAATCTCATAATTCTTGTACAGAAATATGTTTCTAGAATATTTGAATGTTTTGAGCTTTGGTTGAAATATATTTTATTGTTGTTACATATTTTTACATATGTTTACATATTTAAGGTTATTTACATATTTTTTACTTTCATTAGGTACATAATTTTGTTAAATAATCTTCAATTTTGAAAAGATCGTCGTTATTGCCGTTAAATCCATTTAAAAATATACTAGAAATTACTGATTGAGCTAGTCGAACATCACGAGGTTCGTTTCAGTACTGTTGGATTAGGAACTTTCAAATTTGCATCTATTAATTATGTTGATGTGGTACGGTCTTTTAGTCACTACAAGAGTACTGCGCCTTTATCAATGGCGATTTATTTGTGAAAACTTAAAAAAGTACATAGTTATCCATTGTTTTATTGGCGATAAGGTTCCCATACTTCGATGAATTATTTCAATGATTTTACTAAAGTATATAATTTAATGTATAATTTAATAATTATAATATAATTAATGATCTAATATATAAATTAAATGTAATATTATGTATCTAATTTATAGTTTTTATTAAAAATTAGTTTTTTTATTTAACATACTTACCTATCTTATTTTTTTAATTATATATTTGGACAAAAATAAATACATATGTATATACATAGTTTTTAGTTTTAAATACATATAAATCCACACCCTACTTAAAAATATTTCTAATTTTTACATTATTCTACCATACAGTAATAATTTAATTTCCAATAGTTTTGATTCTTAAGAATTTGTATTCAACCAATATTCAAGCAATAATATTTTTTAGAAAATAAAAATTTTAAATTAAGGTACCTATATACCTAGATTTACCTGTATCTATTTACAGAATATTACTATCGTAGTATAAATATAAAACCTATACCTCAAATGTTTATTAAACCTAATGATGTAAACAATTTAAATTTTGTAATATACTAATATTTAATATTTTTACTTTCAAATATACTTATGCATTTTTCTATTATGTTAACGTACCTATTAAAATACACATTATCAAGATATTTTTCTTAGGTGAGCTTATAGTGCAAGTATGCCATATGTGACCCAATTATTTCGATAACATGGTTAGTTATTTGTGAATGAGTAATAACTCTAGGCATTGACAAAGCTAAGGTCGGTATTTTTTCGATTAAATATTGTTATCGTAGATAAATAATATGTAAACTGATAATACCATTTAGACGTTTTTAGAAATGTACATATAACTAACATAGCTCTACAACTGAAAAATTATTTTGTCTAAAAATAAGTTTTATTAAAAAATACTCAAAAATATAATAAAGACCAGTGGCGTATTTACGGGGAGGGTTCCCGGGTCTCGACCCCCCCCAGCAAAAAATGTAAAAAGTCAAAAAAACTTGGTACGTAGGTACCGAGAAAGAGAATATTAATTTTATATTATGGGTTTTTACTTTGGTTTAACTTTTGGTTATTTTTGTCGCGTCGTCGCCATCCGACGACGACAATTACGACGAAAACGAATCCGACGACGATAACGACGTAACATAATAATAATTATTATATGATTATATTAGTAGGTACGCCGACTATTAATTTGTATTAATAAATCATAATAGTAGTGAAATATACATAATTTAATATAAATAATATAGTTATTACATATTTACATCATAACTCGTATGTGTTTTTTTATATTATAAACTTATAGGTACTTAATATTTAGACCACCGCCACAAAAAATTTGAAAATACGCCACTGATAAAGACATACCATTGTACAGTCATACCTAGCTCTTGCAACGATGTAAAAACTTCTATAAATCCGTTCGGTGGTATTTTGAAAGCAACAATGAATTACAACTTTTATTTTTATTTTGTCTTTATTAAAAATATTACAGCAAGAATCATAACCTTCAATAAACAATTTTGAGAGAAGTTCCATATCATATATTAACGTATGTATATATTTTTGGGTAGGATTCAATATTTTTTTAAACATTAATCATTAAGAATGGGTCGCAACTAACAGTGACCGCAAATAATATATGTAAATATTATATTATAAAAAAATAAAAAATATTTATATAATTCAATGTTTTCTGTAAAGTGGAGAAAACATCAAATATTGCGGCTCGTTTTTTAGTTTTATCGGTAAGTACTCTGAGTTCAAAAAATGTTTGATAAAAAAAAAAATGCCAATGTAGTAAATGCCATCCAGTTTCTTACTAAATATGCCTGACGTTGCTCAACTTTAGTCATCTTACGAAAACTGATGTATTCGACGTAATATGATCATTAGCGTAGAGTATTATTAGTATAACATTATTTATAATATATATATAAATCGTATTACATACGAATATAATTTATAATATATTATATGCACTACCGATGATTTTTATACATGGACTATAAGTAAACTCATTATAACCTCTTTATAAGGACCGGATTTATGAATGCTTAAAATCTTAAAAATAAGATGTTCTTAGTATTGGCGCACACAAGATTGTTTTTCGAGGGGGGGGGGGTCAAGATAAAATTTCATATGTTGTGTCTAATTTATTTTTGAAATAATGATTTTCAAGTACCTAACATAACTCTGACGATTATCAGGGTACCTCTACTACTTGAATAGTTAGAAGCACAAAATGTCTTTTCTGTAAATTTATTATTCGATCATTTTTTTTTTTAAAAAAATTTGATACCTACACTTAATAAATATGATATAAATAATAATACAAAAATTATTTTCAATCACAAATATTTCAAATAGTTCAATGAAATACCCATCGATTTATTGAAATTTATTTACAACACACAAAAAGGGAACGTACGTACTCTTCTATAAAATAGAAAAGTAGCTTGTTAATTTTATACTTGAAAATATAATTTGCTCCAACTGAGGTATTCATCAACAGTCGTCTTGAACGAATCTCTATTAAAATTATAACTAATATTGTAATATATTAAATAAATCGTCGGTTAAAAAATATCAAAACATATAACTTTATTCACTTACATGTACCTATACGTTATTCTTGTTGTAGTTGTCAGAAGTCATTCAAAAAATTTCCATGTAAATAAATACCTATATTTATAAGGCACTGTATTATTATTATTTGGCTCATTGTTTTAAATTATACATAATATTATATAAACCAGTGCCGTAGCCAGCTGGGTTATGGGGGCGTCATCCACCAACTGAAATAAAATCTTAGTTACGTCACTAATATATAAAGCAAATGTATACATCACAATTGTAATTCCAAATGTCAGCTGAGCGGTATAGGGATAGACGATATAAGAGATGGTCGCATTTTGTGACATTTACAGTTTCGAGTTTTAATTACGGTATACAATATGATCCATAAGTCTCGTATCACCCTTAATATATCCACGGTAAATCAATATATTTAAACGCGGTTTTTTTTTTATAATACTTAGTATGGAAATTCTGATTGAATGGCATAAAAAATTCAAATAAAATTTTTTTACGCATTTAAGAATTTTCAATTTTTAAAAGCCATTTTCTTGAGCATATTTTTTAAAAAAGTTCAATAAAAAAATAATAAAATTGAATAAAAATTGACCAAATTAGAGCAAGTTATATTTTTGAATAATTATAACAAAAAAATTAATTGTTTCACATTTTAATAATCCAGTGCTTTGGCCACCTTGGTCGCTCGACTTAACACCAATGGATTTTTTTTTATGGGGTTATTTGAAAAATCTTGTGTATCCGTCGTGTTCATTGCCTAATCTCCGTGATAAAATTGAACAAAATATTCAAAATATTTTACCTGAGACATTAGAAAATGTTAAAAACGCTTGAGTCAAAAAACGTCAGCTCTGTATTACAAATAATGGAGGTCACTTCGAACATTTATAAAAAAAAAAATGTAAGTAATGCATTATTTTCATTTTTATGTAATATATGATGATATATAATAATGACAAATATCTAGTTGTATCAGCAAAGATATTCAAAATATCATCGATTTTTATATTTTTCGATATATATTTTTCAATACATAGTATTGAAAGATCGCTGAACCTTAGCCAAGTTTTTATTTTTTTCATTGCACTGAAATTTCTTTCACAAGTAGCCGAACTAATTGATATTGTTAATGCTATTGTAAATAGTTTTTAATTATTTCTTATTTTACGATTTTCAAAAAAATAACCAACAGATAATTATACAGTGACGTAGACAGAAATTTCACAAGGGGGTGGGCACCAAATGTAATATGAATTGACAAATTTAAATTTGATTGTAAATCTTGGTAAATTCGTAATAACAAAGTTGGATATTTTAATTCATTACAGTATCACACAACAAAAATAACAGATAACAACAGTCTCATTTTTGTATATCGTGATATAAATTTGAAGCAAACAGTTTTATCAAAAATCGTGATTACTGATTATACCACGATTCTACATAGTAATCACCAGGGTTGGGATTTTATAGCACTTAAAATTGCATAAATATGCGCTATAATATTAAATAATATAATAAAAATCGCTAAATAAGCTTTAAAAGTATGCAATAAAAACAACAAAAAAAAGGAAATTTATTATTTAATAATTTTATATGAGCACACGAGACGATTGTGGACTGTATAAAACGAATTCTACACTTGTTCGTTGATATTCGGCTATTAGTAGATGTAGTAGAAATCGACAAAAAAAAACCAACAAAATCAGCATATAACAAAAATTAGAACCAAATAACTAAAATAAAATTATTGTATTATATTATACCTACCTATATATTGTCGTTGTAATTGTACAGAGTTGCATCAACGTGATCAATCTATTTACTTAATCTATACATTTATAATTTAATTTAAAATTAAAATTAAAATTTTGAATCTTGAAAATTCGATTAACAAAAATCAAAAAACATGTTTACCAAAATACAATTTTATAAAATATCCCCGATTTTGATTAAAACACAGGTAAAGGGTCAAAAAGTCTCAAAAAATCCAAAAAAATTAATATAAACTAAAAAAGCAAAATGCAATTTTTTATTTGAGTTATCTGTATCATGAAAAATATTTTTAGCTTACTCTGCTATTTTTTTAAGCATCTCATAAGAAATATGCAAATGCTAAAAAATCCCAACCCTGGTAATCACTAATCAGCCTTAATCGTGGTCATAATTTACAACCATAACGACAGTGTAGTAAGTTGTTGAAAACCCGTGATAATATTATCATTAATTATTAAAAATATATTTATAAATATATTTTTTTCATTATTATTAAAATAAATGTACAATAATATAAATAATACATTTATTATATTTATAAAGACAATGGGGGGATTTAAACACCCACACCCCGTCAATGAGGGGTTAAAACTATTGTGGCCCTTGGACGGAAATTACGAAAAAGTATTGATGCTCTAAGATGCTGCATTGTACATAGTGAAAATTGGACAGTCATTAGCAGTTTTTTATCCCGACATAATTAATGTTACATGTGTACCTCACATGTTTGAAATAGTCGCAGGGAAGGTTTGAGAAATATATCCAGACGTAAATAAATAAATTAATAATAAAAAAAAAGTTTTTTTAAAAGCTCTACTCCATGTTCAAGTGTATAAAGAAATATTACTTGATATTCCTCGAACCAGCACTAACCAGATGGAGGGCGTGGTTGGAAGTCGCTATTTTTAACTGTGATAATTTCCAAGGTTTATAAAAAGTTATTGAAGAATTAAGTAATCAAAAGTTCCCAGTCAGATTATACTTAAATGTAAAACAGTTTTACAGTTATCTAATATTTATTAAAACCTATTTTCTTGTGCTTATAACAACCATCAAAAGTTTAGAAAGTAAAATATGTCTCTTGTTAATTCGATAAACTTAACTGAAAATACAATTATTAATCTTAAAATAATATCTGAAGAAAATGGAGATAAAATAAAAATAAAAACTAATCAGCTTCAACAAAAAAATCTAGGGCTCTTCTTTTGAAAGACGTAGCAACATTTTTAAATAAAAATAACATAATACAGTAGAAATTTAATTAATCATCACTCTCTTTTATCCGTCATCGCTATCGTTAATGAGGCAATCACGATAAACTCGTTGCGGTGACTATCAAGTGTCCCTATACAAATTTTTTCTAATATCCAATATATATAACACGACGTGAACGAATAAATTGAATTATTTTTAATTAAATTTAATCAATGACTGACGTGTAACTCCGTCTTACGGCAACATAAAATACGAAATAATGCAGCTAAAATGGCTCGAACATCAAAAAGATAAAAGAAAATAACAAAATTTTTTGTTTAAAATGGTAAGTTTTAGTTTAGTAGCAGTGGCGCCTAGACAGGTTACCAAGGGGTGCAACTGCATTTGCTCTCGTGGGGAGTGGATGAATGGGTGGGCTGGTGGGTACATATTTGGATACCAAAAATTATGGAGTATGGTAAGCAAATAACAATATTATTATAACTAGAACTCGGAACTTAATGCACTTAAAAAGTACTAAATATGCATGCACTTATGCGCTTATATTTTATTTTTGTACACAAAATTTTCATTTGCACAAATATTTTATAAAATTATAAATATAGAAAAAGAAAAGTATTAAAAATAATTCTGATTAATAAAATATTAATAATAAATTAGCATTAAAAATGTTTCTTGAATAAAAAAAACCCCCGGAAGAATGTTCAATAATCATTGAGTTATTTTCCTAAAAAGTATTTTTAGAAAATCATCGTATTTCGATAGCAGCTGTTCCTATTTGATAGTTGTATATTTTATTTTAGATAAATTCAGCTGAAAATTTAGGTGGAAATTTTAAAAATACGATACAAGAATATCAAGAAAGTTCTCAATATAAATGTATTTCATTTTTTTTATTTTTCGAATTTTCATACTAAATCTTCTTTCATTCTAAATCATAAAAAAAATGTGAAATATAGAAAGAAAAAAAAATTTATTTTTTTTATTAAAAGTTAATTAGGAAATTTTAAAAACCTATAATTGAGAAAATTGTATTAATTCATAGTAGACATTAAAAAATAACAATAAATAGCCACGAAAAATAATAATGAGTTTTATATGATGCACGTTTTCCACGATATTAGCGTTATGTTATGTAACATTATTTAAAATAAATTGGTAAAGAATGAAAAAAAATTAATCTTTTTAGAAAATATTAAATGTGCATTACAAATATACGAAATATCAATGAAAATCAACGAAATATGCACTTTTTCTGTAAAATTAACGATATATGCAAAATATGCATTTTTAATTTTAAATTTTTAAAACCAACATTGTATAGCTCGGATTTCTAGCTTGGTCTGCTATAAATCGAGAGCATACAGAACAATATGCAACTCCTATAACTTCCGAACCCTAATTATAACACAAATACTACACCTATACGGCACTGGGTGTAGACATCTTAATTATTATTTATAGTTATTGTAAGAATTAATTACAGTTTCAGGCAACAGTTTAAACGAAAGATTTTTTTAAATAAAAACTTAACTTTGGTAACTTTTGTTAATTTTGGTAACTTTTGTTTGTTACTTGTGTTCTCAAAAGATTTCTGTGCGCTACTGTTTACTAGTGTTTAGTACTACATAACATGTAATATGCAGTATATATGTGTATTATTTTTTCTGAAAATACCCACGTAAAATATAAACGTTTATTGCAAAATTTCTGTTAATTGTCTATTCGATTAACCATCATAATCCCGGTCCCGACCGTCACGGTTAATCAAGTTTCTACTGTACAACTTATAAATAATTTTTCACCAACTATGATATCTGATTTGCAGCACGATCCTGTGACTTCAGTTAACGTTGAACGACCCTCCCCTTGGAAACGCCCTTGTGTTATATACTTACGAGATAAAATAAAAGTAGGTATGCTAAAATTTATCGGAAGCCTAACATAAGGTTTAATTACATATAAATAAATGGAACCCAAATTGTATACGTAGCAAAACATTAATATATGTTATTTGAAAAAAAAAGAAAAAATTTTATATCAATAATTTCTCAATCCACTCTTTAATTAAAATTCTATATTTTTTCACAACATAACTTTTGTCAATTTCTCAAAATTGTTATTAGTAAAAAGTATTACATTGAAAGGTAACATTTTTAGATTTTATTCATTGTTAGTTTAAATTAGAAATGATCAAAGAATTATTCTATAAATTAAAATTGATTTTAAATTCATATTCTGAGTAAATAGAAAAAAAGTAAATATTTTAAAATAATGAAAAATAAGTTCATTGTAATAAAAAGTGGGTTGCGACACTTTCAATTTTAAAAAATTGGTGTTATACCTGTGAACCTATGGAACTCTTCTGGTTTAAGCAAAAAAATAAGATTATAAAAATCGTATGGTTTAAAAACGATTTTTCTATAATTATGTTACGCATTACGTATTTACAAATAAAACTCGATTATGAAAATTTATCATTTAGTTACATTTTGTTTATTTTATTAGTACTTTCGTCCGACGATTTTTTTTTTATGGACAATTTATTATTTCTTAATACGCTACTCAGTGGGTGCGATAAGAATGTTAAGAAAGAAAATATTAAATAAAAACTTACCTATACGATATTTTTATAAATCATTGACTAATCTAAAGTACTTCATATTTCATTAATAAGTATACGTTAAATATTTAATAGTGCATATTCATTTTTTTGTGTAGGCAACTTAGGCAATTGACTAATGTCTTGAACTTAAAATATATTAAAGGGCCCACGATTTGTCAAGGTAGAATATTCAGATATATTTAGATGTAAAAAATGTACTACTTTTGCTTAGGGTCTCGTAAAAGCTTGTAACGGTACTATATATATATATATATATATATCAACCAGTCATTTTTCTATCGTAAATAACGAAAGAAAGAATAATTATTGGAAGAAGATAAATATCTTGATTGAAAATCTGCACCATTGGTATAAGAAAACACCAATTGAATTATTTCGGTCATCACTTGACAGGAACAATATTGCCAATATGATATCCAACATCCAGATTTGATAGGAACTCATAAAAGAAGAAATAACGAAAGGTCTGCTTCGATACGGTCCATGAATGTATTCGTATAGCATTTAATATTGATTGTTCATTCATATTCGTCAAAGGCTTAAGGCGTTTATATTGTATATAAAATAATGTTTATTTGTTCAAACATCACAATCCACAAGCTAAAATTCTAGTAAACCTAGTAATCTAAAAATAGAATTGTATACATGTCCGAAGTTCAACGGACCATGAGCTTACATTATAGTTACAAAGACCCCACACGAGAACAAGTTTGACCCGGTTATAATAAACACAGATGGGTATTCAGCCTAGAAAATTTAAGGAGTGCTTAAATTATTCTCCTAGGGTAAACTATGGAGACTTTAATCTTATACCCACCTGACAAATAACATTTTAATTTCAAACAAAATTGTAAATTACAATAATAAAGAAAATCGAGTTAATGATACGAAAAAATTACTTGACAAACCTGATAGGGGAATCCTTGCATTATTTGACGATTTGAAATCAGTTGCTAAAGTTATATGTAAATAAGTCGAGGGTACTTATTTATGATTAATGAATACCTCAGCATGTACGTCAATAGTATAGTAGTCACTAAGTGAAATGCGTGTTTGTACACCTGCACATGTATCTTAGTGTGTGCATAGGCGTCACTAAGGGGTATCGAGGGGTATCTTTGCTACCCCAGAATTTTTTGTGGGGTAGCAAGGGTATCTTTTCGCTACCACAAAAAAATTTATAGATTTTAAAAATATATTCAAAGTTTATTATTCAAGTGTGTATGAACATAGATCATATATTATTGTGATTATATCCAAAATATATTTTGTGATAAGTTTAATACCGACAATAAGGCAGTGTATACACTAAAAGTTATACCAAGATTTATGAAGAACTTACCTAGCCAGTTAAGTAAGCCAGTTATCATATTAAATCTTTAAAAATATATTTTTTAAATTTCTAAAAATAAACTTTGCTACCCCACAATTTGGACTTTAATGATGCCCATGAGTGTGTGGATCATGTAGGTATACTATTTTATAATACATAAATATCTACATATACGTTTAAAACTCAATTTATATTTTTTGTATAAT
The DNA here is from genome assembly GCF_003268045.1 of Sipha flava. Lineage (NCBI taxonomy): Eukaryota > Metazoa > Arthropoda > Insecta > Hemiptera > Aphididae > Sipha > Sipha flava. The sequence continues at coordinate 116,536 of NW_020273605.1, forward strand.
ATAATTACTAAAAAAATAGTAGTTACTCTTATCAATTTATATAAATTATAATATATAGGTATATTCAATGAATATTATTCATATCAGTTAACTGGACTTGTTAAAAAACTAAAACTGAAGCTATAAATTATCCAACAGAGTTTTTAAGCTCATTGGATTTACCAGGCATGCCACCGCATAATTTACAATTGAAGGATGGATCTCCGGTTATTTTGCTTCGTAATTTGAACCCACCACGGTTGTACAACAGCACACGATAAGTCATTAAAAAAATGAATGAAAAATTTTATAGAAGCCATCATTTAAAATGACAAATTCCGAGGTGAAAATGTATTATTACCACGAATCCCTATTATACCCACAGACATGTCAATACAATTTAAACGCCTTCAATTTCCAATTAGATTGGCATTTCCAATGACTATCGACTAGTTTCAAGGCCAAACAATGTCTGTCTGTGGCTTAGATTGAGCATATCATGTTTTTTCACACGGACAATTATACGTGGAGTGCTTTCGAACTATCCAGTTTATTTATGTTGGCGAAAGATGGGATAACAAAAAATATTGAACACTGTTGTATTAAGGGATTGATATTGTTTTTTACTAATTGTCAATTACTAATTATAACGATATATATCATTTTAAAGGATCAATTTTAATAAATTATTAAAAAAATAAATGTTTGATGTTTTTTCGTTTTTATATTTTGTCACCGTTTACAGCATTCCATACCTCTTCCACTTATATACCACATCCTCACACACTTATATTAAATTAGTTATTTTTTTCTAGCAAAATATTCTCGAGAAATAATTTATATAACAAAACGTTTGTCGGGTCAGCTAGTATATTATATATATTTATTATAAGTTAAATGATGAGGTTATTTATAATACCTACGTGGCTACGTAGTACGTGGTGTATCTAATCGTAACTATCTATTTTATAGCCAACGCCCTAAGTATTATAATATTCCGAATTATAAAAAGAAACTTAAAACATTAAACAAGAATTTTAAAACACATTTTTTTTTTAAAATTTTTCAATACTTAAGGAAAAGTGAAAAAAAATCTATTTATTTAAGAACGCAGTAGCTATGTTATTAGGAAAATATTCATCAAATGTTTAGTGAATATAATGATTAGTCACATTTTGAAACGATTTTTAAGCTAAGAAAATGAGAACCAATATTTAATATTGTTAATAACCAATAATAAGTAACTTTTTACTATTCAAATCATACAATTATATAAAAAGAAATCTGAAATTAATAACTCTCAAACTCAAGTATTATTCACAACTAATGACTGTTAATGAATGTTGGTAATTAGCTTCTAGTGTAAACATTTTTATTTATCAAATAGTATAAACATATAAGTAACTATTATTTATGATCTGCTAAAATTTAGTAGTTATAAGTTTTCATATTTTTATAGAACTCTACCATATTAAAATCTGAAAATAACCAAGCAAAATATAAAATTTTCTGTTTGCTTATAAGACCTAGTAGTGCCTTGATGTTGTTACTGGTTAATACCTACAATACTTAATGTAATGACTTTTGGTCTTTATATAGTTTTATATATATCAACAGACAATTTAATAACATATTTTACTTTTCAATAGTTTTTATAATATAAAAAAAAAAAACATGTATAACTTTTTTGGAAATCTTAAACTTTTAATTAGGTATACATTTACGTACAAGCAAGAGAGTACCCAGGAATTTTTATGGGGAGGGGGGTCTAAAATTTTAATTTTATCTGTTCTCTTATTATAATTATAGTTAAACTCAATACAACAAATTACTGTTAATATACTATCGTATGGTTTATACATTATAGTTACCTATATTATATAATCTATAAACTTAGTATATTAAGGGGGCTGGAGCGTAGCATGTTTTAAGGAGTAATATTTAGGCATTTTATATCACATGAACATTTTGGCTGTGTCAATGTGTGAGTAGTAAATGAACATTAGTGTAAGTAATCCGTTATCGCGTTTATCATGCCACCGTACATTGAATTCCCGGAACTACAATAATAATCAAAATGAACATTTTATCTTTACATTATATTAATTTGCACAACTTCACGTTTTGATGATCCAATATTATTATAATATAGGCAGTAGTTTGGACAGTATAGTACTATAAGACATAAATAATACTGTGGGAGCGCATATAAATCTAGATCGTATATATATGGAATTTAAAATCTGGATTGTATAAATATGGACTTTATTTATTTGGACTGTACAATCGGATGTACAAATCTGGATTTTATATATACATATATATTATTATTTTATTTCCTACCTAACCATTTAAGTCTGCTGAGCTGGTCGTTTTTTCGCAATTTCGAACCAAAAATCGGAAGAAAAGTTCATCCGGTAACTAAATCCTGATTTTAATTTTGAAAACACATTTGAATTCTTTATTCTCTTGTCTATGTTTTGTAGAAAATAATTGTTTTAATTTATTCGTTTTTTATAAGCATACTGTAAAAGAAAATTTAAAAAAATGTATTTGGTACTATGATAAATAAACGATACAATATTTATGTTATAGCTAGAAATACTACAATTCTTAGAAATGTTCTAGCGTCCATACGCGCATGCACAATTTAATATACACGAAGAAAATACTTAAAATGCTTATAAACAAAAATTGTAACTAACGATTTTTGATTTTTTTTACTACAATAAGTAAAACTTATAATAAACCTTTTATTACATTTTAAAGATTTTTTTGGATTGCTAAAGTTTTTTTAAAGGCACAAAAAAACTTAAAAAATTTCAATTGTCTATAAATATCTTAAAAAAGTCAAAATACTTTGAATATGTAATCGTAAATAGATACGGCTAATATAAACATTTGATGAAAATTTCAAATATTTACAATGATTCGTTTTTGAGCTACAGCAAAATAAAAAAATTGATTTTGTCAAAAACTGATTATACGTAAAAATTCCTGTTTTTCCGTTACTTTTTTATGATTTTTCCTAACGCTTTTGAAAACTTCTTGATCTTTTACTTTTGACTTCCCAAAGTACCAACTAGATGAATTTTCCCTTTCAAAAAGGGGCTGAAGTAAAAAATCAAAGCATTATTTCTACTCAAAAACGTTATAAAGTTGTTATAAGTAAAATGTAAAAAACATACATTATTATAAAATCAATAAATTTATCAATCTAAATAAACTTACAAAATTATTTTAATTTATAAATTAATACAAAAAATATATTCACTATATATCAATCAATATACATTATAATTACCTCATCATTGTTTTTATGATATTCGCGTTTTTTGCGTTTCAAGTTAGGTTTTTTCCGTAATGCACATAGCCTGAGACGTCCTTTTTTACTCAAACGCTAGTCTTTATTCATTTTAAAATTCAAAAAAAAATTACTGACGAGAAAAATTAAACTTGACTTACTGAATAGTTGAAAACAACTAGTTCTATTTGATTTGTGCTAACATAAATTAATTTATTATGATCTATTTTATACTTTGCAATGATTGTAATTGTTAAAATACATTATTATTTCATTTCCGTAGTCATAAGTTCTAATTGACTGATAATCATTCGAAATGCGGGTAGTATTTAATATTTATGTTATGGCTTGGTACTAAAATTCTTAGAAATGTTCTAACGCCCATACGCGCATGCACAGATCAATGAACACAAAGAAAATTTACTCCACGCTAATAAAATGTCAAAAACGCCAAAAATCAAGACAAAATTGGGAGACTTGGGATTGATGAATTTAAATTTTGAAAACAGATTTAATTAAGTCACTATGTTAGCTAGGGATTGACCAAAAGAATTTTCTATATTGTAATCAAGTAATAAAATATTGACAATTTAAAAAACAGAAATTTATGTATTTTATGTATTTAAGTACGCCATTAATTCTTGTAATAATAAAAATTCCTTCCAACAAGTTTTAGTAAAGATGTTCAAGATTTTTAATTTGTTTTTAAAATTAAAATCCGTCAAACCCAAGTCCCACAGTTTGTCTAGCTTATGACCTGTTTTACGTGATTTTTTGCATCGTCTACAGCCCCCTTAAAGATAATAGGAAATTAAAATACACTATATACTATTATTATACAATTTACAATTAAATCTTTGAGTATGTAGAAATTTCAATGGGGGGTCCGAACCTAAACACCCCCTCCCCCTTTTGGGTACGCTCTTGCATACAAGTATTTATTATAAATAGTTAGATATTAGTTAGGTACTACCATTGATTATAGATAGTATATAGTAGTAGTAATATTCATAATCAATGATACTACTTAGACTCAATCCGCATCATTAATTATTTTATTGTTCGCTGTATATGTTATTTTCAGACGCGATGACGATTTATATTTGTTTATATATATAAATATCTATTAGGAATATTATAACGAATAACATTAAAAACGATACCTAGCCAATACTCGATAACGATCACCAAATTAACAATACACATGCTAAGAAAAAATATATTTATATTTCAATTAGGTATCTGCGTAAATTGCAACTCGAAAGGAACGAAAATTATCATTCCTTTTTCCTTGAAAAAAAGAACCCGTCTATGTCCTCATTATTTCTTTTTTATAAAAAGGAATTCGTGCCAGGAATCCATTCTTTTTGGAACTCGTTCCCTCCAAACACTGATTTTAATTAAACTAAAATATCTTTTTTAATATCATAAAAATATAACTGATTAAATAAAAAAATTCTTAGATAATTAAAATTACTTTTTTACTTATTAGAATAAATCACAACTATATATTTTTTTAATACACAATATAATAATAAAAATATTATTATTTTGTTAAGAATAGTAGGTACATACATTTTGAAATAAGCGCATGATAAACAAGTAAGATAAAACTTTACGGACAGAAATAAAAATAAAGATACTGAAGAGGGTAGTAATAAAAATTTATAAAATATTAAATATAATAAAATTAACAATTAGTTTATACACAAAAAATAAATAAAAGCCCAGCCTGGAGTATTATTAAATTTATAAAGTAAGACCGGTTTTGAATTAAAAATTTAACATCGGGTATATAATAAGTCAGTATGATTGCGACTCTAAAATATATCCAAACAAATGTAGAATACATGATATATTTAAATCTTTCTTCCGCCAAATTTACATATTTACCACTCCCAAAATCATGCTATTGAGATTTTATAATACATTAATAGTATTTTTAATCAAATGAAAAATTGTTTACAATCATTTAATAATAAATTTTAAACTAATACAAGTATTGGAATTAATAAAAATATCTATATTATTGTATACTACAGGGGCCTAATTGAAATAATTTTTCAGGGGAGGGCAAAATCTGAACATTTTGTATAGACAGAACTTCCACTATTCTAAAAACATAAAATATTTGAATCAATATGAAACTCTAAAAATATCAACTATAAATTATAAAGTATAACAAAAATAAACTATTACGATAGAATATTGATTACTACTGATTAGAAAATATTGAAATAGATTTTTCTTTATATTATATAATTATAAAATGTAGTATATTATTTGGTAGAACACATGATAAGGGAGTAATCATAATAATGAAAAAAAAAATTAATTATTATCATTTTTAGTAATACATTTTGAACAAATTTTAAATTTAGCTATTAAGTTTTAATTATCTATAAATAAGAAAACTCGACATGAGTATTATTAATTATAAAAAATTTGACGTTCTTCACTTAGCTGAAATGCAATTCTTAATTAATAAAATTAAGAACAGAAACGAGGAGGAAATTAAGTAATAATAAATCCAAAATATTTATATACTAAATAAAACAATAAATAAATATGCTAAAGGTATTGTAACTTGTTACTATGACTCATGAACTTAGAATTAAAATTATTTTTTTATTATAATGATATTTATTAAATAGGAAAAAGTAGTATTAATTATATATATATTGTTTTTCTTATTTCAGGAGGGGCTTATTATTACAAAATGTAAACAATTATTTTTGAATCATTAATTTTCTACTAAATTGTAAATAGACTTAAAATGCATTAATAATATACTAAATTATTAACAATGCAATTTTAGTATATTTAAAAATAAAAGTTAAATAAATTGAATATGTAGCAAACAAAATTTTTTTTTAAAAAAGTAAAGGTTATTGTTTTACTATTTGGACATTCAAATGACAGAACAAGTCCTGTACTTATAATTCAACTTATAATTATATGAGTATCAAAAATATTAAAATTAATATATTAATAATAATTTAAACAGTACTTAATGGAAGTAAAAATGAAATGCTTATATTGATTTAGGTATAGAATTAAAAATTAAAGAATTACTCATTTTAATTTTATTCTGGTAATTATAATAAATAATAATTAAGTAAATAAATTATCCACAATTTAATTAAAAACTGTATAAATAATAAAATATTAAAGAATACAAACTTAGTATATACATATTTTATGTTAGTAATTAAGTATTATTAAAGTATATATAATGTAAAATAAGTGAAATATTTAGGTTGTAATAAATACAAGAAAATCATATCATAACTATAAATTTATACATTATTACTAAACGCCTTTAATATTAAATATATTAACAAATACATATTGGCACAAAACCAGATAAATTGGTAAATCAGTCTTCTACTACTAATTTCAACTATTAAATTAATATAATTTTTTAAATATTTGATAGCTGAAATTAGTAAGAACGAAAACCAGTGATTTTTTTTTCAAATACAAGTATTAATGTAAAATAATTTTCTATACATTTCATTAAAAAAATAAAAAAATTGGTAACGAATGGTTTTGTAATTTAATTTTATGAAATGATATCAAAACACTCAAATGCTATAAATTATATTATAAGTTAAATAAACTTGTATGAACTACAAATAATATAAATGTATATATATATATATATATATATAGAAATATATATAAAATTATAGTAATAAAAAGATATTATACATCAAACTTATCCACAGCCAACACGTCATAAGTTTAAATGCAGTTAATTTTCACAAAATAAAAATTGCTCAACATAAATTAATTTACACAAATGTTTATGAATATATAAAAATTGGCAAAGATGATACTAATCAGGGTTAAAGCAAAATTAATTAATCAACGTTTAAGATGTATTAAATTTTAATTTGATAAACAATTAATTTTAATTTACAATTTATTAAAAAATAATATAAACATATAAATAATTTTTTCAATGATGGATTATAATTTTAATATTAATTTTAAATAAAAAAATTAATTTATATAGTTTAATAAAAATGAAAACACATTGTTTAATACAACAATAATTTTACTTGTATGCATACTACTTGCCGACCCTGATTGTCATATCAAAGAAATTATATTTAATAATTTTACATTTATGAGTATGTTTTTTCACTAACGCTCGTATAAGGAACATAATCTATGGCCATAAGACATGCAAATAGTGTCATCACCATTTTTGGTTTTACTTCAGTAATATCTTCTGGTAGAGCATATACTCTAGCTCCAGTTTTTCTAGCCATTGATATTGCATACTTAGCATTTGCTAGATTATCCTATAAATATAATAAATAAGTTTATAATTAAATTTAAGTATTACATTTTTAATGAAAATTACCTCAGCATCACCTCCCTCTTTAACCACATCATAATTAATTGTGCCAGGTTTTATAGCATCAATTAAATCAATAACAATTCTGCCATCTGATAATGCTTGATCTTGGAATCCTCTTAAAGTCGATGGTTTATTAGCACTTTGCAATTTATTGTTAACCCAGGTAACAATTTCTTTTTCAATTATTGGACTACCAGTTTTGGCAAGCTGAGTCAAAACTGATAATGTGTATGCTCTCATTAGCTGCCAAATTAATGCTACGTAAAATAAATATAAAAGAGTTTTAACTTTAAAACTAGTATGTATGAATCCAATAATAAAATGTTAAAAATACATTAAACAAATAAAAACTTCATCAAATTGTTAGTTCACAAACCTAACGTAAGAGTTGCATTTCCATCATTTAAATCTTGTCCAGCAATACCAACTAAAGAAAACTTAAGTTCACGTCCTAATTCAACAGCATAGTTGCAATTTTCTAATTTTTCCATAAACTTTCGGAGTTTTGAAAATTTCCTATAATACAATCATAAAAGAAATAAAATTTGTTTAAAAAAATGTATAAAATCAATTTTATACCTGTGTACTTTTGACCAATTTACAATTCCTGGTTTAATAATATCATACAGTTGAAAAATAATAAGACCATCTGCTAAGTCTGAATAAAGCCAATTCACATGAGGTGCTACACCCATGGAATTCATCCAATTCCTGTAAGCTGTTATGGGAAAAATGTAATTTTTAGTAACTGTATACATATATATGTGTATTAAAAATTATTTTTTTCTTCTCTTGTTTCTTCAATTGATTCCAACCCAACAATTTCTCCTTCAGGTTTATCTAATCCTGGATGGTTATTAAACAAGTTTGCTACAAAAGCAAGATTTAATTTGTAGACACCATTCACGACATCAATTGGTGTGACAAAACTGCGACAACCCAATTTTGTTGCTTGTTGTAACATAATTTCGGCTCTCTTGTTCAAATCTGGTTCCTAATAACACAATATTTTAAATTAAAAAATTGAATACTATAAGATAGTTATATAATTAAATAATTTTAATGCAATAAATATAACAATTTGGTAAGATACATTTTTATTTTCAACTTTTAAAATCTAAGAATAAATATAAAATCAAGTATAAAAACAAAAACAAATAGAAAAAAAATTATTAACGCATAATTCATAAATAATAAAAAAATTCTTAGAAAATGATATAATAAGATTATAATTACCATTAAGGCAGACATATCAACATCCGAATCTATTGGGGCGATTTGCTTCATAAGATAAGTATATATTTCTGAGTCGGTTATATCATTTTGGAAGTTATGACATTGTCTATAATTTATAAAATATATTAGACAATTATTTAAAGTAAAATTAATTATAATATAAAGCATAATTTCATACCTAGAAACTCCAGCACGATTTAAATGGTAATTAACCCATCTTAGAAGTATCGCTTCAGGAGATAATTTTATAAGTTCTTCAATTTTTTCTCCATCTTGTAACAATGTAGCTAGTCCAGGACAGTTTTCAAGTGTAATTTGATTAAACAATCCTATCTAAATAATTTAATATTGAAAAACAATTAGTATGTAAATTCAACATTCTTAATGTATTACTTAGAAAATTAAAATATATTTACCCTAATAATTTGCCAGAGTAAGCCAAGGACTAAATGTGGTTTTCCTTTAGCAAGATCATGTGCATCAATATTAACGATATTACAACCAATAGCTTGACTGGAAACTAGTGCTAGAGTTAAATTTTCTAATTTTTTGTACACTGTAAGGTTGCTTTTATTTGTTTCTTTATTAATAGCTCTTTCATCAATTGTATCAGGACATGAATGATTAATAACTTTACTAAAAAAGAACACAATGTAAAGTAATATAATTCATATAGTAATACTCAATTCTATACAATTTAATAAAGTTAATAAAAATATCTTTACCAGAGTAAAATTCCATCTTTAACTTTTTCATACAAATTTTTTCCTTCAGATTTAATTGGAAGTAAATGCTTTAGATCAGGATCCATACTCAAATTACTATTAATCCAATCGGAAAATGCAAGCTGTTCTTCTAATCTCACGGAATGAGTTGTTCCTTCACTTGATGCATCAGACATTCCACCTAATGTTTCTAAATTTTCTTTTTTAGAAACAACCTGTTTAAATGAACTAGCAACTTCTCCAGCTTTCAAATCTGAACAAAGCTAAAGTGTAATAATTTTTTTTTTAATTAGTTGATACTATTTTTACTTATTATTGAATCTGTAAAAAAATTAACAACCTTTTTAAATTCTGAAAATACAAGTTTTCCTTTTGTTTGAGTTTTTTTACTATCATAATCTTCAATCATTTTACGAACTTTCCATGCAGGTAATTTAAAACCACATAAATCAAGAGCTTCTTGTAATTCAGAAAGATCGATTGTTCCATCACCATTTTTATCAATCTAAAACATATTAGAATACAAATAATTAAGAATATAATCATATTAAATACAAATTATCGTACATTTATTTTGGTTTTATTATTAAGTAACATTGTGTAATAAAACAATTTATAAAACATTATACAATTAATGGATATAGATAGGTATACCATAGCTATACAAAATTATACATATATTACCCATATTAGTATTATTATATTTATATTAGCCACTTCAACCATAAAAATTGATGTAAATGGTTTGAGATTTTCTTAATTGGTTTAAAATTTTTTTAAATTTACTTAGTTATACAGTAGAAGGCGCTTATTAAAAACACTTTGGGACCAAAGTGAAATGTGTCATTTAACCGATTGATTCTAATAAGTGATTGGTTTGATTTGTATAATGAAAAAAAAAAACGAAAAATATAAAAAAAATGTATTTAATGTGCAATGAGAAATGTTTAAAGAAGCTGCGGCATCACATAAACTAATTTTTGGAAGCACATCGTATAATTTTAATAACTCGCACTTCTGTTTAGAACTTAAATCTTGGCATTTAGATTTTTTTAGAATAATGAAATACTAATCACCTTTACGCATGTCCGCCAAAGCTAAACTAACAATACGTACAGAAAAGAACATTATTCTTATACATTGTATAGGATGTACTGCACTTAAGATATAGTAAAGTCAAAATATAAAAGTAATGACAGTAAATATAAGATTAAATTACATTGATTATCGCATGGATAAACAAATAGCAAGTGCCCCCCCTGACAATTTTTTGAGGGATAAAGGTATAATTTTGTCACCCCAGATAATCCAACAGTACAAATAGCACTTTTTAATAATGAGCTCTTATGGGTATTATTTAACAACATTGGTACCTAGTACCTGCTACCTAGAATTTATGTTAATCTAAACCATAAAATGAGTTAAAAGACTTATGTAAAATCAAACAATTAGATATACTGTATTAAAATACATACAATAAAAATATGTTTTAACTGGTGAGGGGGAGGGGTGTCAGGGTTTTGGTTATAATAAATATATTATAATGCCCCCCCCTAGAATTTTTCCCAGTTACGCCACTGTGTATATGTCAACTGACTTTTGCCCAATTGTTTCCAATAACCAATTTGATGTTTCAATAATCAGATTTATTTTCAATGTTCTAATATACGGCTGGTCCGTCCCAGTACATTTAGTTTCAATAACGCGATTGTATCAATTATCCGTGTTTCTAATATGCGGCTTCTACTGTATTTTTTTTTATTCTATTATTATATATATATGCATTAATAATAAAATGTAATGAATGTATTTAATATTGTAGTAAAAATATAATAATAAAAAGGCTTTACTTAATAAGGGCAGTATTTAGTACTGCCAATGAGAATTGAAAATACTTCAAAAAAATAAATTTTAATGACATAATAATAAACAATTTTGAACAGAAACTAGTAAAGATATTACCAATACATTTTCGTACCATTAAAAAATGTGAACTAAAGAAAATATTCTTAATCATTAACTCAAAGTAATAATTAGAAAAAAACATTAAAATGAAATAAATTTGAATATGTTTTGCTTAAATATTAAAAATTTAAATATAAAACGAATTTCAGCATCATCAAATCATAAAATATGATAGGTATGAAGAATATTTTCAAAACTTAGTTATTTTTCGGTTTAAATGCTTAAACATACATCAATCAATAATTTACACGTTAATAATTGTCAATGCAAAATGCCTTGATAAGAAAAAAAATAGTTAATCAGCCTAGAAAATGTGTTATGACAAAATAATTTAGCACATTATAATTTAAATAAGCCATTATTCGATAGTCACGGTTCTACAGATCATGTCAGCTAGTACAATGATAAGGTGATCGTTTATAACATTATTATTATTATTAGATATTATCAATGAACTAAAAATTATATACGAGTTTTATCAAGAACACAAAAAAAAAAAGATAAAACCTTATCAACATAATGGTTCGAGCACAAACCATTTGAAGATATTATCAAAACCCCGACCGCACCGTTTTATTTTAACGCAAAACCGTTTTATAGTACATTAACAGAAGCTATTAAATGATCGAGCTACAGAATATCGTTTTGCAACGACAATCGTGTCCCGAGAAGAACACAAAACCGTTCAATTTGTACGGAGGCCGTATTATTGTCGCTGCACACGGCAATAAGACGGCACGACAGGTAGGTGGATACATGCCGTACAGCGAAACGGACGGCGAGTAAAAACAAAAACCTCCTGGCGCGTTGATGCAACGTCATGGTTACCTTGGAAAATTGTTCCTTGAGCTCTTCGTCGGCGGTGGTCGCGGCGACGGTCGCGTTGCCGTTGATCGCGTTGATATAGTTCGAAATCCTGGACATCTCGTTCAGCTTGAATCAGCCAAACGGTTGTTCGGATAATGCGGTTGTCTTCGTGCGGACGGTGTATCGCGAAAGCGATGCGACAGGACGGGACGGGTTGGACACTGCACTGGACGGGAAAACGGGTTTGAAATACGGAACGAGGAGAACAGATCGCAAACGGTAGCGGCAAGGGCTGTGAAGATGGTTCAATACGTGTACGCGAACAACACAGTCTTGGTGGCGATGTTGAAAAAGGCGCGCCTGATCGGGCTTGCGTTGCGTGACGACGACACGACGTGTATTGAAACGGCAATGAAGACGGCTCAGACGACACTCTTTCACTGGACGACGGTGCGGTTCGCGGGTGCTAATGCTCGCGAGTGCGTGCGAGAGCGGCGAGTCGGTGCGGCGTGTACGAGCGTGCGCAAGCCAGATATCTCGTACGTTGTTGGGGGGAGAATGGGCGCGCGTGTGCAGTGCGGTGTGCGTGCGTGTGCCGGATGACGTGTGCCGTGTGGTCCGCGGCAGCGGGGCGAGCAGAGCGAGATGGGCACGTCGCGGTCGTCGAAGGGGTCCGGACGAGTGGCCAGCCGCCGCCCGCGGACATCGCCGCCGCCGCCGTTCGAGCAACGCGTTTGTTCATTGCACATTACGCATGACTCATTACCTACGCGCGTCTGATTCACGGTGAACCGCGCACGTTTTATCGTGCGGACGACGACGTCACCTCGTTCGGAAAAGAAAAAAAACCCTACACGGCCTAAATACCGAACAGCACTCGCAGCTGACGGTGGCCGCGAATCGTCATCGTTCGTGCATTGTAATTTTCACGTTCGCCCGCGCACCACGTACAGGCGTAGCAACAATTATACGAACGACAATAATAATAATAATAATATAACATTACGCGTTGTTCCGGCTCCCGCGCGGTAAACGGTATTAGTCATCGCATTTCTCGCTAACCCTTCTCCAACCCTTCCAAGGCGCAACGTTGATCGTGCCAAGTTCTGCTAAAGAGATACCTACCCGTTGGACTGCAATTGCCGGTTGAATAGAACTTCTACCGTGTTTAAACTACGAACTTGATCATCAAACATTCTGAACCCAAGCTTTCTTAAATGACCGTATTACTATGCGGGAATCACATACATTGTATACACGTCCCTTTTAATATTATTATCCGCTGTTCGCTTTAAGAACTATTTGATGGAATGACGTTTGTATTTACGAATTGTTTTAGTGAAATACGAATTTGATGACTGTTGCATCAGTCGATAATGTAGATTGATTTACCGTACTTTATGTACGTTATACTCGGATAATATTTAAAGCAGATCCGGTTTAATGTGAGATTTTTTTTTTTTTAATTTTAAATGTGTAATGAATTATACATCAGTATTGCTCATAAGCTTTTAATTTCTGTTTGTTGAAATAATTTCATTGACATTAAATAGCATTAGTGTGGCAGTTTCTGTGAGTTTATGACTTGTGTATCAGCAATTAATAGCTGTGCATTTATTTTTTAATAATAATATCATCAACAAATATAAATTTTAAATCTAGTGTTATTTCAATTTTTAATTATATTAATTAATTTCAAGCAAACAAGATTTATTTATCGGTTTGACTCATCTGTAATTAATATATTTTTATATTTTCATTATAAATACATAACTTACATACATATATAGAGAATATACTACTACTAACTACTCCTTTAAGCCTTAGCTTATGATGGAGTAGAGAGTTACATTTTGATTGATTCATAAGATATAAATTGAAAAAGATTTATCTAATACTATTGCATAATCGTATTACAATAAATAAGTTTGAACATAATTAGGTATAATTTAATAGTATATAAACACAAAATAATCTATTATGGTAACATATTTTTTAGCAATTTAATTAATTAGTATATGAACTAGCAATGGACAAAATAAGATAATAAACTAACAAAACATCCATAATATATTATGTTATTCTTAAAATATTCTTTGCGTCTCCGGTTTCGTCCCGACTTTACTTTTTTTATTATGCAACAAATAACGGTAGTGAACTCAATAGTTAATACTGACATAAGTACATGTTAAAATTATAATCATAGACGCCTCCCTAATCAGTACTAGACTTCCTTTTAACTATACAAATAATTTTTAATCAACGAATCAATAAAATGATGCGATAAAATCGTTTATAACTAAAGTCCCGTCGAAAATAAAATCCGGCCAGGTCTAATGGCAATAATTTAAATAAACGGCTCTCGAAAAATAATTGTCCTGTTTCATTTCACATGAATTCATTTAATTTCGGAGTCATACAATTGTGTACTGTTCATATTTTATGGCACATGTATATTTAGTTAGTTAACTAAAATCATAATTGGTCGTCAAAAATTGCCAAGATCCGTCATTTATGGGCCAATAATTTAGACACAATAAACTTATGCCATACGTGAAATATATGATCCGGATTTGCCCTCTGCCTATAGTATGTACTGTAATATGGTATTTCATATTTTTATTGTACTCGTCCGTATCTTTTTCCTGTTGCCGTTCCATTGGGTAATATTGGGTTCAGAAAGGTAGAGTCATATCTCGTTTACCTGACTATCATATGCATATGTTGTACATTATTTCCAACACCGGCAATTTTCATCATTCGAGTGTGTGAGTGGAACACGCCTAACCGAGTGTTTACGTTTTCTATCTGCACACGTACTCAAAAACGATTCGATTCGATGACGAGTTTCGCATTCTTGCCTTGTCACTCGTCGGGTCGTTTTTCGATTGTATAGTTACTTAGTTACTGCAGTATCTACATGTATCATTATCGTATAAATTCC
Source organism: Sipha flava (assembly GCF_003268045.1). Taxonomy (NCBI): domain Eukaryota; kingdom Metazoa; phylum Arthropoda; class Insecta; order Hemiptera; family Aphididae; genus Sipha; species Sipha flava. Next base: position 131,868 of record NW_020273605.1, read on the forward strand.
CGATCAGCCATAAACGCACGTACCGGCAGGTAAAGAGATATTTTCGATGTTTCTTACTCGTTTTTTCCCTTTGTATACTTCTATGCTTAAATATAACTACCGCGTTTTCGGAAGTGGATTGAACATCGCCGAATAGTTATTAACTATTTTTTATTTTTTTGTCTCAAATTGCGTTGTTTTAAAACTAAATTGAGATTTCTAAATGAGTTCACACACGTTTCGTCTTTCGTAAGCAATCTTCATACCACGGCTGTGTGTATAATAATAGCAGCGGCACGTGTTCATACTAAATGCAGCCCCGGGAGTCCGATTTGCTTTTAAATACTGATATATTTACCAAACACGAATGTGATTATTTATAAACAAGTAAACGATATAATTTCACTAGTAGTAAATGACACTACGCGTTCACTATATATTTATTTTTTGTTTTACCACTCTATTTTTTACTCGGATAAAGTATAGTATAGACAGTTCTGAGAGTTTCGTTCACGGGAGGGTCAAAATATTTCATTGCAAGCGGTGACCTCCTGCACGGTCCTCCGCACACGCTCATCGCGACCAACTATAGTAGTAAACGGGTTTTACTTTCGAAATCTGAAAGTGGTTTGACGTCGACGAGTTTGGTATTGTTCGTATTATACTAATAAAACCAGTAAAATGTAACAAATCTTCAACATTTTCAAAATTATATGTAAGACCTACTAATCAATCAACCGTTTTTGAAAATGCCATCGCTTCTGTAAAATTCTAAAATAAATGCACGATTCTAAATTGAAATTTCTTAGATTATTATTTTCTAAGTAATCGAAGTCATTGGATTTTGCTTTCTAGTCCTATGGCATTTTTCTATAAGGAACTTTTAACTACTTCCTATAAGACGTGTTCTGGTTGACAGAGATATTATAATGAGTAATGCATAAATTGAAAAAAATTTACAGACAATCTTAACACGGTTGGATGATGTAATTATTGAGAAGTAGGGGTCTAAAAAAAAAATACTGCCCCAGGGTGTAAAATATCAATTTAATACGCTACTCACGCGTGTTTAATTTATAATCTACAGAGGAGGCACCTGCATAAAGCTTATGGAGCAATTTTTTTTATCATAACGTTATAGAGTTTACAGATAATTATTAATAAAAATAATATGCTCAGTATATACAGCTTTGCGTAAAATTTTTTATTATTTCTGAAGGACTAAATAAGATAAAAAAAAAAAGACATACATTATCAATTATGTACATTGTATACAACTGTGATTAAACTTTAATACACAATGTGTAATTCTTTCTGCGTGGGATAGATAATAAAGAAATATATATGATAATTATTTTTTTATTTTTATATTATTATACTAATTGTTTTATCTTGGATGAGTATGAATTATAATTTTACTGTATAAGTATATACCCATACATGATTTATTATGGATCTAACATGCTGAATACAAAAATTAAAGTTAAAACTAAAGTAGATTCACAAATTAATTTATTGAAAAAATAGTAATTGTATATATTAGAAATGTTAGAGATGATATTAAAAATATTCTCAATTATTCTCTTTATCGATTTTCTACTATGGTGGATACCCAATATCTTCTATTGTAGTGCCAGGTCTTATTCTAACGGACAGTACGACCCAAATTGAGTAGTAAGAAAAATCAAAAAGGCAGTTGACTTTATGAATATGGGCACCTTACAAAAATATAATTTTCCTTATAGAATGATTAAATTTCTACTGAGTATTTGAAATTTGTGTAACTTATAAACCCAATCTAGTACTCAATAAATAATTATTATATAAGTTTACAATATTTGCTACTTCAATGACTGATTAATCTATGCAACAGAAATACGAATTACGATTAGGTACTATCTATGCTATCAGCTTAGCTTATCGCGATCACATAGACCATTGTACACACATTAAAGCGCACGGATACGAATAACCACCAATAATTTTTAATTTCCCGAAAGTTTTACTTTTTGGACTTAGCCCCTTTCATAAATAATCGATTCAATTTTATCTTTTGTTCTTAGTAAATTCTATAAAATATAGAGAACGAAAAAGGTACTACTATATGCAGCTAATTTCATTATTATATCTATAAGTTATAGGTAGGATTAAGTTATAGACTATAACTTTCGTCATAACGTTCCAGTCTTTCATGAGTGTATGATGTGTAGATATTTCCCAACTTTTCAGTGTGTTTGTGCATTAAGTAAAAATTTTTGGAACAAACCCTGCTGTGTACCACATATTATAATATAATATATTATATTAAATAATTAGTATCATATTCATTATTTCGTAGCCAACAAACATAGTTAATTTTCATTGAAGAGAACCAAACACAAATAAATAAAAATATTTTTAAATGTACATTAGATTAGCAGTGTAATTGAATCATATTTATTTTATTTTGAATGTTAATTTTTTTTTTTTTAGTTTCATTATTTAATATTCTGAAAGATAGCTTATCCTTAGGTAAAAAAATTTCACTGAAATTAATTCGAGATCTTCATCAATGGTATTTAGTATTTACATGTATTCAAAAGTACACTATAACCATTTCTGTTCTATGAGGTAGACATACCTATACACGCATAGTTATTACTCTCAGAAAAATACAACTTTTAATATGCATAATGTACCATATTACAATATAAGGATACATAATATTTTACTTAAATTATGAGTAATATATCTTACAAAATTATTTGAATAAACGAAGTTTAAAATTTATCTAGGTTGTACTACAAAATTATGAAATTTATTTTGTATTAAATTAATAATATTACTCGGCATATTAAAGAATCCTTTTCATAGTGTAAAATACATTTACGTTGATTATTGTTCATGTTTAAAAAAATTGGCTGATAATTCACTTTAAAAGATTAAAAACTGAAAATCTGTAAGTTTAGTTTGTAGTTTACCCACCACTTGAAGTACTACCACACGGGGTTCTCAAGTGGTGGATGTATTGCCGATAATAAAAAAAAAAAAAAAATAGAAAAAGAAAGTTCTGTGGTTTATAATAAATATGAGTATATATTTTTTATTTATTTAGTATAAATATATCTTAATTATTTCCTTATTTTTAATTAACTATTAAACCCATATGTAAAATTTTTTCGATATACCTACATTATTAATCAAAAATAAATGTTATGGTAATATAATGTACCACCTGTACCTTTATTTGATTTAGTTGACTACTTAAATACCTGATACTTAATGACTTAATACCTAAAACATTTTTTATTTAATTTTATAGCATTGATTAAGCATTATGGAATGAGCTTCCACAATTATTTTCCAACATAAATAAATAAACAAATAGTTTATGTATAGAAATAAATAAATTCTTTACCGGGAGAATTTCAGAGAAAAATTACACATACACAATGCACCAAAGAAAAGTAATTTTAAAAATATTTTCAATGTACAAACCGATTTTAGATAATAATAACCAAAGTATTTATATTTCTTAACATATTTATGTCTAATCTCTCCTATTAAAATAAATTATTCCTATGCGGATCCGTACCTGAAAATTAATTGGAAAAGGGGGGTTGTAAGCTAAAAATTTGCGTTGTTCGAATTTTTTTATAATATTGTATAGGTAATTAAATATAGCATAAAATGCATAGTGTCGTAGTACTGATATTTATTAATGAAATGTTCATGAAATATTTTTATTGATACATTTTAAAATAATTATTTAACTTAATTCTATACATTTAATTTCGAAAATTAATTATATGACAAACTCTATATTTCTTTGTTTTTCATTAGAAAAATTATTAAAAACTTCTTCTAGATCCACAACAATATTCCTATATATACTCAGTAATATTAATTAACAGTTAAAGTTTTTCCCATTTACATTTCTTAGGTAATTTTTTTATTTTTTCAGCGTCGAAAAAGTTCTTTCTGGTGTTACCGTTATTATTGGTAAAGTTGCTAGAACTTCTAAGAAAAATGAAATATTTGATGAAAAAAATGTTGCTTGCAGTTATAATATAATAATAAATATTGCTTCGAGTATTTCAGGAGACCGTTATAATATTGGTTTATCAAACCATTTTTTTTCACCAAAGTTTTAACTCATTTGATAATGCATTCTAATCTAAAAATTCTGAGTATAATTCAAAATGAATTAATTTATTCCGTTCTTTTAACTGTCTTTTAACTGACTTCAAAACTTATTCAGGTTCTAAAATAAAATGATTTTATTTATCATAACTCATTAGTAATTACATTTTTTTTTTATAAATAATCAAGAATTAATTTTCATAATATTTATAAGTAAAACTATACAAAATTCGCACATTCTGGAGAGGTTAAGTACTTATTTCAAATTGTTTTTAAAATTTTTATTACATGCTTTTTTATGCATACTACAAAATAGGATTGTTCGGAAATGTCTTTCTTAATATATACCATAATTGGAATCAATTATCTTTGAAATAAAGCAGTGATAATAAAATAGACACATTTCCCGCTAGTGTAAACAGTAGTTTATTGACGAATGACAAATAAATTACATATTATTTAACACTGCTTCTATTGAACAAAAGTTATCATTAATAATTTAATTATTACTAATTTATTTATGGTTCACTATTTTTAATATAAGCCATTATTATCTACTAAATTCTGGTACAAAACGATTTGGTTTTACAAGTTAGTAGTTACCCATTTATTAGTATAGTACTATTTTCTTAAATTAGTAAATCTTGTATATAGTAGATGATAGTAATATAGATAGGATCTATGCGTCCTGTCACCCAAAGCTGCATATTTTTAAAATTCAGAGGGGTAGCAAATTTTTAATAATTTAAAGAGATGACAAATATTTATTTCGTAGATTGCACACGTCCCTGAAATTTAAAATTTAAATAAATAAAAATTATTTTATATTTATATATTTTCATTATAAATAAATTAAATTTAATTTAATTTAAAATTAAAACTTAAATTATTATTTGACAGAGGAGAGGGATGAATTAACTGAGTATTGCCACAGAAAACGCCAGACAAAATTTGACAAAAAAAATGTCGGATGTGAAAACCATAATTAGCGACTAATGTATTTGACTGGAGCCGAATTGAAAAGAACCAGTCTTGGAAATGAAACCTTTAAATAGTAGGAACCAAACATTAATATTGATGGATATGGTTGAATTGCACTTATTTTAGTCGAATTGCACTTGGGCTTAAAAAAGTATTTCAATTAAATTATCATGCATTTGAAGAGGTTAGATTTATTTTATATAGTTATATTTAATATCATTTAGTAATCATTGGCGTGGTTAAAAATGATTGTTTAATACATCACATTATTTTAATTATATATATTTACATTATAATTGTTATATTATAAATTATATAATATTATATTATACATATTATTATTATACATCTTTTTTTTTTTTTTTTTAATAGTCAAATTTAACTATCGTCATTATTATATTTTTTTTTTTTTTTGTCATTCCTATCCTTTTTTGTAGTAATGATTAACTGTATTCAAAAATTCTACCCTGGTAATACGCTTCTGAGTATATAAGTCAATATATTTTTGAATATTTTTTTTTTCTGGTTTTGTTGATAAGTTATAATTCCGAGAAAACAATAGATTTTAAAAGGAGTTCAGATTACTCAAAAACGTAATCAAATGTATGATCAAAATATTCACGTAAGTTAATTAATTTAGAATTATTTCGATGTATTGTTAGCTTCTACTAAGTTACAACTAATTGTAAAATTTTATATAATTGAAGTATCATTAAAAACCGAGTATTTAATTTAATCATACTTAATATAAAGTGAATTTATTAGGTAATGTTATTTATAACGTAGACTTATAACGTATTTATAACGTATTTATAGCTATTATTCATATAGGCACGAAACTACGGGAGTACACGCAACTATATTGATTGTCCTTGTTGTAATACCTATTTATAATTATTTTAAATACGCTACAAAAATACAAACATTTTTTAGTTATTTGATGTAAACGTAAAATATTTGTTGATTATTCTAAAATAATAGTTACTTTACCATAACATAATATAACACAAAAACATTTCGGAGGAGGTTTAAACCCCCAAACCCCTTCTTTCTATGTAAAACGACCAATTTTTTTTAATGTATTTCTAAACGGAAACTATTTATTTATGTAATATATAAATTAAATTAAATTAATATTATTAATTTATGAATATTAACCATATGTTATTTTTTACATTATTTTTATTATTGTTTTTTTTTAACGTTACTATTTAATAACATATTGTACTTAATTACCAACAATTTATTTTAAACATTTAACATTATCATTCATCAAAAAAATTAGCTGACAATTCAATTTAAACCACTTGAAAATTACTGCCTTTTACAATTTTACATTACTGCTCATTTCTTAAACAATATATTTAAAATTTGACTGATATGCAAGCACGTATTATTTAGATATTTGTTTTTTAAATTATCCTGATGAACTAAATTAACTAATTTTATTAGATTAAATTTAAATTGACTGAATTACTAAATTAACATATAATAACTTAATATTTGGATTAAATAAATATGTGTATTTACATTAATTTATTAAGATATATGTTTTGATAGTGTTAAATAAATACCTGATTAATATAACAGATAAATTATAGTAAAAATCATAAAAATCATAAATAGGTACCACATCTAAACATAGTTGACCATTATATTATCAAAAAATAACAAGTCATGGTTATTTTCATTAAATAATCAAAATCATCTTACTCTCATAAATAGTTGCTTCGTAAATAAAATATAAAAATTATAAGATTTCACGATGTGCATGAAATATACAATTATTATATTTTATGTATACTATCGAATATTTTCATTTTACGTGTAATACAATTATATTCAGTAACTGACACATGTATATAATTTAAATAATAAATAAACAATTTAAGTTATTGTGTTCAGTAAAACATTTGGAAGTAAAATAAAATCCATATTATTTAATTATATACAATTTTAGTAAGTATATTTAAAATGTATTTAAATTAATGCAATTATTATATTATAAAGGCTGAAACCCCTTTTAAAAGTTTAGAGCATCTTAATTTGCAAGTCGTAACATATATTTTGAAAAAAAAAATTTTATTTTATTGGTCATCAAATTTTAATAATTTCTTTAATATAAAATATATTTATATAATTTTAACTATTTCTGTGTCGACTATTAGGCCATTAGCATTAGATTTATAAAAATAAAAATTATATAAAATAATACAGTGTAAATTAATTATTTAGTTGATTGTGTACATTACAATAATCATTTTTTACTTCAAATTAAATACATTCAACCACAAACCAATATAATAGTATTATTTGTTTTCCAATATGACAGTATTAAGATAAGATTTATTGAAGCAAACTATAAATACAATTTTAATTTAATGAACTGTAGTACTTATATAAGAACATTATAACACTATATGTTCTTTAATCTTATTTATTGATTAAATGAAATATTGTGTTAAGATTTGTATTTATTATTAAAGTAATTTAAAATTGATAAATGTTGTTAAAATAATTGATTACTAATTAAATTAAAACATTGATAATTGTGCATATCAATGTTTTAGATAAGACTTATTTTAAGATATTAACCCTGAAATATAAGTTTCGAAGTATCAAATATTCAAATCAGAGCCGAATACAGTTATTATTATTTTTATTTTTTGTGGTATATTTCATATTAATTCCAATTGTTATTTTACAATTTCTAGCAATGGTGTTACCAGAAAAATATTTTGAACTCCTACATAAAAACAATTTTTTTAATTTTAATAAGTCTAATTTTAAACGTAAGTTATATAATAATATATAAATATAATAATAAATATAAAACGTGTTATTATTTAGTTTATTGAAACTATGAAAATTGTTTTATAATGAAATGATAAAATATTATACCTACCAATGTTTTAAAAGACATTTTAAAAAACATCTTACAAAATAAGAAAGACATTTCAGCTTATTATAACCCATGACCTCCTCACCCCCCCCCCACGGCTACGACACTGCATATTAATATACAAATTAAATTAGGTGAGATAATATGTGAAATTTAACATTTTTCCAAGTTTTTTCTTTAATTTATTTTTAAAAACAAAATCTTCTGTGTATAACCAACACATTACTCGTCGCACAATTCGCTCAGAATCTAAAATATTAGCTCCAGCGGCGGATCGACAAAAAATTTCGGCTCAGGAAATTACCGTATGACCATATAACCATTCAGTAATAATAGTTTTCCATAAAAGTCTCCTTTATTCATGGATTAAATGCTCGTATAACTCGTTTACATCACGTTTAAACTAGGTTTTTATCAAAATTTTATAATTAAATACAATATACTTAAATACATTATTTTTATAAAATAATTTTTAATCCAAGTACATCGGCCCAGTGTTATAATACAACGGGCGAGTCCGTTTTCAACCAAAACTGTACCCTCCCCTTTTCGGCCGATTCACTTTTCGACCAAAACAAAAATGTATATAATAAATTTAAAATAATAAAATAATGATTTACAATGTTTGATTATGATGGAAACTACTATAATATATTAATGACAATTCAGGGTTTTACTCGTATGGCGAGGTTTTAGGTTCACATACAGAGCATAATCCCATTTGCAACAGTATCAAGGTTTGTATAAAAACTAGGTTAGGCTTAGACTATAATTCCCCTTAGGGCGAAGCTCCATCCTCTCGAAAAGTGCTACGCAGTGGCGCTCGAATTTGTGAGTGGAGCCGGCAGGCGTAACGAGCGAAGTCCTAAAATTTTTAAAATTAAAGTCCCGGTATCCCGGTGGGCCAATCCGCCGCTGATAAGCTCATACGAGTACAGTAATAAGTTTTTACAAATTACGTAACGTATAAGACTACCATTTTTACAACTTAAAACGTTTATTAAATGTGTTTATAAACTTTTAATTGTAATCCTAAATTTATTTAAAAAAAAAAAAAACAATTCAATTTAAATGGCTTAAAAACAGAAATATAATATAATATTATAATAAAAAAAATATAATCTTGCGCTTACCTTTTTATGGGATTTTAAGGTCGAACTCGAATCCTTTCCAGTTTCAGAATTGTTTTACTGGTTACAGGTATATAAATATTTTGTTCTTATATCATCCGGTTATTTGATAGTATCATGTATCTATTTGTATAATACTTACATAGTTAGGTTTTGTTATGTTCTAGAAGTATTGCTTTATGGTAGGTAGTTGTACCGTGACCTAAAATCATATGAATAAATGTTTGTTTTTTATTTATGGATGTTTTTGTCTAGTTCTCTAATGACCCTAATATTCCTATTTTGGTTACATAAGGTATATTTATATCTGTATTAAAGTAATTGTAATAAATAAAATTAACATATCATAAATAGTATGATCAGTTTTTATAAACAACTTACAACTACATATAATAATTATTAAACTAAACAAAATAATGTTTTAAAATATCATATACAAAATAAAAATCTTAGTTCGTATATTTTTTTAATTTTAAATAAGATAATTAAGATAATTATTTTAATACAAGTGTTTTAATCACACCAAAGAACCAACAATACACGCTAAATAAACTGTTAGTAATTACTGCCATAGTATCAACTGCCACATTCATAATTTGTTACTTAATTATTATCTAGATAATATAACAGTGTATTTTTAACCCTGGGAAGTGGAATAGTATAATTTGGAGGTTTTCAATGATTAGTGTAACATCGTTTTATATCGTAATGAAAATAAAATTATCTCAGTTTTCATTTAATTACTATTATAAAATAATTATTTATATTTAATATTAATGATAGAAAAATGGTGTCGTCGGATTGATTGGATTGGGTAATGTAAAAATCTAAAAAAAATTAATTATTTTCTAAACACTGAAGACGCCGAAAATTTGACAGTAAAAACATGCTTTCGTACACAGGTTTCTTTAGTTGTAGAAACAATTGGTATCAACTGTACATATAATATAATTGGTATTAAAATGAACTTGAGTAGTTAAAAAATAAATTTTACATTGATCCATGATAGTGCATATTACAATGATTAAAAAACATAATAGTGTTTTAAAAAGGAAAAACGAAATACTTCTAACATAGGCGGATATTTGGTTTCATCTGTGGGGGACTTAAAATTTTCGTCTTATTCATTAGCAGAAACAAATATTTTTAGTCGCTTCCAACGCTTCCACCTACTAACTGTAGTGGTTACTCCTACCTGATTCTAGCTGAGGCACCAAATATATATATATAGGTAATAGGAACATAAAAAAATAAAATATTGAATAGCTACTAAATTATTTTTATTTTAATTGCATATATCTATTTTTTTGTGCACATATATTAACAATTGTTTCAGTATTAATAGATTTAGAAATTTATTTTTCAATATATAATGTTGAGGTGTTGTTGAATTTTTCCTGCAATATAGAAGTTCGAAGCTAAGTTTTTATTCTACGCATGTTCGAAAAAACTCCTTTCACAAGTGGAGGAACTCATAGGAATTGTTTAAGCAACTTGAAATAGTTTATATAAATTAGGGAAAGTATGTTTTGTTAAAACCTTTTTCGCATCATTTAAAGTAATATAATTTTCATCAGTAGACTGCAATATACAATTATTTGCCACTTATATTTCTGACTGTAATACATCTTTAGATACATTCATCAATTCCTGAAAAATATACAAAATACTGGTTCACTTTTAATAAAACTAGAAAACTAGAGCATAGGTAAGTAAAAATTAATTTTCAGAAACCGATACGATACTTACTTTATAATGATCTACAAATAAAAGACTTTCCTCAAAGTTTAATTGAAAAAATTGATCAGTAACTGTAGCCATTTGGAGGCTTTCAGTAGAAAATCTTTTTACCAGATTTATCAAGATAGCATCAAATAACAGGAAAGAAAGCATTTTTTCTAAAATGATCTTCAATGGTTTCAATGGTGTCATTAATATTTTGTTCAACACTTGTGTTGCAGTAGTATCAAAATGTTTAAGATTGTGTGACTCTTGTCTTTTTATTTTTCATCCAAGTTAAATAAATATTAACTTAAAATTATTATAATTATAAATAAATATATGTTTATTAAGTCTTACCTTTAGATGGCGTTTGTATTGATATTTCATTGTCTTTAGCAAAGATTTCTATTTCACACCAAAGCTTAGAAAAATACTCTGTTGTTCTAGAATTTTTAAAAGTCATCATCACACCTTCAATAATATTTTTAGATTCCCCTAAGGTTGCATATTTTTCTTGAAATTTGTTAGAAACAATATTAATACGAGTATTAATTAATGCTTTATGTAAGATAAATAAATAAACTATAAATCGTCCACTTTTTAAATTTGTTAATATACCTAAAACAAAGATATTGGAATTAAAATAGTTTGAATCATTAATTATTAATTATATTAAACCAATTGCTTCATTTACTCCTCTATCATCTTCATTTTCAATTTCTTCTTCTAAAGCTTGAATAATTGCTTTATAACTGTTTTTAACAGACTCTATATTTCAATAACGGCAATTCCATCTAGTGTCACTAAGTCTAATCATTGTGGTATGTTTTATCCCTAGTTTAGTTAGAATCTCAGTTAATTTTTGATTTTTTTGACGGATGAGAAAAATGTACGTACAGGGATTCTCAAGTGTTTAACACATGCCTTGTTTCCTAATATTAATATAAGTAATAAATAAAATCATGAAGATCTAAAATGTATATAAATATTCATTATCTTTACATATTTACACATATAAATTTCAATAAGGTTCATTTTATAAGCCATATAGTGTGTATAAATAGCGTGAGGGTATTGATTTTATTATTATATTTTGTAGTCCGTTAAATTTCTCAGACATAACCTTTTCCACCGTCATATGACTGAGCAACTATTTGTGGTTTAGAACTAAGTTCATACTTTTCCAGGTACCTTAATATGTAATGATATAAACTTTCAGTATCTTGATTCTTAGAACAATCTATAAAACCGAGAAATCTCTCAACAACATCTAGATTTCTAACATACCTTACATATAATGCCATTTATTCTTGTTTGTAACACCTATAAATTAATTTAATAAAAATAAATTAAGAAGTCCATGTATAAAACATAATTTATATTTCACCTTGCTTCATCACACATAATTCCAAACACCTCAACGTCTTCAATATCTTTTACAATTATTTCTTTCACAACATTTGCACATATATTTATAAGTTCATCTTAATTAATAGTAACTTGAGTAATTGATTTTAAGATTAATTTTTTTCAAAATTCCTCATTACTTTTTGCTAACAATTTACATAATTCTTTAAAGTTTCATAAAAATATATTAATTTTTATTACAAATAATTATCATAATTATATTTCTTGCATTTAAGACTATTAGTAATATTAATTATTAGTAATTATATTTTAATTGTTAGTTTAATACCTTAATTTAAAGAATCTTTTGTCTCGTCGTGTCCCCTTAAACCAATTCCTTGACAATTTACAAATAAAACAATATCAACTAACATTTTCACATATTTTTTATTACTTTCAACCATCAATGAATGTTGAGAAGATATTTGAGAATAAACACTACCAGTTCCTTTTGTTTTCCGATGTGCTGACCATTTAACCATACATATAAGATGTAAATTACTTTTAGCGCGTGTGCATCCAATTTATTGAGTTTACTTTTATGTCTACCTTTAGATCCATTACAAACACTCAACTATAAATTATAATATACTTATATTAATAATTATAATCAAAAAATTATAAATAAAGCATAAATACAAAGCACATGTTTTTTCTTAATTTCTAAAACCAAATAAAAAGCTATCTTCAAAATTGCCACTTTTTCCAGTACTAAAATTTCTACAAGCAAAGCAAAAAATTGAATCTTTTGATATACTATATTCAAGCCATTCATATGTTTTGTAATGATTATGATTGAAAGCGCGATTTTGTGTACCAAATTTAGTTAGTAGATATGACTGCAATATATTTAATTTAAATATAATATTATAACTTAAACTATGTTTAGTGTTTACCTACATTTGTGTAAAATTGGTCGCACAGGGCCTGTTATTAAAGTTCCCAAGTCGGAAATGACATTTTTATCTACAATATTTTCATTACTTTTTTGTGTAGTTATATCAATGTCTAAATCAATATTTAAATCTTCATTTTCAGATTCTAGTGTTGTTGTTGACGAGGAATTAGTAACAAATAATTTTTGTTTTTTAATATTAAAGACATCAAACATTCTTTTAGCCATTATTGAATTAATTACAATTTATTATTTAAAATTTATTGATTAATTCAGATAGGTACACAATTCACAAGATAATATAAAATTATATTGTTTATTTGTTTAGCACGTCACTTATGGAAAACCACACGTAAGTATTAAAAACAAAAAAATAAAAATAAAGTCGATCACCGTATACGCTCCAAAAACGTAATCGATACTAATGCTGTGGCGTATTTATAACTTTACTGGTATTGCAAACAAGTTCTAGAATACTCGCAATTGTCAATATATACCTACAAAATATAATTTTTCCAACAACGATAAGCCGTGAATATTCCAAACCATTCTTGTATCTCAACAAAATAAAATAAAAATTATAAATATTAAATATTGAAACACATAATTTTTTATTTTGATGTTTATATTCTGGGGGACTTAGGCCCCCCAAGGTCCCCCCCGATATCCGACTATGACTGCTAACATTATAGGTGCGAATCATCAAACCTATAAGACATATTAAGTTAGTGCAGTTATGATCTTGTTCCCTATTCGATTTGTAACGACCTATGTATGAATTTTTTTAACAACATAGTATTAAAATTTTAGAAAATGGCAATCTGATTATTAATTATTTTTTAATATATATATATATATATATATATATATATAAATAATTTAGTAAATATAGCACTATCGTGTTATTTTGCTAATGTATTTGCCAAATTATATAGTGTATTATTAACTTTTTTTTTAACTGTTTCTATTAACTGCATCGAACAGTGTGCGTTAAACTTCTTTAAGTTCTAATATTTATATCCATGGCTGGATCTATATCCTTCCTTATTCACTTATCTTTACCTACCAACAATTTTTCTGTTATAAATAAATTATATTTGTCTCATTCAATTGCAAAAATTATTCTATTGCGTTATTTTAACTTACCCTCATTAAATTAGACTCTTTAATCTCTATCGCTAAATTGTAATTCGCAATTAGAATCTTAATTTATCAATATGTTATTATATTTTAATATAAATCAATTCAATTTAATAAGTAAACGCAATAATGTAATTTTATCAAATATTCACGTTTTTGTTACTAATGATCTAAACCCATCATTATCTACTGATAAACACCATTCAATAATAAATATGTCGTTAAATCATGACCATTATAATACTTCACCAATCTATCATGGTATATGCTATGATTTTAAAAAGTGTGATTATGTTAAAATTAAAAAATACATCGTCGATGTACTCGTTAACCTTGATTTAGCATTCCTAATATGAATGACCTAGTTAATTAATTTTATACAATATTATACAATGCTATCAACCACTTTCATGGGCGTAGTATGCATGGGGCTGTGGGGGCTGTAGCCCCTATAGACATTTCTGTAGCCCCCTCATTTTATCTAAAATTAATAAATTCTAGTTTTAAATGTTTTTATAATTTTTCTTCAAGCTTTAAATTAGCCGTCTATTATGTATTGACAATTATTGTACTAACATACATAAAACTACTTATTTTTATCACAAACATGTTTATTTATAGATAAACGTCGTATTAATTTTAGATTTACTCTGTGCGATCGTCGGGCCATGCATTGTCGAGTCATCCGATGATAAAATTATAACGAAAATGGATAATAATTTGTATGTATACACATAATAATTATTTATTTATCGGTATTTTTCTCGAAATTGGTGACTGGTCTGTCTTTGTTGTTTGCTCGTGTACTGCTAATCACACACAGGTTTGTCTTATATATATTTTACTATAAAGCATATTATTACATAGATTTTTAATTCATTTTAATATCTTTTTTTCCTTTTTTTTTATTTTTTTCTTTTTTTTTTTTTTTTAAATGTTCAGTATATTTAATACGAGTAAAAGTTAAAGCCTGACAATAAAACATTAGAGTAACTTGGGGTAAGATGACGCACTTTTTTAAAAAATGTGTTTAAATAAAATAGTATTATATTTTTGGTACTAAAAAAAGTTATTTTTGTATAGCAAATATTCATTTTTTCAATGAAAGCTTTAATATTTTGAATAGATTAGTTTTAAAACATAGAAAACTTAACATAAGTCATACGCGCAATCTTACCCCGACACTGGGGTAAGATTGCGCACATGGTGGGGTAAAATGGCGTAAGCAAAAGTCTTTATTTTAAATTAATCATGTTACGGAAAATAAATTCTTGATTATATATTTTACCAATTGTAATCATTATAATTTATTATATTATAATAAATTATTGTTATTACCAATTTGCTTTAAATAAGCAAATACTTATTTGCTTATAAAATTAATAATAAGTTAAGACTTTTTAAGACATATTATATAGTTATATTTATATTAAAAATTATAACATGTTAAAACATAACAACACAAATAAAAACTATTAAACAATTTATTGAACTTTGTTTAATCATAGTATAACAAAAACAACAAAATAAACAAATTTAACAAGTAGATAGGTACTACAGTAGTAGATCTAACCAAACAAAAATTATCAATATATCAGTTCATGCATTTTAAAACTAAATAAAATAAAATAAATAGGTAATAACTTACATAGTTTCTAAAAATATGCACAAGTATTTAGAATATTTAGATGCTCTAATTGTAATTTATATGAATTTTATAATAACTATGTAGGTGTCAACATCATATGCTGAAATGCACACTTTTACCCCAAATCGAATACGCCATCTTACCCCAAAATACTTTTCATTGTTGAAAAAATTGTATACAAATAAGCATTCGTATTATCAGAACATAATACATGATAAATAATAGCCAATATAGTGTAGAAATGGTATAAAAAAAAATTCCTATATAAATAACTTTTTCAGTGCGAATAACTAATTTTATTCTATCTAAATATTACATCAAAAAGTAAAAAATTAAAACTTATCTCATTTCGAGCTGTTGTTCAAGTTTTAAAAACATCAAGGTTTATGTTCGATACATCGATGTTTAGTCTTTGATATATCCAAGAAAACATCAATATTTTATCGATGTTTTGAAAGTTTTTGTATTAGTTTTTCCTTAATTAATTTATATTACAATTTTGCCCCGTACCAAAGTTATCAGTTATCACAAATGTTTATATATTTATTCAGTGCATTTTTTAAACGTGTTAACTAGGCGACACAAATGTCGCCCAGTAACAATGTCTTGTTGCTTAATTGATAGTATTTTGAAAAAACATAATTAACTGTTGAAAGAAGATATTTTATTAATTATTTAAAAAAAAAATAAGTGTAATTTAATAACTCAAAATTCATTTTTTTTTTATGTATTGTAAAATAAAATGCCAGGTAAAGAATGAGACACCTACAAATTGTTTTTTGTTTTTCCTAGGAAATGTTCTCTTTCGCTTTAATTCAAAATAAAAATAAGTAGTTTTTGGAATACATTTTTCTAGTCCTATAGTCCCCACAGATAATAATACCAAGCTACGCCCATGTACACTTTGTTCCAACAAAAATAATAAATAAATAATAACACTTTTCCTATTTGGTACTCAAAAATACTAAAATCTTTGTTAAAAGAAAAACTGCCCACTTTGCATATAAAAATACAAAAAATCTCAAACTATTTAATTTATACCACCTAAGAGCTAAATACAAGAGACTCACTAAATTAGATTACAAAAATTACAAAAATAATGTGTAATTTTCAATAAAGAAATATCATAAACAATTTTGAAAATATTTTTATAAGTCTAAAAATAATAATATATTATCTCAATGTCTTATTCTAGGTACAATAGTCGCTGATTATGGTACTATATATTCATTACGTTTATTATTAAACGGTTCCCAAAGTGTGTGCCGCGATGTTTATATAGTGGTCTATACAGTGCGCCGCGCCGTCATAAAATTCGAGTACTATCTGGTATACAATTTTCCATATGATTAGTCATGCTATGACTTGGAGAAGGCCGCCCAAAAAAACCTTAGATCAAAAAATGAGTCGAAAAAGTTTGGAAAGCACTGCGTTAAGATATTTTTCCATAGTAAATATTATAATATATCAATAATTTATAACTTAAGACCTTTAATTTTTTTAAAAATAAAAAAATAACATGATTAATACTCATAAATTAATATATGAATAAATAAATAATTAAATGCTTAGTCTGGAATATTATTACATAATATAATACTATAATACAATATATTTCCATACATAAGCTATTTGTTTAATTATTTGTATATCAAGTGACAAGTCAAAGATCGTTACAATGGAATCCTTTTTATAGTTGCTGATAATTAATACCCAAACTTTTCGAAGGAAATTATTGGGTAATTATTAAATTTTTTAAGATCTATTAACTTTTTCAATTACAACTGTATGAAATCTGCAATTAACTCTTATAAGATTTTTAACTAATTCTTAACAAAATAACAAAGTTAGGATAAACTTACAATAAAATAAATGATTAGGACTGTGAAGTGGTTGTATACAAATTTAAAGTCAGTCTATAATTAACAATAAAGAAGTTTTGTAAACATTTTGATTCACATTTTAGTTTTAAATTTTTGTTTAGTGGATGAATTATATTTTTGTGTTAACACTTTGAAGTTTAAACATTATTGTTTAATTTTATAACAGTGTTAAAAGTGGAAGTTTAGTTAGACGAATATTAGTTATTGATTACGTTATGTCTACAATTAATGTGTTAATTGTTTTATACAAACTTATTTGATTATATAAAGACAAACATAAATGTTTCTCATTTTTTTAATTTAAAGTTCACAATAATTAAATTTAAAAATTTATACAGTTTTAAAAATACTATTAAAAACCTATATTTACCAATATTTTACAAGCTTGTTGGGTTTTTTTTTTCATACTCGTATATTATTGTGATGATTGAAAGACCCCAAATTTATTTTTGCCATACCCTAAAAATCCTTAAAAAGGCTCTTCTTATAATTATATTTAGTTAAAGTAATTAAAACTGAAAATGATATAAACTACAATAATCATTTTTATTTTATTTTTCGATTTATGAAAGATTAAATAAAAATATTTACTTTAAACAAATAAAGTCTATATACAGGGGCGGACTTACCATTTTTCCGTCCCTAGACGGATTCTAAGACTGGCGCCTCGTAACCCACAAAAAATAAAAATACATTGATATAATCACATTCAAACACTTATCTTTTATTTTTCACAAAATATTTTAATAACCAATAAAATAAAAACTGTAACTTTATAACAATTGTATTTTGTATATTGATACACATACCAATTAAAACAATTATAAAATAATAAGTCAGTAAGTAATATGATTAAATTGGTGTATAATTAAATCATTTTGCGTCTTGATTTATCTTTAGCAAAATTATCTATGATTTCATCATATGATAACTGACGAGTTATTTGATTTTCAATATTGAGAATCGCAAGTGAATTCAACTTTTGTTGGGTCAGGGTGGAACGTAAGTAATTTTTTACTCTTTTTAAGCATGAAAACGATCTTTCTGCTGAGCAATTTGTGACAGCTGTGGAGGTAAAAATACGTAGTACTATTTCTATGTTTGGGTAAATATTTGTTAGGTCTTTTTCATATAGAAATTTTTGAAGTCTAAGCAGATTGTGTTTTTCTCCGATAGAACTTAAATTGATGTGAGCTTTTAAATGTAAAACTTCATTTATAAAGTCGTTAAATTCTACATCATTTATATAAATGTTTTGCAGGAATTTAACTGATTTTCTGATTTCTTGATTGTCTAATTCCTTAAGCGTGTTAAAAATATAAATGGTTTACAGAAAATATCATATGCATGTCGTCTAGTTTCTAATTCTCGAAGCAATTTATTTATGATAGGAAAAAATGTATGTATTTTAAAATTGTCTCGTGCCGATAAATCTATTCTTCAGATTCAGATTCGTCGTGAAAAATCGTTCTTTTTTTTTTTCTTGTAGTATTTATTTTGTAATCTTTATTAACTGCTTTTGCTAATGCTTCTGTTTCAAAATCATCAAAATTTTTACGAGTGTGCTCTATTAATTTAATTAAACTATCATATAATTTAAAAACGTCCAAACAATCAATATCAACATTTTGTAACTTCTTACTCGTAGTGTTTAATCGACTAAGTAAAAAAACCCACACAACTGACATAGTTGTAGTTTCTAATGAACTCATTTTATTTATTAGTCCTTTTGCCTCATTTCTAGTAATATTATTTTCAGTGTGATCATCCATTATATAAGTTAATGTAGCTACAACAGCAGACCAATTTTCATTTAAACTCAGGCAAGCAGAATCTCTTAATGACCATCTCGTATTCGAAAGTGCTTTTAATGTATGTGATTTCGACTCCATATTATTGAGGATATCCCATCTATGACTACTGCTTGAAAAAAATACATAGATGTTTTGCATTAGTCCAAAAAATGTAGCTGCTTCATTACAACATTCAACTCCATGCGTACCAACAAGATTAAGTGAATGAGCTGCGCATGGAATACAAAATGCCAAAGAATTTATATTTTTCATCCTAGCTTGAAGGCCATTATAACAACCTGACATATTTTTTGCTGTGTCGTATGATTGTCCACGAAAATCTGATATATTTAATTTTAAATTTTCGATTGTCTTAATGACTGTTTCGGCTATTTCCAAAGATTTATGTCCAACTTTTGGTATGAATTCTAAAAATCGTTCGATCGGTACACCTTCATTGCTGATATAGCGAAGTATAAAAGCAAGTTGGTCAGAATGTGTTATATCAGGCGTAGAGTCAATAACTATTGAGTAATATTTACGTTTTTTAATCTCATTTATGATTACTTCTTTAACTTTTTTGACCATTAAATTAATAATTTCTTCACAAATTGTTGATGATAGATATGAAGTAGAACCACTACCAGAATGACCATATTTCGAAATGTGTTGAGCTAAGAAAGGGTCAAATTCGGATAACAATTCAGGAAGCATCATGTAATTTCCATTTTTAGGTGATCCAAAAATTTCTTCTTGTCCTCTGAATGGTAGTCCACGTGAAGCTAACGTTTTAATTACAGATACTACTCTCTCTAAAACTTTTCTCCAATACATTTTTTCATGGTCAATTTGAATAAATAACTTAGAGTCTATTCTTCCTTGTTCTTGTCCTAAATGATTCAATTTTAGTAAACATGTTTTGTGATTTAACGACCCTTCATGTTCTTTAAAACGTATATGCGCATTTTTCCAATCATTAAATCCACAATTAGCTAAATTGGAAAATTCATTTTTAAATAGCCAACACGGTGCGCAGAAAACTTTTCCTAATTTACGAGAGTAAACAAGCCATGAACGTGGAGTTTGTTCACCATTTGGTAATTTTGAAAAAAACATGGATTTATTACAATATCTTACATTATCTAATGAATATTGATTTTTTGATTCAATAAAATCGTCATTGTTATTTTGATCTATCCCATGTACTGCGCAAAATTGTATAAAACTCGCAGTACGTGACCAATCTGCTGGATCTTTTGGAAAATGCATAACTTCTTCTATTAAATTCTCATCTTGTACTTTCATCAAACTGTTACAATTATATTTATTTATTTCATTGGCATTTACTCGTACATCACATGAATCAACCTAAACATTTTATATTTTTGTTGTAATAAATTTAGTAATAAAAACCGTCACGGGTAAAGGTGGAAGCTCCTTTATTTGTTTATAATAAGTTATTTTTGGATCATATGACCTACTCACATTATTATTAATATTTAATTTATACATAGCCTCTGTTAAATAATGCACCTAAATTAATTCATTCTGAAAGTCATTATTATAGTATCCACTGCCGTCTCGAAATTATTATGAACGCCGATCAGGCACGTAGCCAGGATATAAATTTTTTGGGTGGGTTTATACATTAAATAATAGTTTTTCATTCAAAATTTGGTTACCCGCGGTGGCATCGCCCGCGCATTAATTTTTTTGCACATAACTTGGAATCCTTGGATACTGATGATGTCATAGTAATCAAGTTAGAACTGTCTTCAACCAAATTTTTTTCATCTTCGTTATCAGTTTTAGACTGCTCAATACTTTTGTGAACTATATTCTAATAAAATTATAAGTTACAATGTTTATAATAGAGAAGAGTGAAAAAAATTAATAGTAATAATTAATAAGAAATAACTAATAATTAAAGATCACTTATTATTAAGTATACAAATTAAGAGAAGAGGGTTTTTGTAATTTATACATACGTTGCATAAAATCCCATTAAGTTTTCTAGTTTTATTTATCATATCTTGATGTTTGGCAAACTTTGCTTGTTGTATTTTTTTAAATTGATGACCACTTTTTTTACTTGACATCTTTGATGTTTAAAATGTACGCACGATGGTTGATAAACCAATTGCCAATCAATTGCCACAAAATTCACAATTTCAAAAATAATCGGTTATGTAATAATGTAAATAACTCATTTAAGTACGTAGGTAATAGGTATATTAGTATTTTATAGTAATCGGTTTTCTCTTATCTGAGTAAATGTCACGGCGCGGCGTCGACGGCGTCGCGATCGTAGCGGTGGCTATTATTATTTATTATTCTTATTATTGTCAAAAACGTAACATTTGATTTCTAGAATTATATTCTTATATTTGATGTGCATACCTACAGGCTACATTCACAATATTATTATTCCAGGAATTTCTATTAATAATTATAACGTAAATACTTTTGGACCTTGCGTCCTTGCCACACCGGGTTTTTTTTGTCGTTTGTCTGAACGGTTTTATCTATGGCTAAGCCCATATAAAACATAGATTGTTAAACTATAATTTATTATTATATATTATAAATTATTAAAAAAATTAGAAATACAATATATTAAAAATCTGCGGCGCCCCCGAAACATATTGCGCCCTAGGCACGTGCCTAGGTTGCCTATGCGTAAATCCGCCTCTGTCTATATATATAAGACAAGATAAACGCACAATATGATATATAATTTAGTAATATTATTGGTATTATTTTCACAAAGAAAGTATAAAACAAATTTATTATACCGTATTTAAACTATATTTAATTTTATTATAATATTTAATTTTTTTATTTAAATCTTGTTTTTGTTCCATATTTGTTTGTTAAAGTATTTAACAATAATATTTTTTTTGGTTCACAATTTTAATGCAGTAGGTACTCGCTTACTAATACAGTCATCATGTTTTTATACCAAATATAAATAATATTTAATCAACAATTATTATTTTTTTTAGATTTGTAATTTAATTATTAGCATATAATGTATTAGTTTACTTTGGTGGAATTTCATTGCAGTGATTTATTGATTTTTTTTACTATTAGAGTATTACTCAATATCTTAGTTGGTTGTGTTATATATTATTTAAATGTTGGAACTTAATTGTTTAAGCAATGGCGTGTGTTTCCATAATTTATAATACAATTCATCAGTTACTAATTATTTTGTTTCTAGATCATATTACATTTTAATTTAGATTATTATTTTATTCCTTATATAATTGCTTCCAACGTAATTCAAGAAGGTATTTATCACTTAGTATCTCACACAGTAATTACTTCAATCGGACGTATTGGAAAAAAAAAATTTGTGAAGTGTAAGTTACTAAATTGAAAAATGTTTATGACTATGTAACATTTACAATATGTTACTAATAACTGCTAAATGATTTTCCGGTTGATATTCAGTCGACACGGAAGAGCGTTTAAATGTTGTTATTTAAAAATATCGAGTAATAATAAATTACATTATACATATAAGTATTTTATAGATATAAACCAATATTGTGGACTGATACAAAAGACGTGTAACCTATTTTTATAATATACGTTAAAACTTTTTTCATGTTCTTACAAGCTCAATAGTAATAATTATAGTAATTACACTATTATATAAAAAAATAATTTCATGTTTGATCTTTATAGATAACTAATTATTATAAAATTATAAAACTAATATACTATATCAGGGATGGCAAACCATTTGAACACTGCGTGCTCAAAATTACTTTTTCTTTTTTATGCGTGGCATGAAAAAAAAATATTAAAAATATTATATTTTGTTATATTATAATTTGATTGTATAAATAATGTATTAGTACAAAAAGGTTTGTTTATGTACATAATAATAATAATATATAATAAATAATAATAATAAATATAATAATATTGCTTTGTTAATTATTTATATTCGCGTGCTATGGATTTGCCATCCCTGTACTATATCATTGTGAACAAATTAGGATTTTTATGTATTGAAAAACTATAAGGTCATGTACAAAAACATACGGTGCTATTGAACCATATAACCGTATAATATCCTGGACATTTAACACTTTAACTCATTAAGTCACAAACAAAGTTTACATTTATTGTTATTTACATTTAATTAATGTTTTAACGTTTTTTATAATTTTACGTATATAATATTTCATTTAGAAATCTATGATTAGTTAAAAGTTATACTTTACTTGTTATAAAAATAATATTTTATTTTAATAAATTACATGTATTAAATCTTTAACGTAATCTAGTAATATTTTTCACGTGCTTTGATTGTACTGATGTTATTTGTTAACTTGCATTATATGCTTAAAACCGAAAACAAATTGTTTACGTTACCTACCTAACCAAATCGTTGTAGTAGTTAAGAACATAGATGAGATTGTTTATTTACAAGTGGAAACTAATAGGGTTGATATGACTTAAATATGGTATTCAATTTATAAAATAGGTCTTTCCGGTTTTTCGTTCTTCCAAATTAAAAACCATAAATATACATTTAAACAACACTGACTCATTATATAGTGAATTGATAATTTATGAGTCTGTGACTCATAAGGATGTATAAATGGAGTAAAAGTGTTATTTATACCTTATGGCTGCTACTACTATGACGCTGACTAGTAGTAAGAGTTGTGTATCAAATATTATACCACAGCAAAATATTAGTAATGTTAGTGGTATTTTTATGTATATATAACATATCAATACGTATAAAATTCCGTACAAAATATTCAATATAAGTAAGAAAAAACATTCTTCTAAAAGTTACCATTATTATGTTTATTTAAAGAGTAATAAAATTTAGTATTTTGATTTTTCATGTTATAATATTTATACTTATGAGTTTTATCAAAATAATATTTTCAATTTTAATCTACAAAGTAGTGATTTTCATCTTGAATGGTAAGTACATTTTATTCATTTAATATAGAATATTATTTTAAAAGTATACATAATTTCAAAACTTTTGTTTTTAACTTATCATTACTCAAAACATTGAATTAGACTACAGTCTATATTCTTTACTCTATCAAATTTTGTAATAAGTAGTTTTTTTGTCTATATAACAAAATTTCTATAATTTTTTTTTTTTTGCTTTATGGGCCATTCAGGCCTTTTGCGTTTTCTACTACTCTGCAGTAGTCCTGCCCTGACTTTAATTGGTTTTGGTAGTCTGCTCCTCCAGGTTGGGGATTGAGTGACGGGCTAACAACCCATCCTCATAAAAAAAATCGACTTGTTGTGAATCTTCTAAATAAGCCTCTATAATATAGAAATATAATATAATTATCATCAGGGTTTTAGATACGACCAGCATGTGCGATAGCACAGAATGCTTAAATCAAAAGAATGCGTGAGAGGCGTTAAAATTATAAAAAAATTTGATGAAACGTTGGTGACGTAAATTATCTACTAAAGGCAGAAAGAATAATAATTTTCTCAATGTGATTTAATATAAATTAATTTTATCATTATTATTATTATTACTATTTATTATTATATCAACATGCGAGTAGTGGCTGATTTTCTGTGTATGATTTATAAATATGTGGCAAGTATGATAATTTGAAAAATTACTTTGAGCATTTTGAATGGGCATCTCTAGCTCCTCAAATTCTGTCTGTTTAAGTTAAATGTTTAGGTAGTTTAAGAGGAAGGGACGCTAAAATAACTCTTGCATTGGGTGCTGAAGGAGCTAAGACAGACCCTGATTGTAACAATTATAAATATATTATTATGTATATTATACATAATGACATTCATGATGTCTCATAAATAAAATTTATAGGCAACTAAGTATACAGCAATGTTGTTTTTATTTCATCACTTACGACAGGCGTTTTATTTGTTACTCAGATATAATATGATACACAATAGTTTACATATGCGTGAATTGAGGAGGCCCTTGCCCCCTCCCCATGAATAAATTAGGTGGGGCAGACCCCTCTGATATTTAACATATATAAATATTTAAATACCTTGTTTTAGTACAAAACAGCTGATTATAAATATTACTACATAGTTTTTTTTTTTTTAAATCTTAATTTTCAATTTTAGCTTACCTAACATAATGTTAGATATTGAATAATGAATAATTTTATATAATAATAAAAGTAGTTAAGCGGTGATTTTCTTTAGAAGTTATAAAATATTAAAAATGTTTCTAATGTTTTTAAGTTTATTTATTAAGTTTAATTAATTTTATTACATAGTAATATTGATCACCTTACACTAATATAAAACAAAAGGTAATGTTAACATATATTTACAAGTTAAGTAATGTAAGGTTAACTATATAGACTTGTCAATTTATAACTATATATTTGCCTCCATAAAATTCCAAGTACGCCCATGGTAGTATACTTATACATTTCTACTTTTAAATTTTTTATATTACAACACAAATATACATTCATAATTGAATCAGTTATAAACCCTTGTTTATTTATTTATAATAAAATCGTTATCTTACCAATAACGTGATTGGGATATTATTTGTTGAGGCCTGGAATAATATTAGGTATCTTTTAATAAAATATATATTCAATAACTTTGTTCAAAAGGCTGTTCAATTTAGTTTGAGTTTTACTATACATAATTATACGAATATTTTTGAATGCTTTATTTTTAATTTTTCAAATATTTTCGAATAAATTACTACAAATATATATTAATTGTAAAGTTAACATTTTTCTTGAAAATTTAAATTAATAATTCCTATTACACAATTCTTAAAAGCGGTCTTTGCTCTCACCTTTCATGCCAGTTAAATGTATAAAATAAAAAATGTTGGTCGTCAAGTGTATAATGTAGAAAAAATGTATTAGTTCGAGCGTTTCTTATCAAAACACATCTGTTTTCAATCGTTTTTTCTCTTGAATACGTTTGAATTGTTAAAAAAACTAATATAATTTTCTTATGTATTCTCCTCTTCGTGTTATAATCATGTGTTTATTTCAATCGTTCATAGATATTTATAATATTTAAACAGAAATTAAAAATATTAAGACATTAGATGAATACCACCTTAATAATTTGTATAATAAATTCACTTAATTTGAATAATATTGACTACAAAATGAGAAAAAATACCTATAATAGAATAATATATAATATAAAAATACTATACAGATGTTAGGTATCATATTATATTGTTTCAATTTTACACGAATATTAAAAATAAGTAGGTAAGTAATAAAATAATACATATTGTTTTCCTTAAAGGTTAGCTTTATTTATAAAACAAATACACGTTTATTTTTTTATAATATTAAAATATTTATAATAATACCGATATTTACATAACTGGAGGTAGATTTAATAATTTATTGGTAAATAAACGACAAAGTTTAAATAATAACGAACTACGTAATACAAACACATGCATTAATTGTAACTTCACATTTAGAAATTGTATAGGATGAATATGTATAAAGTACTTGAGACTTACACATCTCACATTTGTGTGTTACAATTATTTGGTTGTTATTTAATATATTTTACATTTTATCAGTTTATTCAAATGTTGTTGTACCAAGTTGACATCAAAATGTATAGTTTACTATAGGTACAAAATTATAAATTAAACAATATTTTAAATTTATAGGAAACGGAAAAAAAACTGAATCTAGCCTCTTAAAAAAGTTGTATGTTATGTGCATTACTGGTAAAGAAAGTACAGATCAATCAGATAATGTAACTGTATCTTCCGAAGTTGATAAGCCGAAAACTTCAAAAAATTAATTTTTATAATCCAATTTCAGTTTCTATTATTATTAACTTAAAACTAGATTTTTTGAGGAAAGTCTAACTACTAAGCTAATCCTACAGAAAATTTTTTAAAACCTTACTATGTTGGAAAATTATCCTTTATAAACCAATATAAGTTGGATAAATAACAAGTGAAAAAGATAATATTATAATATATTGTTGTAAAATTATATTTTAATTTTCAGAATTTGTTTTCAATAAATGCAAAAGTATTGTATTCTGAAATGTTAGTATATAAAAACTGTGGTTTAGATTATGTACAAAAAATTATTATTAGAAACTTGTATCTAAATTAGTACACCATTTTAAAAGTTACTATTGTATATTATCTAAATCAACAGGTCTTTATCAATCATTAGCTTCTTGCGCTAGAAGTTTTTCAACGATACACCGAATTAAAACTCAGAAGATAAGTACAATGGGTCAGACTAGAATTACTAATCTATCTATATTAGGTACACATAGAATGTGAGGATATCATTTTTAATAATGAAAAAGTTTTAAATATTTTTTCACAAAAATTCAGAATGTTATCATTAAGCTTAACAATTATGCGTATATATGAAAGAAAATATATAGCATTACAATTTAAGAGTTTAACATGTTGTGTTTTTTATTTCAATATTAAGGTTATAGCTTGAATAATATTACAGATATTGTGTACCTAAAGTATATTTGTTAATATATTGGATTAGTAAAGGAGTAATAAGTGAATTAATTCAATTAACTATAAATTATAATACGCACATTTAATAATTATTATTTAAAACGTTCAAGTATCTAAATGCTATCAAAATTGCTAAAATAAGTTAAACATATTTGGAAGGGGGTGGATTGCCAATCCCTTAAAATACGTCCTTGGGTGGGTTGAATTACAAGTTATAAATTGGGTGGCTATAAACCAGACCATTTAAAATTTTGTTTAACGCTACTGCTTACAATGGTTTTATTCAATTTTTTAAATAGTTAGGGCTAAAGCCTCCCCACTAGCCAATTTATGATTTACTTACCTAATTAGACATTCGTAGAAAAACCAAAATAAAACCATAATCAATATACCTTCACGTCAATATCGATTACGGTATTTGGATTTTACAACTCACCTCTATGACTCTATTGTTATTAATATCATAAATGATAACAAAATATTTATTTACATAAATGTAACTCTAGTACCTGTGCTTATTGTTATTATTATTATTATTATCATATCATAAAATTAGTGGTTTTCGACCTACAGTAATAATACATATTTCATAATTCAATACAAGTTATTAATGTTTGTCATCATATAAATTGTTCTCCATTTTCTTATTCTTATACCATATTTAATTCCAGACAAGCGTAGGCGATCCCTCCCTTGTCTGGGGCAATTAATATATAGGTAATTTCCAATTTCCGGTAATCCATAAAATACAGTCCACTCTACTACTTTAGGTGCCGAGGTAAGTGGCATATTACTTTCCGCACTCGCACGTACACATATTATATTATGGTTAAATTTAGTGATATTTTTTTTAAAGAGTTATGTTATTCTATAGAGCAGGAATGGACAACTCAAAGGTACTAGAAGGCCAATTTTTAGGAGATTAAAATCTAGCGAACCATAGCATAGAAAAAAAAAAGTTACCTAAAATATGAATTTGAGTTAACATTTATACACCAACACGGAAATAATAAATTCAACACACACGATAGCACGATACGAATGATACGAAGAAACTGATATAGTTAAATAGTTCGGTACATACAGCTATGATTGTAAGCTATACTTATACCATTAATTATAAATAGTTTATAATCAATGCTTATATATACTTATGACATTAGACATTTAACGATGTTTAATTCTAGATAACAATTATTATATGGATAAGTAAGAATATAGACGATAAACTTTAAAATTGTAGTATCTAATTTTAAAATATAGCACGGACCAAATAAAAAAGGCTCGCGGCCGCCAGTTTCCCACCCCTGCTATAGAGTATCAATACTATTCAAATTAAAACAATTTAAGTCATTTAACGATTAACTGTGGCATCAAGAGCGGATCTAGGGGGGGGTTCAGGATGTCAGGTGACCCACAGTTAATATTTGTTGACAAAATTGGCCTCTTGGAATTTTTTTGTTGAAAACTAATATTATGTTTTTGTATAGTAAAAGTAAGTAATAACAATGTTACCATACTACATACCACGTGCATAAGCAGATATGGTGGGAGACTTAAGGAGTTTAATCCCCCCCTGGACGTAATCAAAACAGACACCACACGTCACCAGACGTCGAAATAAATTGTATATTTTAATATTTGATATTTAAAATTTTTATTTATTCTGTTGGTATACAAGAATGGTTTGAAATATTTACAGACTATCGTTATTGGGAAAACCATATTTCAGTGACGTATCCATAGGGGGGGTTTGGGAGTCAGAACCCTCTCCATGAACCTGAGATGGTAAATTAACTTTTACATGAAACACGGTTTTTTCTTTAACATTTTTTTATTTTAGAATTTTGACTTGGAAATTATATTAATAGTTTGTATAAACACTAGAAACGTATTTCACATACGCTGCACACACACACACACAAGTCATAATATTATGATCATATTCAGATACTTCACTACTACTTTGATCATTTTTGATTGGGAACATATTATTTAGGTTTTCTACAACGGTTGATTCTAAATCGTTCGTCTGGTCCGATAATTGAGATAAAAGCGATATCATTGTCTGTATTCAAAGTTTATTTTGGGTATACCTATTGCATTTGAGGTTCGTCGATCATTTAACCCAAGGACTTTATTGTGTAAAACTAATAGTTATTAGTTAATAGTTGGTCGTTGCCCGTTGATGACTCACTGTTTTACTTACTACTCGTTTATTCGTTTATATTTGACATTTGTATTCCATTATATTTGTTTTATTTTAATTTGACATCATTCTAAGATGTCTTAACATTCCATTATGGTGAGATATTTTTAAAATTTAATTTTTAGTATACCTAAGTGATTGGACAGAAAATATTCTAATATCTAATATTTATGTTCCTATATTAGTTCCTAGTTCCTAAATTGTTATTATTATTATTATTATTTATTATTATAGACAAATTTTCTAACAAATAAGCAGACTAGAAAAATTAATTATTTTTTTTTACCCAAGTCAAAAAAACTAATGTCAACCAGACTTAAAAATACCGAGATCAATACAAATAATGGTAAAAATGATAGTGATAAAATTAAATATGTATAAATTTTCTGAACCCTCCCAAAAAAGTTCCTGGCTATGCCACTGCCATATTTTGTAGGTAATAAAGGAAATAAAGAAATATATTTATACATTTAAAATTAAAAAAAAATGTATCAGTTATTCAATATTTTATATTTTTATGTTCCTATGTAGGTTATGTTATTTCCTTATGTAAGTATATTTGGTTCCTCAACTGGAATACAGTAAAAGTAACCACTAATTAGTGGGTTGAAGCATCTAAAAATGTCTGTTTACGCTGATGGATTAAAGAAAAATCATCCCCACGGATGTCATGTTATGATAAAATAAAAATAAATCAATAATAGGGTTTAATATATCAAATTTTCAATCTTTAAGTACCAAAATTAAAAATCCTTTGCATTTTCAATAACAAAAATGGTGTAGATAATGTCGAGTTTTGTTAATAACACAAAGTTTAGGCGCTTATAAAAAAAAAAAAAAATGCTTAACAATTATTTAATATTTTTCTACATAGATAAAGAAACTGCATGAGAAATTTCAAATTGTATTTTCAAGATTTGTAAATGTACTTATATTAAATTATATTATTGATTTATTATAAAAAAAATATAAGAAAACATGGGCATTTAAAATATCTATAAATATCATAAAAAATTTCAATATATTTTAGAAATTATATTCCTAGAGAACAGTTGTATTAGAATTTAGTTAACATTTGAAGTTTGAGCAATAGTTTTGTGTTAAGAAAAATATTTGAATTTGTAATCATTTTTACTTTTTCTGGATTATTATTTGAGTAATTTGAAAAATTACCTTTTCGATAGACTTTCTGACTAGACAAAATTTACTGTTGTAAATTAGCATTTATTTTTATAAGCAAGTTATCAGTTCGAAATCATAAAGACAAAAAAAAAACTGTATGTAAGTAGGTACGTGGGAAGTGAAACTTTTTTTTGTAGCTATTAAGTTTATGTTATGTATGACATTGAGATTAAAAATGAGATAAAAATCATATAATACATCAGATCTTTTAGAAACATTTAATTTATATTTTTTTCACTTAAATAATAACTGTTTAAATTATAAATACAATTTTCATAAAAATACATATTTTAAATTACCTACTAACTGTATATAATAATATACGAAGTATAGAAGTACAGAATCAGTTCATATATACTAAAATTTTCCCTCTTCTTTTGAAAATGTCTATAAATTATTATTTGCTGACGATATGAAAATATTAATTTTTATAAAAATCAGTAATAAATATTTTTTACTACATAAATATTTAATTAGTGTATAAAATTATTGTGATATAAATAAATTGCCATTATATTTAAAAAAATACAAAATTAGGACATTCTCAATGTCTCGAAACTAAATTTAATATTCCTACAATATTACAAAATACCCTTTATATCGAGTAAATGATTTCTGTATTCTTGGTGTAATTTTCGAATCAAATATTTCCTTTAATAAATACATACTACATAATATCAACAGATCTTCTATTTTAGGCTTCATAACTAGAAATAGTAAAGAATTTAAAAAACCAAAATACATTAAATACTCTATGTCCCAGTTGTATATTAGCTTGAATGTAATTCAGTACCTAGTTTGTTTACTTAATTATGTAAACCAAATGCATTGTGAACACAGGAGCGTCATTTCAACTTTTGAAAGGGTGGGGCAACTTATTAAATGTGCTGACTTCATAATATTTAAAAAATTATAGTTACATATATATTTAAAAATTTAATATTTATGGACGATAGACTATCAATAAAATATTTTTTCGGAACAAAACATGGAAGGATTAGTAATGAATAATGATGATTAATAAAGAACATGAAACGTTTCAATTTACCCAATTAAATAATAACATTTAATAGAGTAAAACATTAATTAATTTACTTATTCTATAGGCTATGGGTCACTAAATGGCGGGCCGCGAACAAATTTTATCCGACTCGCAGACAAAAAATAAAAACACTTATTACGACAACATTTTATGTGTTATTGTTGTAAATTATTATTTTTATTAAATATTATTGGTTTTTACCAACAACTGTTGATAAATTGGTAGAGAAGCATATTTTAGGCTATGGTTATTATAGATGCGAATTCTGACGAAAATGTTGCGAAACGAAAATTTTTTCAAACAAACAAACACGTATATTCCAATAAGAGTGTTTACATTTGCAGCGACGATAATGTCAGAAACAGTTGATCGTTCAAACAAGATTGATTTTTTCGTGCGAACTGCGTTTATTTGGACCTGATTGAGATTAGCAAATTTGATATTTTATAATTATTATACAATTTATTAATATATTAATTTATTTGAATCATGGATTCTGATAAATGAATCAGTCTCGTGTACGAGAACAGGTGTTTGTGGGACATGAGAGAAAAAAATTATCACAACAGAGATATTTTTTCGTCTCTTCTGGAAAATAACTGGTTAACTTGCTCTGTTTGTCTACCATTTAACAATAATAACTTCATTAACGGACTTTCAAGAACATAAAATTCATCAAGTTCGTCCATCTTTGCTGGGTGGCAGAAACGCACTGACTGTCAGGTTGAGGAATCAGGTTGAGTTCTCGCGGAATGTTTGAAAATTAAATATTACCTTATTATTTATTTTTATACTCGTATTGGATATCAATACGCGGAATACAATGTACCACGGCCCGCGGGTTGCGAGGTATCACTTATGATGATTAAGTGAACAATTGGGTGGGAGTCTACGAACAACGTGAACGTACTTGTATGCACATGTCACTTACAAACTAATTAAGAAATATTTAGTTGGCCGTTTGAAGAACAAAAATATTACTTTACGGAAAAGTGATCATTCATTTTAAATTTAATATTTATACAATTTTTTTTTTTTAACTGATAAACAACTACATTCTTTAGGCCGCATTAAACACCGATTTTGTAATTTCAATTTCAAATCATGAAAAAAATATTCGTAAAAAGAGCTTAAAATTTACTATTTTTTAAAAATTCATTATAAATGTTGGGAATATATATTGAAAAAAACGGAGTGCAATGCAACATGTAGAATGTTTCTCTGTATTAATATAAAAAAAAAAATATCAAATTTGGTTGATTTCACGGGACAGGATCACTATTTCTGTAGAGTGCATTTTTGAGGGTAAATCGACATTGGTACCAGCCGCTTTAATAATAATAAACAAAATTATTTTATAAATTCTAATTTTAATTCTGTTATTTTTTTAACATTTATGTATAATTTATTTTTTATGCTTATTATCTGTTAACTTTAATTTATTAATAGTAATTATTGTATGTAATTATTTTTCAGGAAATATTATTTGGATTATAATTGTATATAATATGCACTATATTAATAATCTTATGTAATTGGGATCTTATCCGTAAATAAATAAATATTTTTAATAAAGATTAATGACAGACAATCGGTTGACAGCCGTTCTAGTTATAAATATATGCAAGGAATAAACCCAACGTTTAATGTGAGAAGTAATGATAAAACTAAAAAACTCATATTATTTTCACTATAGACAGAGTTGGGCAAAACAAATCAAAATGATGAATAAAAAATAAAAGTATGAATGACCAATTATTTTAGTATACAGTGGAACCTCGATTATCCGGGGTAATGATGGGAAGGGGGTCACACGGATAAATTAAAATCACGGTTAATCGAAACTTTTTATAATAATGAATTTTTTATTTAATTATAATTAGAAATACATAGGTAGATACAATTTTATAATAATGAAATTTTAAAAAAATGTTGATTCAATTATAATTAGAAATATACATAATATGCATACAATAATGTTATACATACATCCAAAATATTATATACAACAAGCAAGGCCGTAACTGAGGGGGGTCCAGGGGTCCACCCCCCCTTCCCCCTCCCTCCCCCACGATTTTTTTTCCAGTTACGACCTTGACAACAAGTTATTAGGGCTTAAAATATGAAGTTATCAGTCTTTTTTTTTTTTTTTTTTTTTTTAGGTTCGATAAATAAAATAATCAATGTACATTATTGCTATATCTTCATATTATTATCGTGAAAAATGTCATTAATACGATTGTCGATATCGTGTATTATGTAATATAAAATGTTTGATTATATATAACTACATATTTATCTACAGTCCATACTTATTTTTGAATTTTCGGAAGAGTGAGCACGGTTAATCGCTAATACGGATAATCGAATCACGGATAATCAAGGTTCTACTGTATACTAATATTACATAATTAAATAGTACAATTGTATAATAATTGTAATAGTTTACAATGATTTTGAATTATTTAAAAAACAAATTATTAGTTTAATAGTATGTAAGAAAAAAATATTTTTTATTAATAATTGATGGAAAAAAAATTGTATTACTTTGGGCTCCTATGCAAACGGGCCCGGGTGTGATTGCACCCTATGATTCCTCTAAGTTCGTCACTGATGTCTAATAAAAACTCATTGTAAATAATATGTCCAATTAAAATAAATCATCTCTATGACTAATTTTTCCCAATGTATTCCATCTTAAATGGTTCAAAAATTCATAAAAATTCATCATCAAGTATATACGGAGTCAATAAAATCGATATAATGTAATTATAAATTATAATATAATACTATTTATCAATTTTTTTGACTTGATGTATCTTATGATAGATTTTTAATTCAAAACCGGTCGTACTTAATAAATATAAAAATGATCCATTTATTTATTTGACTGTTTATCTATCTATATAATAATTTAGGAGTACCTGTTAGCCATTTATTAATTTTTATTTTATTTTATTGTCTGTAATATTACTTTTATCGTCATTGTTACCAAGAAAATTTCAGCCGAGACCCGAGATTTAAATTATCTATGACGCATATTGGCTTTTACATACTATAATAGTATAACACTTTATAATCACAGAATTCTAATCTTGTATAGCAATCTGTGTTTATATTACATAATAGAATAGATATCATTCCTTATTTCTATGTTGAACTATAACACATGTATATTATTTATTGTGTGTGACTTATCAAAGGTCAGAGCTACTGAGTCCACACAATAAAACAGTATTCATGTTTAGTTTTTTAATATGTGTATAATACGCCGGATGTTTATACGTACAACTGGTCCAACAGAGTTAAATTATGTTTGTAATATTATTAAATATTTAATTAAAATATACATTATATTAAAATATTCTGAACGACCGATCAAGAATTAAAATTAAACAGACTTTCGATTAGAATGAGTCTAAATTAGCACTAGCTCCCTAGATTTTACCACTAGTGAATAATAATATTAATAATTATTTTAATACACAGTATTGTAATTAAAAATTTTAATTTTTTCCAAGACATTATTTTCACGCATATTTATCCTTTCAACAACCCGATGGTAAAATAGTAGACAATTGTTGCGTGCCAACCGATTGATCGAATCTCAGTGATTCACTCAATCTGTTCAACGCTTGAATGTAGGTGGATGTAAATAATTAAAGGTAGTTGTGGTGTAAAGTGATTTATTAAACTGTTAAAAATTATTCCAAGTACAATTAATTAATTTAGCTGTTAAAACTCCAAGTCCTAATATTTAAAATGTGATAAAAAAGTATTCTAAGTCCAATTAATTAATAACTGTTGAGATTCTTCTAAGTCCAAATGATTAATAACTATTTAAATTATTCTAAGTCCTGATCATGACATACACTAGCGTGAAGGTGCTCAGTGTCGCATAGCAAGAACTCGTCTGATTTGCCCTTGTTTCCGGGTCCCTTATATATCCGATGAACGCAAGTGTGTGCAGGGGCGGATCCAGAACCATGGTAAGGGGGGGGGGGGAATTATAATTTTACAAAATATTATAACAAAAAGAAAACAACAATTTTTACTACACAAATTCAAGTCGTCTATTTTTAAAATTGGCAAAAACATCAATAATATGATCTATTTGATCTAGAATATCTATTTTATGATATACATTATTTAATGTAGACATAATGCTGATCAGGGGTGGATAGGCCCATTGGGATACCGGGAAAATTCCGGTAGGCCATCCTCTCGTAAATTTTTATTTCTTAATTTTAATACACTAATACAGAGTTCGCTCAATAAATATAAACAAAATAAATATAATTAATAAATATGCACACTACAGGACTGAACCAATTATATAAGGTATACAACTTAATAAATAATATTTTTTTTTAATAATGAGAATTAAATTAAGTTTTAAAAATAGCAATAATGGCACGTATAGTCCCGCATGTTTACATTAATACATTATAGTATCAGTGCGTTGCCGTGTGGTGGTCGAGTGTCAACCTTATCTGAAAGTATTATCGGAACATTCTACTAATACTTATGTCATTATAATTTTATTTGACGACCACGTTACAAACCATTTTACTTTATTTTCTTCTTAATTTTGTACTGGAACAACAAACAAGCTTTTATTTCTGAATACCTCTTCGATCTCAGTCTTCAATTTTCAAGTAAGTAAAAGTATTTTTATTTAGTTTATCAATATTAATTCATATCATTCGATCAGATAGGTAAATATTAGATAATATGGATGATCAACAACAAAAGGTATCTAAAAAATTTAAAAGTGGTCATGAAAAACGACTAGAGAAACAAAAACAATTATTAATCGAACAAGAAAAAAACTTAATATAATCAAACGATTTAATAATGATTTAACTTTACAATATTTATAACAAGAATTTCAGGATTTCGCTTAAAAAATGGGAAACATTGAGTCAAAGTTTAACAGAAGAATATTACAACACTAAATCAAATGATAGCTACGATATTGGGAATGACTTTGATAAAGAAGATTATGAAAACTTTAATTTAATAGAGGAAACAATATTAGATGACATACCGCAAAAAAGTTCTTGTTGTAAATAATCTGACAAAAAGTGTCAAATTTGCTGTTTTTTTTATATTGGTTCGCTATAATTTGTATACCTACCAATGCATATCCAGAACTTTATTTGTCTTACAAACTATTATTAACTTTATCAGTAAGCCAAGTGTCATGTGAACGTTCTTTTTCTAAATTAAAACTTTTGAAGACATCAATTCGTAGTATTTAAAGTCAACAGAACTTCGAAACTCTCATGTTAACGAGTATAGAAAAAGACATTCTAATGGATCTCGATAATAATGATATAATCATAGGCGTGCGCACGGAGAGGCCACCCCCACCCTGCGGACTCTGGCTTTTTTTTTAATAAATGTATATTTATACTATACAAGATACTGAACATTTTTACATTTTACATGAATAAATTAAAGCCAATTTTAATCTCATAGTATAAAATTGATATCTGTGAATAAATGTAATAAAGTTATTAGTTATTAATCAAACTAATTAGAACTTGCATATAATATAAAAATTGAAGATGTAATTGATACAATCAACTACTCCCGTGGACAGGAGGATGGTATTGTAAATAGTATAATGATATGTAAATAAGGATTTCTTAGGTATAAACTGTGTAAGTTTAAATAGTATTTATTTTTATACTTGCATATTGAATTAAATAAATAATTTATAAAACTTAAAATATTTAATTAAACTAGTGGTCTTTAGTACAAAATTCTAGGGGGTGGCGAGAGGTGCTTACGCCCTGGGCACAATTCCTAGGAGAACGCAAAAATGAAAATCTTACATTTAATGTTAAGAACTACAACGGTCAATGTCGTATATTTTGTTTACAAAATCTTTAACAGCCTTCATATTATAATCAAAACTATTATCGAAAATAATATCTAACAAGCGTAATATTTTCAAATTGAAAATACGTAAGGGCGCATTTTGAAGTTTCGCTCCGGGCGCAATGTTTGATTGCTACGGCATTGTTATTATTCGTCATTTGCCCATCAGGCCCTATCCATACATTTCTCGGTAACATTAATTTTGCCTATCCGCACCTGATGCTGATAGTCTATTTTCAGTCATCATTGAACGAAGCCAGGTTTTTAGTCTCCGAAGTGTGGAGAAACTCCTTTCAACCGTCGTACCTCTATGGCTCTATCTACATACTTGTGCGTGTTGTATGATAGTACATATTATAATATGCATTTTTTTGTTAACAATATACATTTTTTTATAAATATGGTACGGGCTTGGGAGGGTCCCCTCTGAAGCCGTCCCTGAGTGTGTGTGTAAATCGCAAGTGTGTCTGTGTATATAAAAAACGATAGTAAAAAATGATAATTCCTTATTGATTCTGTGTGTGTGTGTGTGCTATCTCCTGACCATACCATAATTAATAACGCAGAGATCCAAGGTGTTGTCACTATCGTTCCGGTTGTCCATTTTTTATTTCAATTTCCCGTATAAAATTACTTTGTGAACTAGTTATGATTCAATAAGTAATCATAATATAATAATTTAACTTATCTACAAGTGTGATTTTGATATTCATAGGAACTAATTTATTATGTCATTGTTATTATCTAACTATGCAGAACGCGACACAATAATTATTCAATTATAACAATAAAAATCTAGTATTTACAATACGCTGTACAGTTAAATTTCGATGATTTGTCAGTTTCAAATGTATACCACTGTACTAAAGAGTAAACATCAGATTTCAATGAACAATGGTTGAAATATGTCCAACCATCACTAAATGGAATTGAAGGACACACATTTTTTCTATTTATTTTATTTTATTTCATTTTATCTTTTTTTTTTTTTTTGTTATAACATAATAAAACGATATGCACAGGAACGCGTAGGAATAAAACCGGTATTATACCTCCCGCAGTTGAGTTTAAACCCCTCGTATAAATATTTACGTAGCATATGGTGTGGGTACGCACATTTTGTTCGACAACATTTCAACGAGGCATAAAAACCAATAAATGCTTAAATCGGTTATCGGACGAGTGAGTTCGTGCGTGTGTATGAGAGTGAGAGAAAGAGTAAGCGATGAGCGGAGGGCACCCAAACGTTGCACCTGCCGATTATGCGAGCCGAACACCTGTTGGTCGCATTCAAGTCACCACGGTTCGTAACACATATGGTATATAGTACTGGAGTCGTTGTTGACACCACTTGTTACTGCGGCGGACGATGGGGACGAGCGGACAACCGGCGGCGCGGCGGTCTCCGTCGGGTGAATGTTCTTATAGTCGGTGTACCTATTCGCCGAAAACCGATCAGTGGGGCCAACCGGGTGCATACGGACGGCCGACGTACATTCGTAGAAAAAAAGATCGGTCGCGCCGATCCCTCTTGAAACCGCAGGACGACGGGTCGGGGGGTGACGGCGATCAGTGGAGGGGAGGCGAGGAATTCGAACGTTACCGATTCCCGCGGGCGCACGGTGCGGTTACGGACGCAACGCGACGCACCGTTCGGCGCCCCGCTGCGAATCAGTGTGGCGAAAACGAAAAAATTGTCGTATTCCGCGTGGTGCGCACAGGTTATCGATGCTCCGACGGACATGCCCGTTTGTTTACCCGGGTGATTTGATAACGAACGAGCGCGCAGCATCGTACGCGGGGCGCGTGACAGTTTCTCGTGTGCGTTCCGTTCAAATTTTCGGCGTCGTCCGACCATCGCGATTCTGCTGCCGGCCGCCGTCGCCGTCCGCCGCCACCGTCGTCGCCGCCGTCTCACATACCCGACCGATCGCTCCGGCGTGCCTTTTCGTGTTCATTCTTCTCCGGCCCTTACCGCGTCTATCTCTGTCCCGTTTCAATCCCCCCCCCTACCTTACCCCGATTTTTTTTCGTTTCCCTACCGGTCTTTTGTGTTTTTTTCGCGTGATTTTTTCGTTTGTCGTTATCGCGCTCGCGCACGCATTTGCTCGTCCGACGTGTTATCGTCCGGTACAGTCCGACATTTGATTCAACGACCGTTCGCCGCTACCATGATATACTAACGCCACTGCTGCCACCGCCGCCGCCACCACGATCGAACCGTTGTCCCATCGTACCCCCCGTCGTGAGGTTGGCGCGTCGTCGTTACTGGTCAAACCGTCGCCTGCGTACAGCAAACGTTAATTCCACCAAATCCGTTTTACGTGAAATGTTCTAAGATGTTGCTACTATGGAGTTTCATTGCATTATGGTCGACTTTGTCGATCATTCAAGGTAAGAACTACACACTTGTTGCTTGTGATTTTCTCTATAAACATTATTTTCTTTTAAGCTGTGTTATAATTAAAATCTATCTATTAAATTCGATCTGCTAAACTTTCATGTCGTATTACTATTGTTTTGTATGACAACTTTAGCTACGTTGAGTTCTTATGGCTGGTATGGTTGAAGCTCGTTGTATTAGTTTTAATTGCTTACAACAGTGTTGTAAATTGTTTACCATAAATTACATTTATAATTTATTATTATTTTACCAATAATGTTCTCTGTTTATACTTGTTTTTTAATCTGTTTTAATATATATGTATGTATACTATATGTATACTATAACACACACACATATATATGCGTGTGTTATGAGCAATATGGAATACTTGGTTATATACACATTGCTTGTACACATTTTTTAATAATATGTATGTTACCTTATTGTAATCAACACATCGTTGCATAGCAATATTTCTAAACTTACTCATTTCTCTATGTCTTTTTAAATTTACCTTATTCCACTTTAAAAAAATAGTTATAAGATATTTTGTGTAGATATTAACACAGACCTTGTTAAATAAATAAAATTGTCATCTAAAGTAATTTATTTGTTTTTAAAGTGAAGAAAAACTGACTACGGTTATAACTTTAATTTAGGTTGTGTTTTATACTAAGAATTCCCATGAACTTGAATCATGAACGATGTTTTCAAACATCACATACTGCGTATACGTTCACCATACATATTGTATTTGATGTATTTGACTTTTGTGTTGTTCATGAATGAAATCAGTTGCATGAACATAGTTGGATTTTTGTATACATTCAGAATGGTTGTAGGTAGTTAACCTTCTAACAGGCGCGCCATTTTCAAATTATCAATCTAACAAGAGTAGTCACGCATTGTACATTTTACAACAGTCCTTATATGTACTGTTAATCGTACACATATCAAATATTGATTAATTTATTGTTTTATACATTTTAATTTACTAATACATATTAATACTGACAATTATAAAATAAATAATATGTTTACGAAATTGTTTTTATTTAAATTATTATAATTGTTTTTCGGGTCGTTTATTAGAAAATCAATACGTCGTATTACAAAAAAACAAAATTAAATTAATTTTTAAAATCGGTTTTCAGTAAGAAAGCGATAAATTATCCAGATCATATAATATTTTTTTTAATATACTTTACATATTGAAGCGATTTTATCTCATGCATCTTTTTTTTTATTATTTAATCTATAAAACTTATCCCTAGAATACCTCAAAATGGGATATTTTTCGTATTCATTCATTAATTTTGATATTTGGTTATCAGTAAGGCTAGTATCTGACATGCAATTTTCAATTGCGCAACAGTTTAATCGCATGGGTGACTTCCACAGTGATAAATGATAGTCAGTTCACATGCAACTAATCAGTTTGACCAACTAATAAGTTTGTGTTTTGTCCCAAATCGTTCGATTACGCGATTACATCCTATGTATAATGTGACATGATAATACAGTTACATTTGTGAGTGCGGTATGATGAAACTGTTGTGCAACTATCATACAACTGAAAATTGCATGTCAGCGACTAGCCTAATGTATGTTATTTCAAAAATCTAACATTATATAAACGTTCACGTAAACTGACTAATGATAATTTTATTTTTAGTGCATTCTGTTCAAACTGTAAATATACATAAAATTTATGAAAAACCATATCCAATAGTCGTCATATTTTTTTTTTTTTTATGTCCTGCCAATTTGATATACATGAAATACACACATAGCGCTGTAGGTGATTTGTGCTGTGTGTCGTGTATACATAATATGTGAAAGCATCTTTACATTTATTATGTTGCCAAACACACAATTTCTGAGTCTGTTTAATAGCTAATTTTAATGTATTTAAAGAAGTTTTTAAATAATCAAAGGTTCACAGCAACAGGTTTAACCCTTACTTTAATTTACAGGTTTAATTACTCTTATATCTACTTGCTAAAAATTATCATATTTTATTATATGGTTGGCATGAATTATAGATTAAGCAATCTAGACAGTAGTATTGTTGATTTATTGAATATATTCATAATAATTAAAATGAAAATATTATATTTAGCATTACATTTTACATCTTTGATATTATTTTTGTTTTAGCTACTCCAAATCTAATATACATAACATCAAAAGATATTCGTGTGGCCAATATGTCAAAATCAATGAGAATTAATGTTATTGTCAAAGTAAGATTATATATATATATA
The DNA here is from genome assembly GCF_003268045.1 of Sipha flava. NCBI lineage: Eukaryota > Metazoa > Arthropoda > Insecta > Hemiptera > Aphididae > Sipha > Sipha flava. The sequence continues at coordinate 174,936 of NW_020273605.1, forward strand.
TATATGTATTTATATAAGTTAAGTCATAATTATTGTGATATGAATAATTTTTCAACATGTGTTTATAATTTCAGGATTTAGTTGAAGGGAGTGTACTTGATTTTTATTACAAAGGATCTTTGATATGCTGGGCTGATCATTCACAAGAATCTATTCAATGTACTTCTTACAATGGTACTCATGCTAGTAACAAAGTATGTCTAATTTAGTTACTTATAATTATTATATTTATTAAATTGTATTTATTTACTAAAAGTGGATTTAATAAATTTTAGTTACGTTTTAGTATTTTTAAATTAAATAATAATATAACTATAAGAATATTTAATCAATAATAGGTAACATTTACTAATTTTACTCATTTTTAAATAGGTTGCTATTTTGAATACTGGTATTATAACACCTGATGGTTTGGCTTGTGACTGGCTTACTAAAAAGATTTATTGGTCTGATGGAGATACAAATAGAATTGAAGTAGCATCATTAGATGGTAAATATAGAAAAGTACTTTACTGGGAAGATATTGATCAACCTCGAGCTATTGCTTTAAGTCCTATGGATGGGTATGTTAAAGAAATAATGTTAGGTATATAATTTTAATAAATATTTTTTTATTTATTTCAGGTTAATGTTTTGGACGGACTGGGGTGAAGTTCCAAAAATTGAGCGTGCTGGAATGAATGGAGATTTAACTACTCGGAGAATTATAGTTAGCGATAAAATATTTTGGCCTAATGGTTTGACTATTGATTATGTTAATAGACACATCTATTGGGTAGATGGAAAACTTGGATTTATTGATGTGAGTGAATATCAATATTTATATAACTCATATATTTCGTTTTTAATATTGAATTAATATTTATAATCATCTTTAATTTAGGTTATGGACTTTGATGGAAGAAATAGGAAGACTATTCTTGAAAAAGGAATTCCATATCCATTTGGAATTGCTCTATTTCAAGAAAAACTGTATTGGACAGATTGGAAAACATGGTTTGCTTAGAATTATTATTAATTTAATAGGTTTTAAGTTTTAAAAATAAAAAAAATTAAATAAATTCATGTAATATAAAGATTCAAATTTTTTTATAATTATTTTAATTTCTTGAATAGGTCGATTCATGTAGTTGACCGCAGAGGAGGTGGAAATGGTCATGAACTTATTCATAGTAATAATGTTCCAATGGATATTCGTGTGTGGAATCCTTCTCGACAACCTGACAAGCCTACTCCATGTGACAAAAATAATGGAGGTTGCTCAGATTTATGTCTTCTTTCTCCAAATAATCCTGGATATTCTTGTGCATGTTCAACAGGAATCAAGCTTATAGATCATCATAATTGTGCAGAAGGTTAGTTAACTAATAACATTAATTATAAAAATACTATTTGGAAGTATACATCATTTAAAATTAAATTTTAATTATAGATTATCAAGAAGTTTTATTCCTTGTACAAAAGACTGATATATGTCAAATATCATTAGATTCTCCAGATCATTCTTTAATGGGTATACCCCTAACTGGCTTAGCTCATGCTATTGCTATAGATTATGACCCTGTTGAGGGATACATTTATTGGACTGATGATGAAGTAAGTAATTGAGTTAAATTAATTTAATAAATTATAATATTACCAATACTTACTATTTTTTTATATAATACATTATATTAAATTTAGATAAAAATGATTCAACGATCAAAAATGAATGGTAGCAAGCAAGGAGTAGTGATTTCCAATGAAATATTTCATCCTGATGGAGTTGCTATTGATTGGGCTGCTCGAAACCTATATTGGACAGATACAGGAACAGATAGAATTGAAGTTGCTAGATTAAATGGAAAACACCGAAAAGTAATTTATTTTTAATTTTTGTATGATAAATTATCTTATTAACAAAATTGTATTATATAATTTAGGTTATAATTGTCAATGATTTGGTTGAACCTCGTGGTATTGCAGTCTCACCTGAATTAGGTTGGCTATTTTGGTCAGACTGGTATGATAAAAGACCCAAAATTGAACGGTCAAATTTAGATGGAAGTAATAGAATAGTCTTACTCAAAGAAGACTTGGGATGGCCCAATGGAATATCTTTGGATGTTAAATCAAGGAATCTATATTTTTGTGATGCTAAGACTGATAGAATAGAAGTAAGTTACAAAAATAATTTAAATTAAATTATATCTTTAATTCAAACATTTAATATTTATTGATATTCATAAAAAAACCTTGAGACCTTTAATATTATATAAAGATGTAAACTCATTTATTTAATATATTACATAAAATATTAAATCTAATAAATTGTTTAGGTAATTAATATGAATGGTGAAGATCGTCGAGAGTTAGTCAGTGAAAACCTGCCTCATGTTTTTGGTTTGACTCAATTGGGTGAGCATCTCTATTGGACAGATTGGCAGCGTCGCACAATTGATAGAGTAAATAAACACACTGGTGCTGAACGTAAAGTTATAATTGATCAACTTCCAAATTTAATGGGAGTAAAGGCTGTGAGTTTAAAAGAGCCTTTAAAGGGCAATGCATGCAGTGATAATAATGGAAACTGCAGTCAAATTTGTTTTTATAACCCTAATGGACACTATAGCTGTGCTTGTGAAATAAGTAATTAATTATTATTAATTATAATTGTCTATTTCAAATATCTCAGGAAAAATTTTAAAACTAAAATCACAAACAAATAACAAACTTTTTTTGATTTATTTAACAACTTTATTTTATTGTGATATGATAAAATTAGTTTTAGGATTTTTACCTTAAAAACCTTTATTATTTGTTATTATTATTATTATATATATATATATATAACATATTATGAGTGTGTGTGTCTTAATAATATATACTATATTGATTTTATTTGATTAGATTATGAATTGGCAGTTGATGGAAAAACATGTATTTGGTCCGATACATTTTTAGTGTATTCTCGTTATGAACATATTGGAATACTAAGTATTGAAAATACCTATTATTCTGATGTTATTCCTGTAACTGGAGTGAAAGAAGCCAGGTTAATATTATTTTATAATTTATACGTAAAATTTGTTTTTTTTTAGTTTATTGTCTTTAATTGTTTAAAAACTTAAGTAAATACCCTAAATTATTATATTTTTTAACCAATTAATTTTTATTATTTGAGTATTATGTTATTTAATTTGAAATAATTAGATTTCTTAAAATTTAACATTTATGTAAAATAATATTTCATACATCTTTAATGAAATATAACCAACTAAATAATACATATAATTTCAAATTTGTTTAATCATATACTAATATGAAAAAATATATTTATTAAAATTAGTCATTGCATTTGATTTATAATGATATATTAAAAGTTCAAAACTTATACTTATATTATACCTCTTAACTAAGATATAAGTGCATTCATATGCATAATTCAGAAATTATAAAATAATATTTTTTTATGTACTTTCAGTGCTGTTGATGTGGACATTAAAAATAAAAGAGTGTATTGGGTGGATTTCAAATCAAAAACAATCAATAGAGTTTTTTTAAATGGGTCAATGCCAGAAAGAATAATTACATTTGGCCTTCAATCTCCAGAAGGTAAATTAAAAATTTCATACTATATTTGTTGTATAGTATATTGACTAATTTTAATTTCGTATTTACTCTTTCTCATTACTCATATCTTAAATAATAATGTTGTTAAATAATATAAAAATGTATATTTTATCGTCATATTTTTATTATTTATGTTGTTGGTAATTATATTAATATTAATTTTAAAAATTGCATTTTCTTTTACTAGGAATAGCTGTTGATTGGATTGGTGGCAACTTATATTGGTGTGATTCTGGAACTAAACGAATTGAAGTATCCAGATTAGATGGAACTATGCGTAAAGTTTTACTATGGAATGATATAAAATATCCAAAAAATTTATTACTAGATCCTAAAAGAGGGTATAAGGATAATTATTTTTAATTATTTCACAATTTTAATATTACTTTTATAAATTAGATTTATGTACTGGAGTGAATATGATGGTATAACTGGTTCTATTCATAAATCTTCAATGAATGGTGAGGGGAAACATTGTTTGGTAAATAAGATTGGTAGAGTCATTAGTTTAACTTCAGATTATGATAATAATTTGATTTATTGGACTACATTGACACCAAACAGTGGATCAATTGAAAGTATTGACTTAAATGGAAGACATCAAAATAAAATTTCATCTGTTGCTTTTAGCTTTGGTTACCCTTCAGCAATAACTTACTTGAAGGTATAAATTAATTACTTTAAATGACAGGTTTATTTTAATTATTGATATTAATTTTTATATTTTAGGGTCATTTGTATTGGTTGGATTGGTCTAATGGAAGTTATTTCCAAGTCGATGCTTCTAATGGTACAGTGCTGAAGCAAAGTAAAATCAATTTAGATCATGTTACAGATTTGACTTCTTATGATCAACGTAGTCAAACTGGAACAAATCCGTGTGCTTTAAATAATGGAGGATGTCAACAATTATGTCTTGTTAAGGGGACATACAATGATTATGAATCCATGTCATATCACTGTTCATGTGAAACACATTTCACATTGTTTAAAAATAATACTTGCTCAGGTGAATAATATTTTGTTGTTTATAAATACATTTCGCTGTATATTGTTATAAATACAACTTCTTTTTAACCAAATTAATTATTAAAATTGCTCATTATAATAGTTTTATTTATAAACTATGAAATTAATTAAAAACATTTTATGAATTAAGTTTGAGTACATGAGTATCATAATATGTTTGATTAAAACTATGCATTATCTTCTCATAATTTATTTATTTAAATTCTTCATTATTTAATTATTTTTATTTATTGTTTTCTGTTTAATTACAAATTTGTATCTTTGAGAATATCTATAGTAAAATTATTTTTAATAATTTAAAGGCAAAAAACTTTTATGTATTATTCTTGTTTTATATTTATTCTTAAAATTAAGACCAACTAAAATTGTTTATGAATATTTAAATTATTAAAATATGTTTTATTCATGTAATTTTTCTTATTTGTTATTTAGCTCCAAATAGTTTTTTGATTGTGGCTCAGAAAACAACATTTTATAGAGTAGTAATGGACATTGATGATTCTTCTGATTCATCACTACCGGTTATTGGATTGAAACATGTTAAAGCTGTTGAATATGACCCAATATCACACATGATTTATTGGGTAATTTAATTTAATATATTTATTTTCAAACAATTTTTAATAAATTAATTATAATTTTAGATTGATGGTAGAACACAAATGATAAAGCGCTGTCATGAAAATGGTTCAAACGCAAGTATATTTGTTGGAAATAATGGCAACACGTTTAGTTTATATGATCTTGCTTTGGATCCATTTAACCGATTGTTGTTCTGGACATGTTCCTCAACAGATGCTATAAACATTACTCGTTTAACAAACAGTAGCTTTCAAGGATCCATATTTAAAAGTTTTGATGGTGAAAAACCAAGGAACTTGGCATTACATCCTGAAAAAGGGTATTATAAATTAATAATTATAGTTTGTTTATTTCTTTGATACTCAACGAGTTTGAAATTTCTAGTTACATTTATTGGACTGATTTGGGAAGCCAACATCGAGTAATTAGATCTCGTATTGATGGTCATAATAGAGTCATCATTGCTTCTGATTTGTTATCTCTTGAAGCACTTACTGTGGATAGACTACAGGATATGGTTTACTTTTCATATTCGAGTAAAGTAGATGTTTGTGATATTCATGGTTATCAAAGGTAAACAAACTATTTATACTTTGATTTATAATTTTTTTTTTTATTTCAAGTGTATATTATAAACTATTATTCTTACATAAATAAAATTTGTAAAGATAAATATTTATCATTCATATTAGTTATTAAAATATTGTTTTATTTATTAGGTTCTATATAAGTAACCATAAATTTAATATTTGTTTTATAAATATTTTGACATTTTTTTTCGTTTTAAGTAGCAATTATTTAAATTGACTAAAAAAAAATAATTTTAAAGTAATCAGTTTTATTTTTAAATAAATTGAAAGTTGTTGCCCAGGTGGGATTTCAAACAAATAATTTATAATTAATTTAAAATTTAGATAAATAATATTAAAATACCAATTTAAACAATACAGTTAATATTCACTTAGAATAATTAAATATTTCTACATTAAAAGATATGTATGTTATTTCGTATTTCTTTAAAATCCCTTACAAATAAATTTAAAAATAGATTACCATAGTTGCATTGAAAAAAATTAATAAAATATTTTATAAAAACATCACTTCAAATCAAATCTAATCGATATAATTTTTGAATAAAAACTTCTTTTTTTTTTTTTTAAATATAGTTTAAGTCTTTAACTGGTTTCAAATTTAGTTATAATATGAAAAAAATTATTTTAAAATTTAGTATGTTTTTTTAAAATTAATTTTGTGTTTGTAGAAGAACATTGATTTCGTTTGACGGTGCTCAAATTTCAAATATTGCTGTTCTTGGACCATTCTTGTATTGGATTGATAAAGAAAAACAAGCAATTGAAAGAGTCAATAAAACAACTGGTATTGTAGTTGAAGGAAGCAGTGTAATGAATCAAACACCGCATTTAACTGACATCATAGCAGTATATATTCCTACTCCTGAGGTAAAGCATTTTAGAACATTACTATTTTTAAATTTATGTATACATTCAAAAAATAATAAACATCTTGTTTAAAATGTTTGTAAATATTGTACAAGCTAATTAAATTATATATCTATTATGTTTGAATCTTTATTGGATACTTAAATACTAATTTGGATAATAAACTTTGTTTTTATTTTAGACTATAGCATCGCATCCATGTAGTGCAATGAACAAACATGGATTATGTTCTCATTTGTGTGTTGTCACTACAGTCAATGAGAGCATTTCTAACAGTCATGAATGCTCTTGCCCTTTAGGATTAATAATGAGTGATCGTCAATGTGTGGATGTACCTGTGTGTGGTCCAGAACAATTTATTTGCAATTCATTAAATGGAGAATGTATGCCATCCTTTTGGCGTTGTGATGGTCAAACCGATTGCGTTGATGGTTCGGACGAAGTTAATTGTGTGGAATGTAGCAGACATCAATTCAAATGTCTAGATGGTCATTGTATAGGTGTGTATATGCTGTACACTGATATTTTCACTAGAAAATCATTATCTAAAATAGCACATACTATTCCATTACTAGCACTGCCCAAAAAAGCACACTAATAATAAAATATAAGATACAGAATATCACTAATACAATTAAATTATAATTTTTTTTTTTTTACATTGATTTAATAATATTAGCTTAAAATCAATAAGAGTAAATAATAATATTATTACAATTATAAAGTATTATAATCTAGAATGATTTCACATATTGGTTGATCATGGTTCTCTTTTTGACTATTATTTTGGTGGACTTGGCCTTTATAGTAAAGGTATTTTTTGTCCTTTTTTTGTTAAATCAATTTGTGCTCTTAGCATATTTTTTGAAAAATGTGCTCCTTTGGGTGATAACCATATATATGCATTAGAAATAAATTTATGGTTATTAAAAAATAATATTACACATGACAATTTAATGTTTAATTTTTTTTTTTCAGATAAAAACTGGGTGTGTGATGGTACAAAACAGTGTGCTGATGGATCGGACGAATCTCGGTGTTGCGAATCTGGATTATTATCCAACGATAGATTTCAATGCATTTCTAATGGTGTATGTATACCTGTAAAGCAAGTGTGTGATGGCAAGAAACACTGTATAGACGGGTCGGACGAAACTTATTTAGCATGTTCATTGATTAGAAATGTAGGGCTTAATGTAGTCTCCTCAAGCGGTGATAAATCATTCAAAGGAACATTATTTTTTACAATAATATTCTTTGTAACAATATTCAGTCTGCTGTTAACGATTGTTTATCGTTGTTCAAAAAGGTATGTCACAAGATTTCTGTCAAACTGCTTACATGGCCGTAATAATAATTTGCATGTACGATTTATTAACAGTGATCCGGACAGTACAAGTCTGACGAGTAATAACGCTGTAACTTATACAGCTATATCAATGCCCCGACAATATTCTTCAGCAACTGCTTATACTGCCATGCCAAATGGAACACATATTGATTTGATCTCCCCTTCAAACTGTAGCCCGCTGAACCCACCGCCTAGTCCTACAACCACCATAATGATGCAAACAAATGATTACATTCGAACCAACCAGTATCTACGTTATGATGAAAGATACGAACCTCCTTGCCCTACATTATGTTCGCAAACTGATATGCCCACTGATATTTATGACGATTCCGATTTTGCTTTACCCATCGAACCATGCCCTCCACCACCTACCCCTCGTTCCCATTCACCATCATCAAGCACATACTTTAGCCCTAGTGCTCCCCCGCCATCTCCTAATAGTTGTCTGAGGCATTGTTAATTTTTTTTGCAATGCATATACCGTATATTTGCCTTTTTTTATCGATGAATTCATATTTTTTTATGACAATGTTATAGATTTACTATCATACTTGTATACATTGTTGTGTTTTTCATTGTTCGTAATAATTTATGTAGTATGAATTTGTTTAATATCATTAAGATAATGTAATGCTATCCTACTTAAGTTAAGTTTTGTTGATAAGTGTTTTTAAACAATTTGTTCTATTTGAATTTGTACATACTTAATATTACGTGACCTGAGCAATGCCATAACAAATATTGATAATTATTTTAGAATTGTTAAAGACTTATGACATGTACAAGTACATGATTGATACTCAAATTAGAACAAACATTATTATACTATTTATTTTATATCAAACCTATTAATTATATTTTTGTATGTTTTTCTAAATGAGTAACAAATAGTGTCTCATTAAAATAAATGTATTTTTAGTAAAAACAATATTTTTATTATTTCACTAAGAAAATTACAGAGAAAATGTTTAAAAAAAAAATACAATTTTTTGGAAGTACTAAGTGTTAAACAAAATATTTATTTATAACAGAAACTATTCAAGTACAGTTAATGACTTCTATGTTCTGAAAGCTCTGCCAGCTGAAAAACATAAATTATAATTTATTATAAAACCTAATAACAATGAAATACTGTAAATTTTGTATCATTAATAATTAATGAATAAAATAATTGTGATCTCTATTCAATTTATAATTCAATACGTGTTAAAATCACTTTGTGATTCATTAGTTAAAAGTTACTTCCTTATTACAGATCTGTACTTTTATTTATATATTTATTATTTTCATTTCACAGTACTATGTACAATTTTAGTATGTATACCAAAAATCATGCTGGAAATAATTAGCATTTAATTGAAAAATGTTATGCAGACTTTAGAACACACAATATTTTAAAGATTTGATAACTTTTTATCATAATGAAAATTACTTTATTTTGATTTTATATTATTTTGAAATTTTTATTAAAATAAATTATTTTTTTTTTTTTATCCTGAAACCATAGAAAATGTATTATAATTTCTGTGAATACTAATAAAATACTAATTTTAAGTTATATATTTTTATTTTTTTTTTTTTGCTTTACCTTGAGTACTTAAACTGGTAATGAAAAATAGTAGTCATATTTTTGACAGAATTTATTACATCATAGACATAAGGGTTGTCGAGGTACGTACTTAACTACACTGTAAACCTTCCCTCCCTCACCAAAATATTCAATTTTATCACAATAAAAAAATAACCACATTATGTTAAACCAATTTAAAACATCCATAAACATTAAATACACATGTAAGAATATTGGAAAAATATAATTATTAAGTTAAATTAAAATACCCAATCCAAATTTGTTGTTAATATTAAATGTTAATGTGTTATCTATGACTATCCTATCAGTAATATTTGCGTATCCTTATGATCAAAGATCTTATAAAATTAATTACGCGATCACTATATACAAGTTAGGTGAAAGTTTCCCATTACTGATCTAACTCGTATAGCTATTTTTGAACTACGCATGTGCAATAATGGAAAATATTCCCCTAGCATCGTGTAGCTAGTATTTTAAGATCCATATTGAATATGTAATAGATATTTTTATTTCCATCTGTCAACACAGTTCTAAGCATATAAAAATGGGTAAAAAAATGTACGTGAATAGGTAAGTCACGAATTTATAAAATGTCGATATACTAGTCGACTACGTTACAGGGAGATTTCATATCAATAGAAATAAAACTCAATTGGTTATAAATATGCTGACTATTACCTCACGTTCTTCATCAATATCTTCGTCGTCTGATCCGTGTAATGAAGCGCCAGGTGTAGTAGGTCGGCTACTTGATGGTGATGGTGGTTCAGAATAAGGACGAGGATAGTTATACCGACGTCTTGATGCTTCTGTGATGCATAAAGTTTCCGTTTCTTCATCAAACATATCCGGGAATACTTGACATAGTGCTTTTAACCTTGCTTGACGGTAGTACTAAGAATATATAAGTTTAATAGAAAACAAATGTCAATATAATTATATTGATTTTATTTATTACAAGTAGGAAATTTCGAGTGCCTTTAATTGGTATAAATTTTTTTTTTCAAGTTAATTGTCGTTAGAAAACGGCCGAAAACAGTTAATGATCGTTGGTAAGTAATTTCTAAAATCATGTTAACTGATTGAAAAAAAAATACCTAGATACATTTTACGAGTATATATAGTACGAGTACTACACATAGTATATCGTAAAACCATTACAGAATCTAATATTCATCGATAAGTTGTATGTTGAACGCCCATTTAAACGAAACCAATGAACCTTTGTAAAATTTAGATCCATTGCAATATGTTTTAAATTGATCATCACTGTGAAAATATTATATTCTACTAAAGATTCTTAACAAAAATAATTTCGACTTTGTTTTATTAATACATTTTAACATTATCGTTGAAGTTTGTTTAAAATTTAAATTACGTGGAACATTAATTTGGAACCACGGGCTTAAGGCATTCTATTACTATATAGTTTGAGTACTATATTTAAAATCTAAAGTTTAGACAAAAGCAGTCTTAAACACAGTACGCTCCGACAGATAAGATAACTTTTAAATAATTAGCTATACTTAATATGAGAATATCATTAATGTTATAACACATTCAAAAATAATTTACATAAATTATATACGATATACGTTTGTGAGAACTTAAGTATTTAATAATAATTGTGATTGCAGCATTATTTCAAGAGCTGAATTGTATGAAATTTACTTATGAAAATTTATAATATACTTACAATACCTAAATTACGCCAATCAAGTAAGTCGCTTAGTCGTTCGTTACGATTTCGTTGAATTACTCTTTGCCTACGGCTCATTCTCGCAAAATCGTACATGTATTGAGCGAGCTGTCTAACAGAATCTTCTACACTAATATTTTGACGGTCTACAATGTAAATACCGTAGCTCAAAGGATCAGCGATTTGTTGCGCCATAAAACAACCAAAACCTAAAAATAAGCAAACACAATTTGAATTCTATCTTGGTACTTTCATATTAATATAACATTGGTAGGTACCTGACAAGTTTGTAGTTACTGATGGAATTCCCATGACGGTGCATTCAGCGGGAGTGTATCCCCAAGGTTCGTAATAACTGGGGAAAACTCCTAAGTGACAACCACGTACGAACTCCTCGTAGTCTAATCCAAATAATGGGTTGGTCGATGACAAGAATTCCGGATGAAACACTATCTAAAAAATCATGCATAAAAATTAAAAATTGTTTTAGCCACATCAGAAACCCCTCATATGGAGTAATGAAAAGCACTATTAATATAATTGTTTTTCTTAAGTCTCACTTTCACTTTGTCAGAAGTGGTATTGAACAATTTACATCTTCTTATCGTGTTCAATACTGGATCACTCCAATCGTTTATGACATTATGTGTGGTTACTGGAGGGAGATCGTTTCTTTGTAAGGCATACACACAACGTTTTAATCTAACAGTATCTTCTTTGGTCAACAATTCCTCTTCGACTGGCATTCGACCCCTACGCAAATAAAGTTAAATCAAAGTGTTTATTTACAACAATTAAATACAGTACAGTCATTTTATTAAACAACCTTAAGCATATCTCGTAGATCCTTCGGCCAATTTTTGTTTGAATTTCTAGTATGGTGTCTCGTAAACTTTTCGTAACGGCATGACCGTGCAGACTTTCCACGTTAAAATTATCAGTACGTGCAGGAAATATAAGAAATGCTACAACTGTCATATCTGAATTTGCGCTCTAAAATTTAAAAATAATAAATTTAACTTTGAGTACGTACTATAGTACATACTCTGTTATTCGTTTATCTATAAATTGTAAACTAACTTTTAAATAGTGATTTAAACGTGCTAATGCTTCGATAAATATATCTGCTCCTTTATTAGAAAATTCGTATCTTCCAGCCGTAAAGAAGTATAACGTCTTCTCAAGATCAAAATTGTAATGCCTGCAATTGAAATTTGGTTTGTATAGCTTACAACACAAAACATTTAATAATAAGCACAATAACGGTTATCTATAAAAGCTTATACATTGTGTAGTAAATTTGATTTAATTGTTACTATGCAGATGATGATAAAACTGTATGATCTAAATTATTTAATTTTCACGGCTATAATTTAATTTTGAGATAATTGATAATAATAATAATTAATAATATTGATAATTATTAAAATTAATTTTAGATAGCAGAAGATGATTGAAGTTCGATTACAACATTGAATAAATCCGTATTGGTGTTAGAAGTTTTAATGTTATAAATACACTAAATAATATAGCTCTATAGCTTTTAAAATAAAAGTTATAATTATAAGTAATTACTACTACTTGAACTCTATACATTTTAATATTTTATTATTTCAATTATTAAAAAAAAAAAATACTTTATATTATATTTAATACATTACAGCTAATTAATATTTGATGAACATATATAGACAATCACCCAAATTGAATAAATATCGTGCACAATTTATATACTATACTCGGCCTATCATAGGCGTGCGCACGGGTGTGGCTTATAAGACTATAGCTACACCTGAGACTTTTTTTTAGGTAGGTACTAGGTACTTAGGTAAAAAGGGCTAATAATTTTTTTTTGGAAAATCAAAAGTTTTTTTTATCAATTTTATCAAATTACAAACAAATAAAAATTGCCGGGACTGGCGTTCATTGATAAGCAGATTATACCTATATCAGTTTTTCTAATAAATTTTATTTCTACTTACTTATGTTTTGTATATCTATTTATTTTTTTTTTAAGGCGGGGTTTTAAGGAGGTAGGTGATAAAAAAAAAAAAGCCACACCGGAAACAGAAATCTGCACACGCCTATGCGGTCTATTAAAAAATATAAAATATAAAAAATATCAAGCATTTTATAAACTGCTCAAGGTACAAAAATAGTAAGTACTTGGGTAATCTACACTGCTCGTTATATTAACATTAACTAAAGTTTGAAATTAAACATATGATACCTCTACGGTATGGGCTTTACTTACTGATTACAATTTTTCAGCCCTAATAGATCAAATAGTTGGTCAATTCAAATAAATTTTTCGAATTAATATTTATAAAGCATGAATTGTCTACGTTAAAAAAATAATAATATATGATTTTAAATACCCATGGAAATGTCCGCGAACGAAATCGTGTATTTTCTCTTTCGACATCGAGTGAAGATTTTGAAATTCATGTAATGCTGAGAATTTGACTACGTTTAATCCGTTGGGGGTTATAATATCTGGTTTACGAGAAAGTAAATATTCAGATTCTTTTCCAGTAATATCAGATACTGTTGTAAAAACGTGAGCAACATGAGCTGCAGCTCGTTCCATACAATAACGGTGATATATTTGTCTTTTACCAGCTTCTTCATCGAGATTGAACTGCAAATAAAACAAAAACGAATGACACCATTAAAATATATAACATATTTTAAGTTAAAAGTTTAAAACATTCAAATTATTTGTACTTGGGGTATAAACTATAATTTAAAAATAATAATGTTAAATATTATTTAATTACAATTCTAATACATCATAAATAAAATTAATTTAAATATGATAACGAATTTATTTTAGAATATAAATCAAATTAAATAAGAAAAATACATTAACACATACAAATTTGTTCAAAACAATAAAAATATTATAAATAAATAAGTAAATAATAATAAATAAGTAATAATAATTAATAATAATATTAAATAATAAATAATTAAGAATAAATAAATAAATCATATAGGTACCTTTTCTAAATTATTATAGAAGTCGGTGTTTCCAGCACAAAGATATCGGCCTAATAATGTTGCATGAGTTGTAAAAACCGTAGCAATAGGTTCTTTTCTTGTACGTAATGCTATTAATCCTACACCAGCCTGCCATTCGTGGAAATGAGCAACAATTAGTGGAGCTGAATCTACATATACTGCTGCTGCTGCACGAAACTGAAAATGTATTTTAGTAAAATGCATTTTAATATTTTTAGATGTGTACTACTTTAAAGCTTAGAATCACATATTTATCTATTTTAAATATTAATAAATAGGTACCTAATACCAATGTGTTTATAGAGTATTAAGTAACATAACAAAATTATTTTATTTAATCCTAGATAATCAGTTACTGACGTTAATTTTTCTTTTAAAATATTCTTATAAGAAATATAATATCTGAATAATTTTTAACTATTATATGTTTTTCGCCTATTAATAAGATATTTATGTAAATAAATTGAATATTTGCTATAAACGGTATAAGCATAATATTAGTTGTTTAAACGCATATTAGATAGCATAATTAATTCTTATTACTTATTATTAGGGCCCATATTTATATAAAAATAAATATTTTTAATATTATAAATACATAAAATATCAATGTGTACTCGTATAATACGAGTATGTGGGATAAATGAAGATGATGAACTTTCAGTTAAAGATTCACAAATATGCATAAATATACACTGATTGTATTATAATACGTTGAAAAAAGTTTTTCAAAATACATACAAAAGTATGCTTCGAGATAATCATAAGAGTTTTCAATTTTATAACTTACCTTATGCTGGTATTCGTCACATAATAATTATATATAAATAATAATAAAATACTTCTATAAAAAAAAATGAATTAAAACTAATTTCTGAATCTGATTTTTTTAAATTAACTTCAATATATTTATTTTGATTGTCTGATATTATAACTATTAATCGTATAATAAATTAGTTCATGATACATTTTTTTTCAAATTTATGAAATAAATTTGTATATTTCATAGATTTTTTTGCATATGTATTCGAGCCTTACTTATGATTGGTATCGTACTATTGTTAATACTAATTTACATACACTACATTCTAAAACATATTTTTTATATAGAAATAATTTTAAGATTTATTTTTAAGTTTAAGTATTATGGTTACGTATATACATATATATATATATTAGTTACGTATATGAGCGTATGTAAAGTTTTTTATTATGCTTTTAAGATATAAAATAAAATGTCCTAAAGGAAAGTAGAATAACTATTTTGAGTAACACTATTTCATTAAAATATATAAACAAAAGTGCTAATAAATGTATTTTATACACACAGTTTAAAATTATAATATAATTAGATTATAGTTACTCACTAAGAAATGTAAAAAGAAGCAATGTAAATACTATCACATGGTGGATCAAAATATTACTGGTTCTTAAAAATATACTTTTAAATCTCTATGAATAATCATATGACATTTTGTATTAAAATATCACAATATCCACTAACTTAGAGTTTAAACTATTTTATCTAAAAGCAACATACATATGCCAAGAAAACATTTACTTACTTCTGACAGAAATTCAGATATTAAATATCCTAAAATGACAGCATCATTTGCTTCTATGTCTAAATGTGGAATACCAATGTTGCACGTATCCCAAAGAGTCTGCTTATATCCATCTAATTTCCATGCCGCTGAACCAATATCAAACAAAATAACTTGGGGACTACCATCAACTAACCATCGGCCTGTCAACAACTGATTTCAATTATTTGATTAGAAAATAATTACAGAAAATCCGCAGTCATCATTATTAAGCTCATTAAATTTATTTATTTTTATAACGCAGCAGTTTTCAAACGATGTTCAGTAAAAAAAAAAAGATTCCATTCATTTTTCACAATGGTTAAGTGAATTTTTTACTAAATGCATAATATTGAATTCAAAGTTTAAAAATGATTGGTAAAACGAATTCGTCAAGTATAGATTCCTTTTATTATTTTAAAAATAAAAATGAATGCAAATCGTATTATAATTTTAACTCAATAATATGAATATTATATATCTATGTATTATAAATTCATAAAGCTTATATTGAAATACTTTTTTTTTTAAAGCAATCCAAACGGATTATACTAAAAAATATGTTTGAAATTACACTGTTATCACTAATTCTAAGTTTAAGAGAACAGATTAGAAAGTATTTTTTTGTAAGATTAAATCATTTGTAAAATTTATAAAAATATATATTTATTTCAAATTACTTTCTAAAAAATTTCATATTAACTTCGCAGTTAAAACCACGTTCTCAAATGGTATGCGAACAATCAATTATAATTCTCATTGTATCAATAAAATGAATTATTTAATTTATATCCAAGCTATAAATAAATCATAACGCCATACCTTAAACCCTTGATCTCTCATTTTGGTAACTGCTGTGTGATACGGAGATCCTCCTTCGAATTCTAATTCTTCGACAGCTGTTCGAGCATAGTGTTCTTTATAAGGTCCCAACAAACAATATTGCTCTCCCATTTCTTCAGTTGAGACGAATGCTTTTGATCTGATAACTGTGTAAATACCACCAACTGAAATGCCAAAATAATAAATAATAATTATTACATTAAACACAATAAATAGATATTTAACAGACTAAATAGATGCTAACTTTAGTCTATTGAATAATAATAATAGCCATTTAAATATAAAGATAGATAATAACTAATAAGTGTTCAAATAAATTTAAGTACAATTTGGATAACACTCATAGATAATATCTTATTTATCAATTATAAATCTATCAATTTTGAATAAACAGAGGAAATTGTATACATATATTTAAAATACTCCTAGCCCATAAGGTAATGTCTGCTATAACACATGTAATCAATTATAAAATTATTATTATTATGCACTGGTTTCTCACGATTACACTACTTTTGTCGAATAACTAAGATTACTCGGCTTGGCAATAAATCTCGAAGTGCAAGGTGAATAAATTTCATACAATAAAAATGCTATTTGAGTTTTGGCCATTGATTATACCTATTTTAATATTATCTGTGTAGTATATCGTGTACCTATGTAGTATTGAGTTGTATTTCATTGTAATATGTATTTGTTTTTTTAAAATAATGGGATTTATAAAGAGTTTAAAAGGAGAAAATAAATACATTTGTAAAGGTTATATGTACAATTTTGAAAATTTCGGTATGGAAGAAAAATGTATATGGAAATGTTACCAATATAAAAAAAAAATAAATGTATAGGTCATATTCATTTAAAAAACGACGAGATAGGAAGAGACAGTCTTATTCGATTACAGACAAAACAGTTAATTGCGGAAAATACTTATACAACAAGTGAAAAGCGCAAGCACAAAGATCACGCACAACGAATTTCCAAAATATGTGAAGACTATAATAATAGAAACAAAGTGGATTTTTTAAGAGGAATTGTACATAACTTTTAACTTCAGTATTAAGTAATAAATATTTTATGATAAAAATTAATTATCTTTTATTGTTTACTTTATTATTACTTGTATCAGTCTTATAATCGTTTATTAAACCATACTTACCTGAATTTATTTTAAAAATGTTTGGCGATCAATTAACTTAACGAATAATTTTACCCGCTATAAATTTGATTGGCGATCAATTGTCCACGATCAATTTCACCGCGATCCATTTTAAATATGCACCGATAACATCAATAGACGTGGAACGTTCATTTTTAATTTATAAAAATTTGTTGATCAACAACCGTTAAGCATTTAAATTTGATAGTTAATATCAGAAAATTTTTAATTATAAAGTTAAATTTTATAGATAAACATGAAATTTTATAATACTAAATATTTTTTTTATTGAATCTTTATTATTCATTAAATAAAATTGAATCAATATTCATTGAAGCAGAGGAAATCGAAGAAAATGAAATCGATTATACAGAGTAATATTATGGTTTTAGACTTAAAAGAGTTATTGTTGTCAAAATATTTGAAATAAGTGAAAAAAAATGGTCTACACTTAAAATTTAATAAATCAAATTGAAAAAATATAGGTATATTTAATTGCTACTGTAAAAACATTCAGTTACATATTTTTGTGTGTATTTCGGTTATTTATTATATATGCATGCATATTTTTTATTATTTGTATGTAATCACTCCCAAACGCTAATTGTAACTTATAATACAATGATTTTATTATAATATATACAACTCATATATTCGAAACCAACCTTTGTTGCAAACTTCCCAAGCGGTTTCAAAAACCCATCGATTTTCATATGCAGCCGTTTGACCACGATCCATAAAGGCAGTAAAATCATAGTTACTGTCCACACGATAAAAACGTTTACTTGCTTGATCTTTAGTCATGGTACCTGGAAATTAAATGGTATTGTACAAGAAAATTAAACTAAAACGTTCGTAATGATAAAATGATTTTCAGCATCACTTATTGGGAGTAAGAGCTAACAGTAAAACCTAGTTCAAGGACACTTCTTAGCCTTTGGCAACATATTATTTGGCACAAAATCACAACCCACTGATAAACATTTACATTGCCAGTAAAATTCATAAACCATACGTTTGAAATTTGAAGTAAATTCACAGTAGGTATACCGTGGATAAAATTAACAAATCAGAAATAACCGAATTATAATATTTTTTAGCTTATAAACCAAAATATGATATAATATCATGTATAATTTAGAGAAATAAAATTAAAGGAAAATTAAAAAAATACTTGTTAAGTAATACAAATGTATTACTTTATCATATAGATTTATTTTATAATATATATTTGGATAACAAACTCGCAGTACTTCGATCTTAATTATTAAGTCATTAAATGTTTTTTCATTATAAATTAATAATTAAAAAAAAAACATATAGGTTAACGCGGTAAATAAGTTTTAGATAAATCGAATGTAGTACATGAATTAATAGATAAAAAATAAGCTATTATAAGAGTAGTCTACAGTCCGTTCCGTTAGTTATTTTGTAATAATTTTAGAAGTATAGAAACTATTAGAAGGTTATTATTTGTATATTAAGCTTGACATCAACTACCTATTTAATGATGTTAAATTAGTTTTTTAAAATACACGATTATTATAATAATCAACATATTTAGAACACATTTTTAATAAGATAAATGTCTTACTATTATAAAAGATTCGATCATTTATTAATTAAGGTAATTTTAAAAATTATTTGATTTACTTATGATAATACGAGTATTGAAATTATATAGATGATATTTTTTTTTTTAACAAGTTTAAAGTAGATATAAAAATATTAATCTTAATTTAGATAAATTTAATTTTCTCAATCACACATTGTTACTTCTAATATCCTAACAAATAATTAATTTTTTTAAGTTGTTCGAAATCAATAAAAATAGATAAATCACTATTTAGGGTAAATTATAGTCTATTATGTTTTTATCAATTGCAGTAAAAAGTGAAGCCTTAAAATATACACTAAAGGCTATAATTACAAGGGCTATTGAATTAGTATTTGAATAGCCTAACCTGTCTACATACTGGAAGTAGAAATTAATATCAGTACACCATCGATAATCAACATTATTTATATCTTAACGCTAATTTAACATTGGATACTATTTGAAATTATTTATAAAGTACATATACGAGTATTTAATGTACAAATATTGATGACTAGAGTACGGATTTAAAGTAATAAAAAACTAAAGAAAAGTACTAAAAAATAAAGCTTAAAAAACATTAAAAATGGGTTTAAAAAAAAAATTAATAATTTTCGCTATTTTGTATATGACTACACGGTGTTATAACAAAAACTAAATTGTAATTCTGAGTAGATAAAGTCCAGAGCAAAACCATATTTTTGTGTTTATTGACATTTCAAAATAAATTAATATACTATACACCATACGGTACGTGACAAACTGAACACACAGGGAAAGGTTGTTAAGAAATAATCAAACAAGATCTGGAACACATTATTTAATATAAAAATAAATATTAACATTTCAAGTACATTTATTTCGAACACATTTTGAAATAATGTAACTTAAAAGTAAAAAAGTACTCAAATACCCCAAATAGCAAATTGATATACGAAAAACGTAAAAAAATAAAATAAAAATAAAATGTCATTAATTTTATTCTTAATAGTATAAATCAAATTTGTAGCTGACAGCTGCATTTAGAGCAATAGAAAAAAAAGCAAATGCCTTCAAATTCCGTAATCCATTGACAACTCTAAAAAATCATCTTATTCTGTTGATTTAGTTCTAAGGGCATTAACTTACCAACAAAAGTTCAAGTTATTTTATTAGAGGTAAAGGTTTTGAAGTTAATAGAGCATCTATTAAAAAAAATATATAAAAATTTAACTCTATTCATGAATTTACAATAATAAACTACTATAATATTAAGAATATTGATTAAAGTTGAGTTTTGTCTGCCTATAGCATTATCGTACAAAATATTTTTTATAGAATAACTGATATGGATCAAGGAGATATTTAATATTAAATGTTAACTACCTTTAGTCATTATAATAAAAAAACAAAAAATCTTTGTAGATGTTGTATATAAATTTATAAATTTAATTTATAAGTGTTCATGTATTATTATATACTCTACTAATTTAATACAAAACAAGTTTTAAAGTTTTTCACATTCATGATATAGGACAATATTACTCAATGCTGTGTAGAAAGTTCATTGTATAAAATATATAAAAATAGAATCATCACTCATCAGTTACCAGATAAGTTAATTAAATTTTTTTTATATTATACATATTTATCTTAAGACTAGTTATTAGCTATTAGTTATTAAAACTAAATTATCTTGAAAAAAATTTAACATATATTAAGAATAAAAAATACATATTACATTTCAAAGGTAAATGGACGAAAATAAAATAATATAATAATGAAACTTAAATTATTATATAATAGCGTTATCAATAATGTATTTAATGATCATAAAAAATGTATACTCAATATAAAATACTCACTCGTGTATTCCTTACAGTAATTAATATAACAGAGGTATACTCGTATAATAGATAAATTTTAAAAATAAAATGAACATGTCAAGAAAAGTATCACAACACAACTATTCGGTAACAACTTAATCAGAGAACATTAACACCATGTAGGTACTGAAAACTAATCAGTAATCGGTAATCACCAGCAATAAAAGTAAATCTACAGCTGGGAACAAGAAAAAACCAAGCTCGTTTAATTTATTGATAAAATAATATAATAAGGCTGAATAGTACAGCCAAAATATATCGATCGCTAAAAAAGTGTGATTAAAATATTCCATAAATAATAAAGGTTAAAATAGCTATCAGATTAGACAATACAACAACATCGGTATACAATAATATTACAAATAAAAACGATAGAAACATTTATTTTTATTATTTATTATTTTAAGATTACTTCTATTTAACCTGATTGTCTGTATTTTATTAAAAATTTCAGTATTGAATATAAATTTAAATTTACATTATTAATTACAATTCATTACATAAACATAACATTAAAACAGTTAACAGTATTAACATTTAATTAGTTAATTTGATTAAAAATTAGTATTTATTAATGCAAATATAAATAAGAACAAAATTAATATTTTAAATTCAATTAGTTTAGTTTATAAGTTATAATAACTAATGGCTGCATCCGAATTGCGTGCGGAAAAAAAGAACTATGTTTGACAACAACCGAATTGCGTGCGCGGTTTTTTCGAGACACAGCCGAATTGCGTGCGCATATTTTATTTAAAGACAACCGGTTTTCACCGAGCTGGATGTGTCGGCCGGAGAATCATTTATCTGTATCTAATATGATAGTTATATATGGGTATTACAAATATATTTCAATTTGTAGAAATCTTGAAAAATGTACAAACCGATGTTTATGTCAAAATTCGTAGCTCAAATGTAACAAAAAAACGACGAGAGGTATAAGAAAAAGAAGATTATATTAATGACATTATGTATCAATTTCAAAATAAAATGTTAACTCGTTTGGAATTTATTGAAAAGTTGGCGTACAAAAATTTGCCAGTTGAGTTTTAAGTTTGAATACAAAACTCAAAATATATATATATATATAAACAAACCTATTTTTTTTTTTTTTTTATTTTTTCTTATTTTTATAATATTTAGACTGTAATTTTAAATTACATTTTTTGCTACTCATATAAAATATTTAAATATAATCGTTTTTACGAGATACCTAATAATTTTATTGTATTATCACTTGAATTAATATTGTTTTAATAATTTGTATTCGAAGAATAAATGTATTATTTAATTATTTAGTGTAACTCATTGGTTCATTTAAAGGTAAAAAAAAAAAAAATGCCGCAAAATGTGTGATCTGGCACACCGTGCGGCATCAACACTGTATCTCGCACGCAACTCAACCCTGTTTTAAAAAAACCACGCACGCAATTCGACCCAGATAACGATTTTCGCACGCAACTCGGAACCGCCGTGACTAATAACTCATTTAAATAACTCTTTAGATCGTAAAAAATTAATATATTACTATTTAAATTATTTTATTAGTTATAAAGTATAAATACACATTTTCATATTTTTAAGATAAGAGAATAACAATTGAATGAGGTACCTAAATAAAAAAATTACAAATCAAGATCAAAATTTATAATCTAAATAGGAATTAAAATTTGCGCGGATGATAAATTGGGCCTTAAAAAAAAGCTAGTGGGTAATTTCAATCCCGAGAAAAAAGATATAATAGGTAAATTGAGTTCCAGTAAAAAATAAATTACACATTTTATAAAAAATCCATTTTTTTATCTATGGCATAAATTGTGTACATTAAAAAATAAATTTAATTTTTATTATTACAATTAAATTAATATACAAGTGGTATTTAAAATATTATATTCTTGGTAAAAACTTAAATAATACGGATTTAACAAACTCAAATCGGGTTATTTTATTATTTGAGTATTTTGTAATTTTCTCTCTTAAATATTGTTCATTATCGAGCGTACTATTATTTTCTTTTACGCACGGTGGTAGCTACAAATAAAGACTAAATACTTGGGGGAAATTTGTTAAGTTTCTAGTAACACCATAGGCGGACATTTGATTGAATTTTGGGGTGGGGGGCTATAATAATTCAATGTAAAATAATCCGCAGGGGCTTCGCCCCCACACCCTCTTCTAGTGCACAAGTAAGACTTATTATTACTAAAAATATAAATATGTTTAAATTGTATTAAAAAAAAACACTAAATAACGTATATTTAAAAATAATTAATATTTTAATTTAATGACAATTATCTATTTGTATCAGCAGAGATATTCAAAATACCATCACTTTTTATATTTTTCGATATATTATTTTCAATATATAGTATTGAAAGATCGCTGAACCTTAGCCAAGTTTTTATTTTTTTCATTTCACTGAAACTTCTTTCGCAAGTAGCCGAACTAATTGGTATTGTTAATACTATTGTAAATAGTTTTTTATTATTTCTTATTTTACGATTTTCAAAAAAAAGCAACAGATAATTATAAAAACAACGAATAACAAAGTTTCGATTTGTGGGGGGGGGGGCTGAGCCCCCCTGATGTCTGCCTATGAGTATCACAATAAATACTTTAAAATAAATATACAGATATACTACGGTAGATAGCCGGTACCCAACTTACCTACTATCTTTTTTTGCCCGGAACTCAATTTACCAATTTTAAATGGTACACAAATTATCGCAAAGCCATTTTACCTAGCCTCAAAATTTAAAATAAATACTTAAATACAGGCTATAGTTATGGTTTTTTTATGTACATTTATTAATATAATATTTACAGATTATCATTATAATATTTTACCATTTTATCAAAATATATATTTTCAGAAATATGAAATTCTAGTGCGGAATATTTGACAAAATATAGGAACTATATAGGTAACAATAGCGTTTTATTTTTTATTAAAATTTTAGATGTTCGGCGTTACTGCCGTACTACACACTTCCTGTTTTGCATTACACATTTTATGTCCAGTGTTCACTAAAAAAATAGGGACTGATATAATACATATATGAATATTGAGTGTGTACCTTAGCTACCGTGTATTTTTAGTTGAATTCGTAAAATATGTAACATAGAAATATACAATTTAGTTTTATTTATTTATTTAACTTAATATACTTAAATATATATAACAAAACAGGGTATAAAAATTAAGTGTAATAACATATAGCAATGACATTTAGAATTTAAATAGAAAGAGGCTCCCGGTGGTGTAATATATATAATTATAGTTATAACCAATAATTTTATATATTTTTATTTTATTTTATACTAATACTAAATCATGTATGTCAAATGTCAAATTACATAACAAGTATGTCAACAATCTTATCAATTAAAATAAGATAGCCTAATATTAGTTTAAATCGCTCAGCAATGGAATTCAACTATTTGAACAAATTATTTACCTAATTCAAACTTGTTTAATTCATTTATAGTTCAAATCCTTTATAAACTGAAATTATTTTATATTTGTAATTAAAAAAAAAGGTAACTGAGTGTTATAAATTTATTCTTAAAATTTAGAATAAATATTTTCAAATAAAATGTATTAATATTTGTAGCAAATTTAATTTTTTTTTGTTAATATAGTCTTATAAATTAACGTCTTCATACAAATTTAAATTAGATGTGCACATTTTTTTTGTAATATAAATAGAATTTATTTGCTTTGGATTGTATGTTTACAACTATTTTAATACACCGACGTCTAAATAAAAATCATGACGTCTGTAATTTAGCAATAGATCAAAGTTCAAAAGATATAAATGAACACAGGTAACGAGCCAATAAAAGCAGATTTTAAGTTTTTTTTTTGTTTACTTTAACATTTTCATTATATGATTATATCCAATGAATAAAAATTGTTATAATATTTATTTTTTTTGAAGAACAAAAATCAAAATTGGAAGTAATGGAAAAAATACTAAAGAAGAAAAAAATACTTACCGAATATAAGGAATATTTCAACAAATTGTTAGGCAACAAATATTAGGCGTTACAAATAATGATATCACTTGGAAATGGGTAGCAATAAAATACAAATCCAAAAAACCGGCAACACGGACTTGTACTTTCATTTATAAATGTTGCAGAAAAACAAATGGTGTGCTTTTGAGAAAACGCATTTTAACGACACGTGAAGAAAAATTGGGAATAAACAAAACAATGATCGTTAGTACATTTATAACGCGCTATAATTAAAAACGTACGCAACTCCTTTAGAAACTGACTAAGAGAACCTCGTATTATCGTAAACAGACATTGGACACGAAAATGCCAATATGCATCATTACCACCGCTCTTACATCGGAAAACAATATGGAGATAAGATTATTGAGTCGGTGGGAACGTACAATGTCTATATATATACATGTGTATACATAATTATTATATTATTTACCAATGATCGAAGCAACGGCCCATACTGAACACATAGGGAAATTATTAAAATTATAATTATTATTATAATTCAAGGTATTGAATTAGACAATATAAAGTGAATAATCAACATAATTTCTTTAATCTTCGGTGATCACTACCGATTTATCATGTAAACTGGAAGAGCCTTGATACTATAAAATCATAAGTTATGCGTCTAGGCTCTGTAGTGGACACAATTAAAACTGACGTAGTCATGTGTTATTTTGAATATTTGAATACCTACATCGACATGTTGTAACTGCGGCGAAACGCAATGGTGCATTATTTATTATTGTAAAACGAGAATACCACGTACCTTCAAAAGCGTTGTGAGTTAACTGGAGGAAAATGAAACGATAATATTATGCAGTGGTTAGTACATGTATCACATGCGTCCAGAAAAACATCTACCGTGAAAATTTACGCGATTAGTGTTCGAAACATGACGGAAATACGTATTACTGTTCATTGCTATGATGTGCGAGCTGGACGGAAAAACGAGAGGAAAAACATACATACAACAAAAGCCGATTGTAAACTATTTACACGGACGCACACACTTTTAAAACAAAATAACAAATTTCAACAATGTCAGAGTGTACGTGTGCGCGCGCGCGCGCGGGAGTGGGCAAGGCAGACTACGACTCGAAACCACATGTCAGTCTTAAGTTTTGAGCGTGTGCTCGGGATATTATTGTTACACTTGTAATCGGACGATAACCACCGCACCCACCGCCGCTGCCGCCGCCGCCGTAGCCGCCACCGCCCATTAGCCATATTATATCGCATTACGGTCACAGACGACGCGTTTATATTTATTCGCCGCTCGTCGTTCTCTCCTCGCAAGTCGTAGACGGTGAAAACCGGTCGCGAAGTTCGGGTATTACGGTCTTGTACAGCGGTTCTCAAACTTGGGTTTGCGGAGCACCCTAAAGATGCTAAAAATAATCTACGGAGCCCCGAAAACCATGAACGCCAATATTATACTCATAGAAAACGATGGTTGGTGTTTAATCTGTTTTTTTTAATAATTTGTACGCCGTATACTTACAAAATATTCCAATAAATAATTTAATTTACGAAAAAACCTAATTAATAATTATTGATTCATAAGATTTAATATGAACAGTAATATATCTATTGTCTATTTTCGTTTAACAATAGGTACTTCAATACTTGGTTTGATGGAAGAAATTTGAATATGTGTGTTACCTTGTATGTCATGGCCATATCCAGTATTAATTTTTTATGGGGAGGGAGGGGTTTCATTTTAATACTATAACATAGATTTTAAGAATTAGAATTAAATTTAACCATATCATTGTTTTAGTGACCTGTAAAGATACAAATTTACTTAATTATTCAAAATCCAACATCAATTTTTATACTGTATTTATTTATTATAAAGAAATTATCAAATTTATAATAGATTAAGCCGAGTTGGATTTTAAAACAAAATCATTTACCTCGATTGTTTTGCAAACCGATTTAGCACCTCTTTAGGGTCAGCATGAATAATTACTATTGGCAATATCTTACCTACTACTTTTGAAGGAATAAATGCCCGTCTACTAGACTAAGAACTAAATATTATAGATATCTTCCGATAAAGTACTCTAACCAAGTACAAAGAATACTAAAAATAACGAAATAAAACATATCACGAAACATTCATTCATTCGTTGCGTCCATAAACCTCGGTCGACGATAACGATAACGTCACGTATTTATTATAATTTTATTCTGTTTCTGGCTACAAAGTTATAAGAATTAATAATAAATCTAGATGGAAAAATATTTTTTCATGGTTTTCAGGAACATTAAGGAAGACAGTTTTCATTTTTTTATTTTATTAAATTTTAGGTTTGAACCCGGAAACCTTCCCCTGAATACAGCCGTGTTGTACACGTTAAAATATACATTTCACATAAATGAAACAATCGCACTGATAACATTATTTGAACTCGATTTAGTTCAGATGTGCCCGCGAAGCCCTGTAGGGCTACCCGAGGAGAGCAGTTCGAGAACCACAAGCAAGTGCTGTTGCACTACAGTGCACAACACAACTGTTACGGTCATTATACCATACGACCGTTGCGGTCGCGAAACAGTGTAATAATAGCCGATGGGTAATAATACGGCGCACGAACGCGACCGCGTAGTTGGTCGCGACGCAAAACCGGGGAACGTGCGCGTCGCTGAAACATCAAGTCCCCGGGTCCGTGAGCGACGAGCTGCGTGCGGAACGCGTTCCGGGTTGACGTCCGGATGTTTTGCATAACACCGTAGACGTTGGACGTCCTAAACAAGTTGCACGCGTGTGTTCGGTACTTTCCCCTAGGTCGTAATTATTATCGGTTTTGCTCCCCCGAAACGAGCCGATAACAACACCGATAGCGAAGCGGCCGACGAGGGCAACGGCCCCGCCGCGGCACGTCGCGTTCGGCAACGTTATCGCGCCGCGCCGTAATCGCGTGCGGACGACGGCGCTGGCGTTGCGAGTGGGTACGACGACGTCAGTGAGACCGAAATAATACGACGTTCTCGGCACGTGCCGCCGGGAATATTTTTAAATAATTTTTCGCGTTTTCGACCGCGACGTCCGGGTATATACAGTGTGACGCGTTCGCGACCCATCCATGGTTACTGAATCGTTTTCGAACAACACTACCGCGCTGACCTCTACAGAGCACGTCGCCTACCCGCTTGCGGAGAATGCACACTCCAGCGTCTGTGCGCGGCTCTTGATATCCATTTTCAATAGTTTTCGTGCAATTGTCCTTCCCTACCACGTTGCCAGAAACCAACGACAACACCAGTCATCAAAACTGCACACTTATCGTTCATAACCGCACACATTTATTCTATATTGTTAAAAAGGGAAATTTGGAAGATCGATAGTTCAAAACTGGTTCACGTTGCCGTTTCGTATGATTTCCATTCATATTCATTTTTTTTATCCTGTGACCTATTTGGGATGGTGTTGCATAGCAAATCTTGGGATATTTTCGTTTTTAACTGTCCGAGTGAGCGCAGCGAGCAAGTGACCCCGCCCGGTCTCAAGGTGCACTCATATTATTTTAAATAAATGTATACGTTATTGATATATATCAATGTGTGCTGTATTGAACGGTTTAATTTGGCGGACATATGTGGGATTAAGATGTAAAAGTGTGCGGATTTGAACGACGATATGTTTTTGAAAGTGTGCGGTTATGAACGACGCCCTCCGGCAACTATTACCGCGGATTATTGTTTATGATCGAATGCACGATTACCGATTTTTTATCGTATTTAATTACGGTCAGATCACGGAACGCATTCAAATTATATTAATGTCTTCAAATGCCGAAAACGATCGTGGTAAATATCACCCTCGGTTCCATGTTAAGGCTTCAGTTCACTTTCAGTTCTTCATGTATCCCTTTTGGTCAACAAATATTTTAATTAAATTTAAATATTAGGTTCAGAATTTTTACGGTGGTTAAATTTTTAAATAGATCATTAGTTTCAGCAGACACGTAGCTGAGCGCTTAATCCGAATTGGTTCCAAAAAGTTCGAATTGGTTCCCGAATTCTTACGGAGGGTTCCCATTTTTTTACGGAGTAATTTCAATTTTCCTTCCCATTTCATACAGACTCAGGACTGTTTGCTTTAAGTAGGTATGGTTAAAAATTGTTTTTTCTAGTATTATGATAATTTCATTTTTTTGAAATTTGTTTATGCTTATTTTGATATAGGTATGCTTGTTTATAACACGAAAAGAAGTTAAAAAAAAAAAAAAAATAAAAAATATAACTTAACACGAAAATAAGTTAAGTTATATTTTTTTAATGTTTTGATTAAATATATTTATTGAATTATATAATTTTTAAATTTGACTTACATTTTCTTTTTACACATATCCAACGTCATCTGCTTTTTGATATCCAAATTTAAAACCATCTAACACCACAAGTTTTTTATTTTTTTCACTGTACATGAATTCGTATAAGTATATAAGTATATAACACGTAACGTACAGGGAACAACCAACAAGTAAAAACTAGATATTTAACCACACCACTCAAATCGTCATTATCTACGTATAATGTGTTTCTTATTTTATTTATATAAATATATTTATGATTGGAGAAATTATTAGATAAACTGAATTATTGGCAGAATCCATAGGCATAATCCATTATCAAAGATATTTTACAAAAATAGAATGCATAAAATATCGGGAACCAATTCGGATGCTGATATTTAGGTATGGGACCCGATTCGGATGCAGCCTAGCTGAAAGTTTGTAATTTGCACCACTGCAGGTAGTCGAAAGTAACGTTTGTAGTTTGCACCATAATAAGGGTACCTGTGTAGTTTTCACCACTCTCGGGTAGTCGAAAGTAGAATTTGTAATTTGCACCATAATGAGTATCTATTTGTTCGATTAACGTATATTCGATTATTCTTCGATATCCTCATCGACGTTGAGACTAGGTAGACTCGAATGACTAATAATTTTTCAGGATTTTTCACCTTACCTGGTAATAATTTGACGCAAGGGCGTATTTGAGAGGTGGGGGCGAAGGGGGCATTCGCTCCCCCCCATGGATCGTATTTTTTTTTAATATAATACATTGTCTTATTTAAAAAATGTTATGTACAAATAATTAAGAATATAAATTACTTAATAATATGATAATAAATTCAATAATATGTCAATTTGATCAGGGATATCAATTTTTGTTTATCTTCATATATCATAACATTTTTCGTTGAATATTGCTACGGTTATAGACATTTACAACCATAACCGAGGTATTTATCAGATAATATAAAGTAATTTAAAGTAACACTTTTTTTACCACATATTTACTAGTTAGTCATTTTTTGGTTCATTTATGCATATTGTATATTTTTGTATTTATTAGAGCTATATAAGTCCTTAATAATTTTACTCGCCTATTTTTTTTTTAATATCTGGTACTTTTTATTGTGCATAGTTATTTAGTCATTTTTTGTGCACAAATACATGCATAATTGTATATTTTATAGAACTATAACATTAGCTAATCCAAATAGTAATCATAATAACTGACAATATTTGTTTCTATATTTTCATAGGCGTGTTTACGGCTATGGCCACTCTAGCAATGGCCAGACCTGCAAAATTCAGCTCCGTTTTAAATTTATGCTTAAATCATTAAAGAAAATGATTAAATAAAACAGAACTAAATAATAAATATTTTCAGATAAAATATTATGTATGTATAGTATGTCTGTAACAAAAACTAACCAATAATATTTATTATCTAATAAATATTATATTTAATTTTTAATTTTTAATTTTCAATCTAATATCCATAGCTATAAGTACCCGTGTAGTTTTAGTTGTATTTTATGTTATATAACTTTTATTTTTTTGAAGAGAGTGAGTATATTATTTACTAGCTATAGTTACTGTAGTAGCTACAATTACTACGTACGTTCTCGAAGAAGTATAGACACGCCTATGCATATTTTTTAACTTGCAAATATTGGCCAAAAATATATTTTTGTAAATTGAAAACATGGTTAAAATCAAGAATAGGCCAGCATAAACTAACAGTATTGGCTTTGCTGCATATGCATAAAAATATTATTGTATCTATCGATGAAACAATCGACAAATTTGCCAAAATGAAAAAAAGAAATTTGAAATTTGTTATTTGACTACTTACCAACCTTATGTTTTCTACTTAGATATTTGTTAAATTAAATTACCTATCTTAAGTATTTTTTAAAGTTTTTAAAAAATAATTAATAGGTACTATTACTATAATTAATTGTTGTTTTTTTTATATAGGATTCAGGCTGAAGGTACAATTTTAATATAAGAACTATTTGTGAAATTACTATTTTTTCATTTTATTTGAACATAAGGTGTGATTTTAGTAAATCTAAAGAACAACCAAATCTATTTATTGCTTCTTCAATATTAATATCAATATCCTTTTCGCAACTTAAAAGAATAAGATTTTCAAGTCGTTTTTCACCCATTGTTGAGCTTCATAATTGTTGAGTCTTGTCTTTACTAATTTTACCTAAACGTAAATTAAATAGTGAATCATCAATTATAAATAATCTCTACTCGTAGTTTATAATAATGATTAGAGAACGGATTTAAATGCTTTAAAAAACAATAATAATGCATTAAAAAATACGGTTGAGTACACTCATAACAAAAATGATTTTTAACATTGAAAAAATTTGTCGATCAAATAAATTTAATCTGTAAATTTAAAATAAAAAATTAAAAAACAATTTAAATTAAATTAAATTTTTTTTTTATTGGGATTTTCACAAGCCATTTAGACTCTTGGTCGCTAAAACTAATTCCTTCCATTGTTCTCTATTGTATGTTTGTTCCCAGTCTCTTTCAATTTCTTCTAATATTTCCTTGACGCTATCCTTACATCTTTTCCGTGGTCTACCCTTTGGCCTCTTTTCTCTTATTATATATGTCAATGCTCCTTTCAATACACTTCTAAATTTAATTTAGTTTTATTTAATCTGTGGTTAGGTTTTGCAGTCGTTGGACAAACTATTCGTCTATTCTTATTAAATATTTCTATAAGTTCTATATATTTTACAATTTTTTTATACACTATGCAGGTATTAGATATTTTAATAATTTCTATATATTTTTAATTTTTTATTCATATTATATATTACATATTATTAGGCGCTTATTTGTATACGATTATAATTATTAATTTATGACTTTTTTCAAGAATATTTATTGTATATACTGAATTTTTCAAAAGCCAAATAAATGATATGGCAAACTATGGCAACGTTGCATATAAATTCGTTCTCAATCGTATTGTTTTTTGGGTTTTCTTTGGGTCAGCGGTAAGTTTTTTGTTAATTTTAAGTGTTCCCAATCGTTCAGCCAAAAAGGCATAACGTTCTCAATCGTTCAATAGCTTTCCTAATGCTTTGTAAGCCAGATATAAATTTGGGAACGCAGACACTAAATCAAAACTTGTTAAAACATGGAGGATACTAGATACTGTAATAGTATTTTTGTAACATATTGATTCAGTTTCATCATGATCAATTTCAGATTCACTGGTTTGTAAAGTTTTTGATTTTGATTCTGTGGTTTTTTTCATTGATAATGTGTCGTGAAGATTAGCCGGAAATGTACTTCCATCACGCAAAGGTACTACACTAGAACTAAATACTTTGTACTCATTTTTTAAATTTGATAACTAACCATACATAAATAACCCTTGAATTTTTACGTTGAATATATGTCCTTAACCGTGAATAGGTTAGGTACCTTGCATTGTTGCAGCGCCATCGTACGCCTGCGCTCATAAGTTCTTATTTCAATCAATGTGATGCTTCTCTGTTATTTCACGAAACTTTTCATACAATCCTTTTCCAGTCCCGTCAGCTGCAGCCTCAATTGCTACAAGCCTTTATTCAATGTCAACATACATATTAAGAAATCTTATTATAAATGAAAATTGCTTAATATTAGCAACAGCAGTAGTTGTGTCAATAATTACTGATAACAATCCAGCTTTTTTAATTTTAATTAAGATTGAGCATCTTACTAATCCTCCCAATATTTTAAAAATTTTATTTTGACTTATATGAGATAAAAAGTAAGTCTATTTAGTTTTTTTTTTTTTTTTTAATTTATTTAAGTGTATTTTTAAAACAGCATTATGGTGACTAAGAAGCTCTACTAATTTAAAAAAAAATGAAAATGTGTATTTATATACCACTAGCTTGTAAAAAAATTTCGATTTATTCCAACATAATCCTTAATATTCGTTAATCCGGCCGAGAAATTCAGTGTTCCCTAAATTTATGAGCACCTATATATATTATATATACCTATATATATTATATACCTGATGATGAATTTTTAATTCGAAACCGGTCGAACTTTACAAATATAATAAAACTCCAGGCTAAGCTTTTATTTATTTATTTCTATACATAAACTGTTTGTTTAATTATTTATTAATTTACGAGTATCAACCATTTAATAATTTTTAATTACACTTTTTATTATTTTATTATATAATAATTAGATTATTAATTATTAATTATAATTATAAACTATTAATACATAAATGTATTTACTGCTGGATTAAACATTTGTGGATCCCATAGGTAATAAAATGTTGGTCCCTACAAAATTATTATTTATATACATATTTAAACATTACTATCCAATAATTAAAATAAACAGCTTTAATGATAACCAACTATTATTAATAAATAAAATTATGTTTATTAATTTTTTTATTTGCAAAAAAATTGATTAATTATTATATTTCCATTTTTTTTTCAAAATAATTTTATTATTATTACTGCATACAACACCTACAACTTAATATATATTATAGATCATAATAACTTTTATTCTGTGTATTCGTAAATAAAATACAGATATAATAAAAAAAAAAAAAATAAAACTATAATTTTCCATCTTCGCAGGGCTCCTTAAGTGAGAGAGGCCCTAAGGCGAGTGCTTATTCCGTCTAGTGGGTAATCCAGCATTGTATGTATTCCTTTATCAGATTCCATTTTGTGGTCAAATTATCATCCCATTGTATAGAAAAAAATAGTTTTAAAAAAGGTTTTAAACCGCAGTTGATATTTACTGGACGTTTTCAGCATGCGAAAACGATTTTAAAAGAAGATATTAATTTAATATAATTTTATGTGTTATAAATTATCTCTAATAAAAATTTTATTGTTGAGATATTTTTGGTTAATCCGATATCAAATTTAAAATCACAAAAGAATTATTCTAATAGTTTAATATTTCAATTAAAAATGTTCATATTGTTATAATAATTGCTTAATATTTATGATTTATTCAGAATGAGTAGATCAAAATTTGCATTAATTAATGTTTTTGAGTTTACAAAATTATAACTATCAATATTAAGTCTTTAAAATGTGTAATATATACATAAGAATATTTAAAATCCAACATGAGAGTAACAAATAATGCTTAAAAATATCAATTAAAAATGTAAAACAAATTTTCAACATTGACAAGCTGAGAAATTGTTTTACTTAGAAAAATAAATTAAGAAAAACTATTTGAATAGTTATAAAAATAATTTAACTTTTATTTAAAGATAATTTGTAGCTATTAGTTAATAATATAATAAACCTTTTTGATTAACTTTTTATATTTAATCCCAAAGTTGAAGACATACATTTTAAATTATGCAAAAAGGAATGTTGTCATTCTAACGTTAAAATAATGAGGTCTTACTATAATTGAACTAAATAAGTAATAATGTATCAAGGTATGATCTCAATTTAATAAGGTTCTTCATTGATTTTTAACAAGAGTTTATCAGTAAAGCGACCATTAAACAGAAGTTAAACAGAGCAAATATTTTAAAAACAAAACATTTTGTTACAAATACACTATTATTTATAAATACAGTTTACAATAATTGTGCAGTAGAATTGGCTGCAATGTCTAATAATTTCCAAGCAGCTCTTGGATTTACTTCTTCTAAATCTCTACACATTGCCCAAGTATACATCACTCTGATTACAGTATGAGGATCTCCATCAATAATTAATCCATTAATATCTTTAATATACATGATTTGCTGGGCACTGAATGATATTATTAAAACTGGACCATGGCTCATTAATTTTCCAGTGACTACATCTACATTGTGTACATCTAATACTTTGCAGTATGTTTGATGGCCCTTTTTTCGATGCTCATTTATAGGATGTGATAGTACTCTATAAGGAGCTTCAAAACACCAGTCTTTAAGAATTTCTAGATCTTCCCGTGCAATAGCTTCAAGTACATTTGGTATGATATCAGTTTCGCATTGACGAATAAAGTTTACTAAACTGAAATCAGGTTCAACACGACATAATTCTGTTACTACATCTGACATTTCAGCATTTTGAAATACTGATGACAAAGTATTTGTAACAGAACGTGTAGCACGTGCTAATACATGATCACTGTCATCAAAACGTTCTTTGAGGTCCGATAATTTTTGCATAAATGAATTTTCAGATTTAAATTTATTCCAACTTTCCCATATCCTAAAAACAAAATTAGTTTGTATTAAACATTTGGTTAGGTTATTTTTATTTAATATTTTTATATTTTATATTTATTCAATATAACTTAAACTTAAATTAACATAAATAAACTTATTAATCACATTTTATTTAAGATAAATACTATTTATTTTTCATTTCTAATAATTATTTTTGAATTATTAGAAATAGTATTAAATTATTTTGATTGTTAATTATTCTACTATCAGTAAAACTAAATATTTAAATACATTAAAATTAACTAAAATACTGTAGGGTTAAAAAAATCTACTATATTTGTCCTCAAACATAAGAAATGTTTTGAGACTTGGCCAAAAAATTTAATCTAGTTATTTCTTACAATATTTAATTTTAAAATGTATTAACTACATCCCGAGATTAAATATTTGTTAATTATTCAAATAATATTAGTGAATAAAATAGTATACTTAAATGAAACTATTTCATTATGTTCTCAAATGATAATAAGATATAATTAATATTCTTACTTTCATTTTTACATTAATTCCGATTGTTAATTTCATTTAATCGTTATTTTTATACATAAAAATAACATTTTATTATGAGAAACAACATGAAGTTACTAAAAACTATTTTTAATAAAATATTTAATAATTTAGTTTATTCTCCTGTAATTTATACACCATATTTTTTATAATGTATAAATATTTAAATTTAAATTTAAACCAATTCAATGACATAACCTAATATTATAATTAAGAATCATACATAGATAAACTCAAATTATTTTATAACTATATTTTAATTAAATATTGTTTACATGGAATCTTTATGAATAGTAATGCCAGTTTCTGTTTCATTAGGAACAAATCGACCTTGGTTTCCCAAGTCTGACCGTTTTCTTAAAGATTTAGGCGCTTTGTACACCTAAAATATAAATAAAAATTATTATACTAATATGGTTTTAGGTATTATTGTTTAACTACTTACATGTGAATTTAATGAAGTTTCGCTATCAATTTGTGCTGAAATGGCTTCAGCAGTATTTGAAAATGACTTTACAGGTCCGGACTGACCAATTTTTGTTCCACTTTCCAAAACAGTTTTGCTAATACTTCCACTGATTTTTCCTGATTTTAAAAACATGTAAAAATCATATTAAAAATGAAATAAATTTATTAACAATTAGTAAAAACATATACAGTCAAAACGTATAGCTATATTAAATACTTAATTTTATAAAATATTACATTTATATCAAATAATATTATATAATTTTAATAAAATTAATAAAATTTTAGAACAAATGTGTATAAAAATTATAAAAACATTAAGAGGCATTAATGTTAAACCAAGACACAAAATGCTCATGATAATAGCTAAATTATTACTAAATAATACAATATAATAAAAAAACAACAATTAAGTTGATAAGATACTATGAAAAAATTTTGATTTTAAAAAGGTTATTAGAAAAAATGTATTATATATATAAATATAATTGAAGGCAGTAATAAATTATTAAAATGATTTCGAATGATATTGTATATTTTATTTTTAAATAACCATAATTGTTTTAATAAATAATAATAAACAAATGATCTAATGTTAATAAATTATATTTTTGATACACAAACTATTACAAGAGTTTTAATAACATGAAGCTGGATTAAGACATATGCACCCAGGGGCTAACCTTCTTAAAATTCAGCACTTTAATAGTTTTTTTTACTCTAAATGATACCTACATTATTTCAAAACTATTTGCCATTAAAACCTTGCTCCTGTGACAGATGTTCTTCTCGATTCCCCTTTAATCCAGCTCTAACATGAAGAGTACCCAATCATTCAAAAGGAGAAAAAAAACTTCAGCAAAAAGTTTCATTAAAAATTTAAAAATTATAGTTAAATAATTATATATATATATATAATAAGTTATTATATCAAAGCTTATTAATTTATACACAGATATTATAAAAATTGCAAATTAAAAATATTTGATTTGTTGACATTTTAATTTTTTATTTATTTACCGAATACAGTTTACGAATTTTGTATAAATTATAAGATAGAGAATATTCTATTATTAATAAATTATATTTTAATGTTTTGTTGAATAATTGTTTGTAATTTTAAACTTTTGGCTAAATTCAAAAATTACCTATCTAAAACCCAGACAAGATACAACAAAATTGTTCTTCAAAATCTTTAACATATAACTCTATTCATATTTAAAAAAATGGGTTAAAAAACTATTTAAATATTTATTTTATATCGATTAATGTATTTATCAACAATATATAAAGGGTATGAAAAACTAAAAACTTTATTTGTTTTCTGTAAAATGTAATATTAATGATTTGTCTTACTTAATCTCTTGAGTACAGTTATAAATATATAATTATTACTAAAAACTATACCAGCTTTTTTTGCTAAATCAGATTCACTAGCTTGATTCACTTTAGTCTTGACTGTATTCATAACTATGTTCACAACACTTTTGGCTTGCTGAGTGACTTTGAATGTTTCAGATTCAATTGTATTCAATTTCTGTCTGAAAATTGTATATATTTACTAACTGTAGAACTTTATGACTATTTTACATTAATACCTAGCTTTAATTAGATTGTCCGATTCTTCCAGCTTCTTTTTCTCAGCACGAAATTGTTCTAAATTTTGCTTCATTTCTTTGTTTTTAGCTATCTCATCTCTTATGTTATTGAAAACTTGCATAAAAAAATTTGGTTTTTGGGGAGGTGTTGATGAATAATACTTGAGACAGTGCTATAATGAAATAACAATACAATAAAACACATTATATTTTTATGTTATTCTTGATAACATTTTAATTCTGTACCGATTATAGTTAACTATCCTAGACATTTGTTGAAATTCAACAAGTGAAAAACTTATAAAGAATTTATTCATTTTTTAACTCGGAGTAACAAAATGTCAACAAAAAGCAATGTGTTTTTTAGAACATGCAGTTTTTTTATAATTAGTAAAATTATAATATAGGTTAAAAGTAAGATCTCTTAGTTAAAATTATTATACAACTTGAATCAATCACGTGATACGGGATAATGGATTTAATTTTTCACGAAGCACAACTGCGAATGGAAATATACGGAAAACCACACTACGTTTTTTCGTGAACCGAAGCATTGATTACTTCACCATACGAATACAATTTACTTACCGTATTTCTGTAGATATATCTGTACCGAGGCCAAACAGAATACATGGTAAATGTTCGAAAAATAGTCCTTAAAAATCACAAAACTACAATTTAACCAGCATTTGGTGAAAAATGTCTACTGTATTAGAAACATCGTCGATCCGGACGGACGACGGTAAATGAAAGAAATGTGATAAAAATTAAATGATAAGATGACGAGAAAAAAGGCGATTTCAGTCAATTACACATGGTCGACAAAATTGTGGGACAAATGTTGCAAGCCCCATCTATCAAATGGGGTTGTCAGTGATATTGAAATTGATCCTGTAAAACATGAATGGATCGATTTT
This sequence comes from Sipha flava, assembly GCF_003268045.1. Taxonomy (NCBI): domain Eukaryota; kingdom Metazoa; phylum Arthropoda; class Insecta; order Hemiptera; family Aphididae; genus Sipha; species Sipha flava. The sequence continues at coordinate 214,401 of NW_020273605.1, forward strand.
AAACATTAAAATTATCGTGAGAAAACGAAAGACGACAAATACGAAAAAACGAGTTGGCAGAAAAACGAGTCGGTGGTCGTTAATGCCACGGGTCTATTGACCGCTGTCCCGTCGTTAACTGATCAACGAAATTCCACTACTCCCACACACCCGACTAAAACCACGTTCTGAGCAATCGGTGTTCGCCGCCCGATCTTTCGCGTTACGCAACTCATGATAACCTGGGCAACGCGAATCGCTATTTTCAGGATTTTTTGAGGGTAATTTTTATACTCGTTCAGTTATCCGAAAAATCAATGTAACAAGTTGGTCGTGACATTGACTGCCGTTCACCGATCCGCGAAATCACTGAAAACCGTTTAAAAAACACGGTCGTCCGGTGTCCTATGAATATTATTCATGGCAGAAAAGACGTAGAATTTTTTAATATTCGTAAATAATAATTCCATAATTCCATAAATTAAGCAAACCGTGGCCCAAGATTATCATTAGGAAAAACTTATCACGAAACCACGAAGATAATGATAAAACACGTTGATAATGGAAATTGTGCCGGACGTAAAGACACGGTTTAAAGTTGAACATGCAATAATTTTCCTCCAATCGTTCCGTAGAGTTTTGCACCGGATTGCCGTTTTAAATTCCGGAAAAACGATTCCGCGCCTTTAATACATAACCGTCGACATTTAATGAATTGAAAAACTCGAAAGATGTGGTCCGATACATTTCTCATCGTGTTTATCTCGATATGTACAGCTTTGTTGGGAGAAGGTAAATTTCGGTTGTTTTTTGTATTTTTTTTTTTTTTACTTTTTATTATTGTTTTGTGGCCAATTCGACGCTTGAAAGTAAACATTCGATTGATTTTTCTTACTTTTCTGTAAGACATGTGTCCACATCAGTTATATTCTTAAGTTAATAGCATTACACTTAAATGCAATTGAGGTAGTCACAGTTTCGTTCCATTACTTAACAAAGCTGATTATTAAAATTGCTGCATTACAGAAAAAGAAAACAATTAGAAAACAAGTTTTTTTTTTCTAGTCCATAGATATAATTATATATATCTAACTCATCAGTTATTATCAAGTATCTAAACTTTTCTTATCGTTAGTTTGATTATATATTGCCTCAAATATTATTTGATTTTATTAAATCTTATATTAAGTATGTAGATTTCAAACAATAACATTTTTTTGTATACATAATTTTGAATTTAAAATGTATACAATACACTAATATTGCTTGCAAATAAAATAATTGCTATTTTTCTTAAATTTTTCTTTATTTCAAGTTTTGATATTTTATAGTTTCAATAATGATTTTATTTTAGGTTTATAATTTTTAGTCTATATATTAATCAGTTTGTTAAAGAAATTTAGATTAATATTTTAATGAGTAAATCAACATTTTTTTGTTATTTTATTTACAAGTGATTTTTAATATATAGTTAATTATTCATTTTCATCTACTGAAAATATATTATTTAAATAAACTTGAAAGATGTCAAACAATTTGTGGACAAAGTTTACCACATCATTAGATTATTATATATATTTAAATGCAAATATACTTTTATTGATTACATTAGATAATTGTTTTTGTTGTATTAATATAACAATAATTATTATTCTGTTTCATAAAGTATGAGTAATACTATTATAGCAATGTTTTATGTTTGAATTTTCAAATTTAATGCCATTATAATTATAAATTTGCTGGCCCGATTGTGACTTCTAATATCGTAGTTATTATTGGAATTGTTCAGCTTATAGCATTATTATTGTACCTTTTTGTTTTTTCAAATGATATTTGTCATATTTCCATAAAGCTTTAATTTGTGGTGAGTAATTTGCAAAGATTAAATTACATTTTATTTGTTTAATATATTTCAAGAATATGTGGACAGGCTATTTTCATAGATTGTATTCAATTATAACCTAGCAGGCATGTTGCCAGGGGGGGTTACAAATGTTGTACCCCCTCCCTCTTGAGTGTGTTATACTTAAGTCTTATAAAGATAAAAACTCATCATAAACCGTGATGAACAAATATTTATCATAACAAATTATATACATATTACAAATGTATATATTCATGTGTATTGTACTTGTATGTATTGTACGCTTATACAATAAAGTATACGTAAAGTTATTATTTTGTATAATAATAATAATAATAATTTTGAATAACACGTCACTTTTGAATTACCTAGCCAGTACCATAACAAAAAAATGTATGCTCCTCCGCAAAAATAAGAAATGAGCCCCTAAATTTTGTTTAGGTAGGTATATTAGTTTAAAAATATTAATCTGATATAGGTAAATCACTTATTTAATATTACCATTGATTATATATATACTATGGATTGCTCACTGGCCGGTTTTCGATGGAATGAAAAAAAAATTCTGATAGAGAGCGATTCAAAACTAATAATAATTAAATCTTATTTAATTTTGGTCGTTGTGTCGTATAGATGGTAGAGACGGGCGTGTATCGATCAGTATATTATGCGAGCACCTTGCACGAAAATTTGTCAAATTTTATTTAATTCGTTAAGATTATTTTGTTCGGTGGTTTAACATGTAAGTTTGAGTATCTAAAAATATACTAGACAGTCGGAAAAATTCACATTGTATTTTTTATTTATTAATATTTTATTTTAATAAATTTATTATAATATAATTTTGAATCTCATAAGGATATTTTAGTGCCCTTAAGATTCCCCATGGAATGTTAGTTACATAGAGTAATAAAACGCTTTATCTTTAATATTGTTATTACTTAAGCTGGGTCCACACGATGATTGTAAAACGCGATAGTTACTATCATGTGAATGTCATCATGTGAACTTGTCGATAGTGACTATCGGACTATGGAGAAAACTACCACAGAATAATGCATGCATGATAGTTGAGAGTTACTATCATTGTGTGGATCCAGCTTTACCGTAGGTATTTCCCACAGATGTATATAATATTTAATATATATATATATATAATATATAAATCTGTGGTATTTCCACATGATAAGATTATACGTATTATAGATTACCTTACGTTTACGAACATATTTAATAATAATAATAGATTATATAAACATAGATTAACACTAATTTAATTTGAAAAAACAATTATTCAATTTTTTTTTCACGGGAATTTACTTTAACCAAAGTCCCCAAATTACCATGGGCCACCCCCTGCAACGCAGGGTTTGCGGGCCCAAAATTACGCAACTATACCTAGGTACGTGTCTGTATTCTAGTGTTGGATAATTGATTTAAAAACTTTTTGTATAATTTCTTTTAAAACTATTATGTATCTTTTTAAGTATTACATAGGTAATATAATGATTTGAAAAAGTTTTTTTTTATAAATTATTTTGTATTGTTTAATGATTAATTTTAATTAATGTTAACTATGAATTCCATTATATAAAATTTAGGGATTATTCTAAGGATTTTTATCAACTCCGCATTTTGTTTGAATAAGCCTATCAAAATAGAACCATGATCTCAAAATATACTGTCAAATTATAGATAAGAATGATAAAATTTGTAGCTTTTAGGTGAAGTCATTTAAAATGTAACTTATTTAAAGGACATAAAACAATTTACATTCGTGTTCAAAGTATTAATTTTTACTTTGCTCATAAATCATAATGTAATGTATAAAATAACACTAAACCACATTCGATTACAAATCAATTATGCAAAGTTTATTATCAAGCGCGCATCTAGCTTTTACGAACACGCAAAATAAGCCCAACTGCGCTTTAAAGTAAGCCCTGATAAAATTATTAAAACCATAATAAAACGTCTGTTAACAGGGTTGACATGGCTATTAGTGTATAGAACAGAAAAATACCAAAAGCTCAAAGTGGAAATTGAAAAATCTAGTAAAAAACGTAAGTTTTCCAATTTTTCAATATTTTTTATGTTACTTTGTTGATTTATTTAATGAGTGAATGTTATTAAATATTCAAATTTTGTACATAATAAAAATTAATTTAAGAATTTTTTATAATTTTTCAGTTGAAAAACGCAAAGAAGCTCATGGAGATTCAGTAGATAAACAACAAAAAAAAAAAATTGAACGAGTCGAGGAAAAACTTAAAATTAACAATCGTGATTTGTCAATGGTAAAAATGAAATCAATGTTTGCCATAGGTTTTGCATTTACAGCACTATTAAGCATGTTCAACAGCATGTGAGTTTGTACAATATTTTGTATTTGACAACATTTTTAGTAAAATATTTTATATTTTTCATAGATTTGATGGACGTGTTGTAGCAAGATTACCTTTCACACCAATTCCCTGGGTACAAGGATTGTCACATAGAAACTTACCTGGTGATAATTATACTGAATGTTCATTCATATTCTTGTATATATTGTGTACTATGTCAATACGTCAAGTAAGACCTGATTATATGTAAGTCATCCATCAAATATTAATTACAGTTGTTTCAATTTTTTTGTGTTATAGAATATTCAGAAGTTATTAGGATTCGCTCCATCAAGAATGGCTAATAAACAAAGTGGTGGTATATTTGGTCCTCAAACTCAACAATTTAAATAAAAATCTTTTAATAGAGTAATTCAATTATTTATGTAATTTAATTTTGATTTAAATTTTGAAATAAAGTTTTTTTTTAGAATAAAATTATGAAAATAAATTTGTACTTTAATAATTTTATTTGAGAGAAATTTGCAAATAGAATTTCAACTCAAGATTAATTAAAATGTTATACTTGGTCCAGTGAAAACAAAATAAAATAAATTATTTGAGATACCTAAACTAAATATGACATCCCATCTGAAATAATTTATTCAATCCTAAGATAAATGTTTGTTAGAAAAGAATATCTACAATATTTTTAGTGATAGCAATTAATTAACAAAATATATTTTTGAACTATTATCTTCTGATTTTAATAATATTTTAGATTTTATTTTGTTACTACTTTTCATAAAATTGATTATCGATAATGAATAAGTGTATACCAACTAAAAGATACAATTCTTATATCATTATTAAAATTCTCTGAAATCTCTAAAATGTATTTTATACCAGTGATTATTCCATTATTACATGCCACACAAATAAAATGTAATTTATTTTTATCACCTTGATTACTTATTCTTTAAATTACTAAAATATAAGTAACAATTTATAAATATTCAATTTCTTACATATGAATAAAACCAAATTCAATTATAAAATTATTGTAATAATTAATTTTATTAATTTTGTAAATATGTGAACATATATACACTCAATAATATATTTTATCATTGATAATTTATGTTAAAATTTGTGTCTGAAATGTTCATTCTTAGAAGTTATTATTTAAATAGAATCAGTGATAAATAAACCTTGAATATACAAATCAATACACAAAATAAATTGGAAGTAAATTTTAGTTAAAGAATAATTTTATGTAAATTAAAAGTACATTTTTATTATTCATTGAGGAAAGATATAATATTTATTTTTCAGGAAAATGTTATTAAATAATAATTGTATTATAGTTTTCATATATAAATAATATATTTTTATTTAAATTGATTGATGAAAGAAAAAAGAATATTAAAAACTAACATAATTGATTATTTTATTTTTAACTGGTACTTATATAATTTATAGAAGAACTGAAATATTGCTTTTAAAATAAATTAAAAGATCTTTTATTCTTAGAATTAAACTTTCATTTCTAAACATCAATATATATTGCTTAAATATTACTAACATTAAATTCATCTATCATAAGTAATAAATAATTCTTAATTTTTAAATATTTATTAAATGAATTAAGAATTACTAACAGCAAATCAATATATTATATATATATATATATATATATATATATATATATTATTGAAAAGTGATTTTACAAAAGTATGAAGTGGTCCAAAAAACAAGTTAATAAATTGGTATAATTCAACAATGAACAGTTTTAAATAGAGAAACATTTTTATTAGTATTTATTGACAATATATGATAAATGTAGGGGTCAGATATAATATTGGGCATTGGCAGTAAAGATTTCATTAAAATACACATTTACATATAAACGCAATTAATACAATATTAATATAAATATAAATATATATTATTACCCATTTACCCCTACTTTAATCAAACATTGTTCATAAAAGCAATTTAATACAATATCATTAGTCAGCATAAAATGTTGCGTATAAAATATTATTTGCATTACAATAATTAGAAATATTTTCAAATTTAATTACTTTTAACCAAAAATGTATTATTTATGTTGTGCAAATATATAGATTAACAAAATAAGCTTATTAATACATAACAAAATTAAAACTGCTGTTTCTCCTAACTCAATAAAGTATAATTACCAATGAATCTCAATAATTTATATAAAATGCATTATATTAATAACAAGCGAAACACAGTATATCATTATTTTTTAATTCAAATTCATATAATAAATTTTAATGAATCTTTATGTAGATCATTGTAATTAATTACATATTAAGTTTTTTTGCTGCTAAGAGATAGCTGAATAATTTTTCATTGTTAAACTAGATAAACTATCAAAATAAAAATGAATATCTTTTTAAGTAAAAGAGAAAATATAACCCACAAATAATATTATTAATGCAGTATTATTAAAAACTAGAATTTAATAAACATAGAATATTAAATTAATTTTGTTGTAAAACTTAGCTTTAAAAACAATTTTCTAAGTTTTAGACTAGGAGCAGAATATAATCAAACAATATTGTTATATACACATTTTTACCAAAAACCCATAGACTGTCCACCTGGAGGATTTTTTACACGGATACTCGACTTCTTAACAGGATCATTAAATTCAGCTGAAATTAATACATAGTTGAATACAAATACATTAATTTGTATAAAATATATGCCTACAATATTTATCAACTAATTAAATTAGTTATTCTTTTTATATGAATCATGATAATTATTTACTTACAACTAATTGAAAATGAAGAGCTTTGTAGATCACGTTGGCCTTCCATACGCATTCCTTTACCCGTATGTATCATAGAAGATTTTGTACAAGTAGATACATCACTTATAATACTTGATGGCGGAGAAATTTGTAATTTCGAGGTCTTTATATCAATTTCATTGTCGTGGTCATTATTTTCATACTCTTCTTGAACTTCAGATACCTTTGTAAACAAAATAAATATTTATAAAACATAAATTTTAAATTAAAACTTAATTATTTGTATGAATGTAACTGTATTAAATTTAATGGTATGTAATTAATTAAATACTTAGTTTTATTTCAAACTGTACGTAGGTAATTATTAAGTTTCAGTATCATAATATAAAATATTTGTAAAATGGTATTTATACAAAATAAAAACGAAATAAAATTAATCAAATGTTAATAATACATGTTAATAATACATTCTGTCAATTGTATTGTTTTATGATCAAAGTATATTCTTAAAACTATACTTAAATATTTTTACCATTCTGATCTAGATTATTTATTTTATTTTTAAATTCATCAAAATGAGTTATAAATCAATGTGCTTTTATTAAAACTGATCCATTATTATTATAGAAGTAAAGTATAAATATTTTTCACTAAATAATATAAAAAGACAACACATATACCTACCTAGTTCTCACTAATTAAAAACCCAGAATAACATCAATTTTATTCATAGTATTTACCTTTTCATTATTATATACAAATTCTGAATGTGTAGGCATGGGAATAAACTTTCCATAACCTTGAACAACTTTCAAGTTTCCTTCATCAAGACAAACGCGACCACCAACTAGTACATATTCAGGAACACCATGACATTCCATTCCCTAGAATTTTAATAACAAATTATAAAATTACATTTGTACATATATAATATATTTACCTCAAAAATATTATAATCAACTGCTTGGTGATGAGTCTTAGCAGAAATAGTATGCTTGCCTTTTGGATTCCATATAACAATGTCAGCATCAGAACCAACATCGATACAACCCTTAAAATTATTAAAATAATATTTATAATCATATGATTACATAAATCATATGTACTGTATGTATTTATTATCCCAGATTAAAAAAGTATGATTAAACTAACCATTCACATTTATTTCATGCATTAAGGCATACGAGTTTATTTAAAAATTAGATAAATAAATCAGAATATTTACATATAAAGAAGTTTATAAATTTAATAATTTGTATATTTTGATGCATGACTAAACTATCAAAAGTTATATATTTTTTCTGATATTATTTGAACTTAAATGTAATTATAGTATAATATAAGAAGAGTAATGTTACCATTAAAATTGTTAGAGAATTTCAATAAAACGTTGTATCAAATAATATAATTTTATAGATTTATAAATATATTATTTATTATTATAATAATAATAGATAGTAAAGATATACAGCAGTAGTATCATAAGCAAATATCGTTAAGTCTAAATATTATAAAATAATTATACTCAAATAAAAACTTCTAATTATTAAACTAATATAGTCATTTATTATTTAAAGTATATTATTTATATAAATGTATATTAATATTTCAATTATTATGTAGTAATATAATTATATTGATAAAGTAATGTTTACTTTTTGATAAATTTAAAAATAAATTTTAAATTTCAAATTCTACTTACCAAATAATAAAATTTAAGTTTATACTTAATATTAGTGTATATATAGTGTATTATAGTGTATAGTTAAGTATTGATATCTTTACTCGGTTTTTAATAGCTTTTATTTTATTTAAAAAAAAAAAAAATTATTAAAATTTCAAATATTTTTTTTTTACAATCTTTTAATTTTTTCTAAAAATTATTTTGTCAATTGAATAAATAAATAATTACATATTTATCTTACTTTTTTTGGATAAATATTAAAAATTTTTGCAGCATTTGTGCTGGTTATCGCAACAAATCGACAAGGATCTATAATTCCTGCTTCCACCCCTTTTTCCCAAATAACTGACATACGATCTTCAATTCCATTTACACCATTAGGTATTTTACTAAAATCATCTTTACCCATACATTTTTGATTAGAGTTAAATGTTGCATTATCACTGCCAGTGGTTTGTAAATTGTCACTGAAATAAATATTAAAACTCAATAATATAGACATTATAAGCAATTTGTTTGATGGATTAGATAAATAACCATAATAAAATTACCTAGCTAACATATTCAATAAAAATGATGGAGTGTTCGGATCCGACCTTAATGGCGGACTGAGAACATGAGCTGCAGCATCGGTCCAACTTGTTAATTTCTTATCATCCCAATGAGTTCCAACAGAAGCTGCTAATGTTTCACCAAAAATTTTAGCACTGCCATTTTGTTTGATTTGTTTAGTACGATATTTTGCTAAAACTTCAGCTGCTTGCTTACTCATTATATGTACAATATATAAGGGTGATCCAACCTATAAATACAATTTTTATTAATGAAATAAATTATATTTAATATTGCAAAACTAGCTAATAAAATAATATAATGTATTTAATTTGATCAAATCTGAACAAATATTAATTTGTTAATAAAATAAATCTTTAAATATGTTGAATTATATTTTGAGTCTAAATATTATTGAATACCGATTAATACTATTTTTTACAAAAAGTAAAACAAAATAATTAAATAAACAATTAATTATATTAATTTTATAGACGTTTTAAGATTAAATTATGTATTTAACCTGATTAGACAGTGTACAAGCTCTATTAACAGCTTCTGCTTCGACTTCTTCAGGGCGAGATAATCCATGACCATCAGGCCCATTAATACCAGACTTTAATAATCGTTTTGTGTTCTAAAACAAAATCAATTGAAAATATAAATTACTAGTTTTAGAACGGTATTACATTGCTTACTTCAAATATTATGTCCCCATTTTCTGCATGTACCATTGGAATTGCACCAAGCTCTTTACATGCTTCAAAAGTATTATAAAGATCAGAGTCATTCAACATAAAAACTCCTTTATATGCCATGAACATCTTGAATGAGTTAATACCATGTGATTTACAAAGATCTTCCATTTCTCTTCTTACCTAGATAACATAACAAAATAATTATCTACATAAAATCTAAATAATAAAAAATGAACAATTGTGGATGGTTTATCCTTGAATGTCTAATTTATAAATATATTTTTGTGAAAAAGGTATAAATAACATTTAAATTTGAAATTTTTTAAATAAAAATTTAAAATATAAAAAAAAAATCAACTCACCTCATCTGACCATGAAGGAATGCCAACATGTAAGCCATAATCACAGCATACTTTATTTGTTGCTCGTGTTCGCCATTTATGATATGCATCTAATAATGACTCACCCTTACTTGGTAATACAAAATCAACTGAAAAAAAAAAATACATCGTTGTTTTAATTGACTTAACTTTATATTAATATAATATACAGTACTTATCATAGTTGTTCCACCAGCTATTGCAGCTTTAGTTCCTTGATAAAAATCATCCACAGACACTGCTCCCATAAATTCTAATTCCAAGTGTGTGTGAGGATCTATACCGCCTGTAATTTGGTATTAATTATTTTTTTTTTTTTTTTTTGGTTTTAAATAATATTTTAAAAATTAAAAACAATATAATTTCAACCTATTCAAAATATTAAAAATGCATGTTATATGATGTTTATTTTTGGATAATATTATATTTAGTGTATAATATTGTCTTTAATACTTATCAATTAGATTTTAAAATATGAACATTATTTTTAATGAATTATTATAAACCAGAGACGGTTTGAACATATACATCTTACCGGGACTGATAAATTTAAACCACCCATCTATCATGAAAAAATTGTTCTGGATCTACATTATAACTGCTTTAACGTTGAAACATTAATTATGTACGACTAAATATGTTTATAAAAGTCCTGTTATACCTACTAAATTTTAATTTATTTAACAAAAATGTACCTAAAATATGTTTTTATCGGAGTATCATCCCGGTAGAAGGTTCTTACATCCGCCTTTGTCATAGACTAGTGTACATATCGTGGTAAGACTAGAAATTATATATTTAGCCTTAAGCTCTAACCGTGAAATATATAATATATATATAATATACGAGTATAATATAATATGTCTTAGGTTTTTTCAACAAAAAAGGTCTTATATAATATATAACTCGTGAGGAATATTCAATAAATTGTAATAAACATTTGAACAAAAAATTTGTTCATACGATTATAAACAATCCTAACAGAGTAATACAAGTGTCATTAGTTAATATATTTTATCGTCTAAACCAGCGGTTCCTAAACTTTTGTAAATTACGGACCACCCCTAATGAAAATTTTTTTAGAAATTGCGGACTCCCTTACTAATTTTTTTTCGACTACATTTTTTTTTTTTTTTACTAAACATCTCATGTTATTAAAACCAAAATTCTAATAATTATTTTATATAATAAATTACATTAGTAGACATAACAAAACGCACATAATTATAAATATTTTTATTACACTTAATTTTTCAGTTAATTTTAATTTTTTTTTTTAATATTCTTAAAATTTAATTTGTATTGGCTTAATGCAATGGTTACTATTATATTTGAAGCACAAGTCTTGGAACATCGTAAAAAGATAAGATTTATCTATTATATAATAAAAATATATGAAAAAAAATATATATTATATAAAATAATTAGGATTCGGACTTATAGCATTTGAACGATTTCGGGTTTACACGAAAATTATTTTATTTGATGTTATATGGCATACATAATACAACATAATATTATATAATTATAATGTATAAGATTTTTTTTAATTTTAAACTAAGACATAACGCGACCCAATCTTAAATTTTACCAAAATTGGATCGTGACCCAGCGGATGAAGACCAATGATCTAAATCAGCGGTTCTTAACCTATGGTCCACGGCCCTCTAGGGGTCCGCGATACTTATGTCGGGGGTCCGCGGTAGCCCTAACACATAACATACATCAATACATGACATGAGTGCATTATTATAATATTGTTGGATTAATATTATTAATTTTTTTCATTTATTTTTTATTTTATAATATTTATTTATTATCATAATATGATTTTATCACTATACGATGTTATAAAACTTATGTCTCAACCGTCACATTAAGCTAATAAAAATTACATTTTAAGAATATTAAAAAAAGAAATTAAAACTAAAATAATTAAATTTAAGTTAACTGAAAAATTAAGTGAAATAAAAATAATTATTATACTTTTGGTATTAATAACGTAAGATGTTTTGTAAAAAAAAATGTATTCGAAAAATAAATTAGAAAGGGGGTCCGTAATTTCTAAAAATCTTTCATCCGGGGTCCGTGATTTATAAAAGGTTATGAGCCCCTGATCTAGATGATTAATACCAATCGAAAGATAAAAAACCTGTTCTAATCAGAATGAAATACTTTATTTAGGCAATTAAAAATTATTGAAAATAATTATATAATACCAAACCTGATAAGTTCTATATACCGTTTAATCAAAGTTTAACTATGCATACATGTATATTTATATCTTCATTATTTAAACACTATTCATTGATTCGGTACGATTACATAGATATAGTAATATCGAAAAAAGTATAACAACAATAAATATAAATGTTATTTATTTCGAATAGCTAAAATGTTTTGTAATCGGTTGCTTTAAAAATAGTGAATTAAAAAAAACTAAAATCTAATTTGTACAAAATCTATGTACAAGCAAATATTGTAGATAAGTGTATTGTTAAAAAATTAAGTATAAATATTATACAAATATATTAATAAATTAAGATAAATCCAAGAAAATTTATCAGAAAAACGGAAGTTTTTATAATAATAATAATATTGATAAAAATGTTTAGGGAAAAAATGTTTATAGCTTTTTTCTATCATTCTACTCAATTTAAAATGTATGAAAAAAACATTATTCGCTCGAATAAATCAATTTTAATTTCAAAGCGACATTTTCAATTCATACTACCAATAGATGTTTTTCAAACAAAATTCTATTCTACTTACTCGTATTTAAAGCATATTGATCTACAATAAATATATTTAAACTTATAGTAAATCAATTTAAGTATTATATTAACTAAATAAAAAATATCCTATAATAATTTTAAATGTTTACGATTAGTTACTAAATAAAACACATAAATATTGATTGCTTAATATTTTTAAAAAAATTATGAAACATTTAATTTAAGTCAAATAATAAATGACGTTTTATTATCATATTGGCCTTTAAATTTATTCATATTCATTTCGAACTTCTTTTATACCTCAACTCGGTCTGGATTTCATGTCAAACAAATTATGTACGTCTCGATATTGTATATTACCCAGTAGAGAAGTTGTGCTTGGCGCTCCAATAGATGGTGATGACGTCAAAATAATTTACACAGTATAAACATTGCTGTAATAAGATAATTCTTTGTCATTGGTAAAGTAAAACATTTAATTTGAAGCTAAAAGCAGAATTAATTTCTTATAAATATTTCTTTTAAACGTGCAAAGCATGTCCCACCAGTTATTGAATTATGTATTGGATAATATTATTAGTATTACAAATATTTTTTATTTTATATTAAAAATTACCAAAATGCCATAGAATAATTAATAAAAAAATTAAAATGTATACTTAATATTATGTTATTTTAATAGCACCAAGCATCTATATATATATATGATATATATTTTGTAAATTGAATATTTTATATGCATATTAGCAGTGGCGTAGCCAGGGGGGGGCTAAGGGGGCTAAAGCCTCCCCATGGGCCGTGTTTATATGTATAATGTATCTTGACTATTTAATAGAATCAATGCTCGTTTTAATCAAAGGCTTATTGATATTATGCCACTTGAAGGACTTATTCCGGCCAATTTAAATATGTATGACGATAAAAATATTATAAAACCTGCTAAAATATATGTCCAAGATCTCCATGATGATACCTCATCTACAATCAGAGCTGACCTGTTCATATGGGGGCAACAATGGAGTCAAAATACTATTCCAAAACCGAATTCTGCTCTTGATTCACTCTCTCATCGCACCAATCTTCGACCTAACATTAAAATACTTTTACAATTATTCGCCACGTTACCAGTTACCTCTTTCACTCTGGAAAGAACGTTTTCAGCATTTAATCGCTCAAAATTTTTTTTAAGAAGCACCATGTCGGAAAACAGACTGAATGGGTTAGCTATGGCTAATATAAATAAAAAAGAGCAATTCGATGAAAGTGAAATAATAACTGAATTTGCCAGAAATTCGCCTAAGAGAATGCAGCTGTCAGAGTGGAGCAAGTGACTGAACACTGAAACCAAAATTATTATTATTATTATAAATTATATAATAATAAATATTTTAAAACTATACTAAAATGCTTGAATTACGTTAAGAAACTTGGTGGTAGATGGTGGGGGGTTAAGGGTGAATTCTCATATCCTCTTTTACCTTACTTATCCTAAAAAAGTGGTTAGCCCCCCCCCCATTTAAAAATCCTGGCTACGCCACTGCATATTAGTATATGTATAATCAACAATTGTAAAATAAGAAAAAAGCTTTATTTAGATAAATATTAGAACATTTCAACTGCCGTAAAATTTAGGATATTGAAGTACATTAAAATCAATAATAAGTAAAAAATTAATATTTTTAAAAAAATAAAATTACCGACGTGACTTAAAATTTTAAAATTATTTTTTAATCTACTAAATCAACGTTTCTCGTCCTCTTTTCATTCTCGTACCCCTTGACCACTCGTCATTGATTTACGCACCCACAATTGTCAATATTTATATTATCACATAGAACTATAAGATTATAAAATTAGTTTTAATGGAAAATAAATAATTATAAGCAATTATTTATTTTAATCCGTATGTACCATATAATATATATAAAAAAATTATTTTAATTTCACAATTAATTTTAAAGTAATCCTTAGACCTGTTTGGTAAAATTTAAATTTTGAAATCTGGTTCCATGGATGATAAGTAAACTCGTAAGTCTAAACTCACAATAAGTCTATAACGATTCTTGTTTTTAATGAAAGTGTATGACGAAAAAGCCTTTTCCACAAATACAGTGCTCGTTGTCAAACATTTTTTAAATAATTTATTAATTCAAATACATAATTTATTAAATGTTCTGTTATTATTCTTTTATTCCCGAGTATCTTCTCGTATCTTTTCGCGTACCACCAGGGTACGCGTAACCAGTGGCGTATCCAGGGGAGGTTAGGGGGTTATAACCCCCCCCCCCGAAAATGTTTAGTGTATGTATATTGTTTATTGATTATAATAAAAACACACAAAATTCAAAAAAAATTTAATGTTCCATTTTTTATAACCCCCTCCAAAAAAAAATTCTGGATACGCCACTGCGCCTAACACCGGTTGAGAAATGCTATACTAAATGGATAATTTTATTCCGTAGTGAAATTTTTTTAGAGGTTATTAGGATTGACAATTATATTTAACTTATGTCAAATGTTAGGTTGATATCACTATTAAAGTGAAATTAGTGCAAATATTTTTTAAAGTTAAAAGATAACAATTTAACAATATTTTTTAATTAATACTACTTCTAAAGCCATTTCGAATAATTTGAGAGTTTATTAAATTATTAAATTATTTATTCATTATTTAAATAAATTATGAATATGTATAACTATTTCCTTATGAATAATGTGACTGAATTAGAACTTTTGCAACAATTTAAAATTAAATAGGTATTAGCTGATTTTTAAACTAGTAATTATTTTCATGGTTAATATATGATATTTAACGTGATTGGTCAAAGATCATCCAAAAACATGAGTTTGAAAATCTTCCAAGCTTTTGTACTGACTTAGTGAACATAAATTTAAAAATTACATCATATTATTATTGTGTTTATAATTTTAAAAATTAAATTTAGGAAAATAATGATATTCAAATTGTTATTTGTAAAATGATAAAACAGTGTTACAATTTTCCTGGGTAAATCTGAATAAACTCGGTTATAAATTAGAATTTGTAATTCTTACCATTAACAATATATTTTTACCGTATCTTACCTATATTGTTTACTAAGAGGTCAGAATAATTGTTAAATTGTCAATAATAACCTTCTTTTGATAAATTTAATTACAATGAAAAATAATATAATGGTATAAAATCACATTTGAACCAGAAATTTAATTACTAAATGATTTATTAACTATCATTACTCATTATTACACACAATTTGTACATAAATATATATAAATTATATTATTTACCAATATAAGTAAATAAATTTTTAGTTTATGTTTATAGAATTGAAACTTATAACTTTACCACCAAAGACAAATACGTAAGTGATACAATAAGGTTATAATATAAAAATGCAATTTACAGCAAAATATTATAAATATTGTAGTATATAACATTACCTGGCATAACCAACATTGATGTTGCATCAATAATTCTTGTACCTCCTGGTATAATAAGATTACAACCAATCATTCTATTGAAACAAATATATAAATATCAATCGTAAAATTACAAGACGGCATTGTAAATCAAAATTTAATTCATAGGTAATATATTAAAAACGTATTTCATTTTCAAACTAGAAACTCTATACGTTTGCATATTTATAAGAAAAATATGTATTTAAATTCTAATTTGATAAAAAATGTGTTGCAGGTTATCTAGTTTTTATTTTTTACAATTTAATTTCCATATTTTTTACAGTTAGAAAGTTACTTATTACCATTGATTTAAAAATATCTAATATTTATTCTAAGATCGGTATTATTACATATTTTTTCTTATTATCACAATATTTTGAATCCATCGTTATTTTTTATAAAAATCTTAAGTAAAATCAACTTTATAATATTTAATGGTTAATGTGCAATGCAACAGATTGCAAACAAGAATACGCGAGATAATAACGAAACGAATATGGTAGCAGTGAAATCAGTATTTACTATTAATTTAAATAACTCGTAATATTACATGAATTTTTGATAAACCGTTCATAAATGGCTATATTATAAGAGGAACACATATACAACTATTTTTTGAGATTATTTTTAATTTATATTATTTTTTATATTCTAAATATGCTTCCACGGATGTCAGATGTAGAGAGATTATTTTCGCTGTATACAAATCAACTAATCGAAAATCGGAAGCAGTGGTGGCCCGTGAGGTAATAAGGTCATGGGGTAATGGAGGCTTATAAGATGCACAAATAATTTGTAAGATACCTATTTAGGTGGATAAAAAAATATAAATTTTACTATAGATAGGTACCTATGGGAATATATAACGCACTTATCAACACATAATTTTCCCTAAGCTCTTCGTCACGGTAAAATTAAAATAAATTGGAAAAAATAACTTTTTATGTATGAGACATAAACAAAAAATCTTGTTTCTATGATCGAAACGATACACGGATTGATAAAAATTAGTTCGGTGCACACATCAAATGTACCCCAAACGACTATGTATTACTACTAACCGACATGTTTATGCATCATAGGCGTATGCAGATTCCTATTTCCAATGTGCTTTTATTTTATTTTTTTTTTGATCACCCACCCCCCTTAAAAAAATAAAATAGATATATAAAATATAAGTAAGTAGGAATAAAATTCATTAGAAAAACTGATGTGCAATCTGATTATCAATGAACGCCAGTCTTGGCAATTATTATTTTTTTGTAATTTAATAAAATTGATAAAAAAAACTTTTGATTTTCCAAAAAAAAAGAGTTATTAGCCCTTTTTACCTAAGTACCTAGTACCTACCTAAAAAAGTCTCAGATGTGGCTATAGCCCTAAGAGCCATACCCGTGTGCACGCCTATGCTCACATGTAGCTAATTTTTATATGAACGCCCGTAGCACGACAAACGTGTGCTCCGTTAATTATTTAATCTCTAATACAAACTTCTCAATACGAAAAGCTGCAAAAACTTTTTTTAACAAATATATTTGTTAATTACAGACTATTTGCATAATAAACGATTATAATTTACTATAGGAATCTAATAGTTTTTTATATAATTTGTCTGAGTGTTCATGTGCCCTATGCACCACAGCACAATCCGCCACTGACCGGAAGTAATTTAAATAAAATGTGCGTCAACATATAATTATCCAATACAATTCAAATCACAAGTAAACTTTAATTTTTTTTTTTATTTTAAAAAAGCATTCAATTTATTTTATTCCTTATTTTATGTTTTTAATGAACCGTAATACAAAATATTACATAGGTACTTATAAATATGTAATATTATACTTTTATATTAAACAATTTATTTACATTACTTTTTAAAAATACATACCTAATGATGCCATCTTCAATATAAACATCACTATCGAACATTTTGTCTGCATTAATAATTTTTCCATTTTTTATCAAAATACGATTTTGAGAGCTCTAAAAAATATATGTAACATTATTTGCAAAAATAACAACATCGTTTGAAAATTACAATAATTTTATCCATTTATTTAATTGAGTTATTTTTATTTATGATTAAACTATATTTATTGTAGAATATAATAATTACAACTTATGATTAAAACAAAAATATTTATTATTCAGGTTTAAATACATATTTTACTTTGGGTGAGTTCCTATTGCAGAGTAATTTAATTTATAATAAAAATAGCAGAGTGGTACATAGAAATTATAAAATTATGGCGAGTATGTATCAGGAACAATTAAAAGTTTACCTTCAATTAAACGAATTTACAATTTTTCAGTACGCTTTATACTAATAGTATGATTAAAAATTTGAAATTTTCGAAAAATCAGACAGCTTATAAGTTTAATAAAAACATAATCCATTCGAAATAATTTATTAAGAATGTTTTGAAGACCGGATAGGGTATTATACTAGTAACCGCCATGATGTATTTATATTATTTCACACGCTACACAATATAGTGTTAATTTATTTGCATAATACGACACGGTCCACAGATTAAACTACTATGTAGAAATAGGGTTATTAAAAAATTAACTTTCAAACATTAATAACACATTTATTTTTTAACAGTAACTCTGCTTATACTATATAACATGTATATATATTAAGTACTTTATTTACATTGTTAACAGACAAAAAATATTTTAATTAAAAAGCCAAAATCAATAATAATATGAAATTGTATACCTGTAAATGAATAGGAACTTTCTTCACAGGATTCGTCTGGTTGGCCATATTTTAATCTAAAACAAATAAATTTGTAAAATTATGTAATTCAATATTAAATTTTCAATTATAACAATAATTTTACACATTGTAAATATTTCAATAAATATACTATAAATATATATATATATATATTTTTAATTGGCATAGAAAAATGAAAAAATATAAATTCCAACTAAATGAAAAAAAAATAAAAATATTTCAACAAGTATTTAATCAAGGTTTTACACCAAAAAAAGTATGATATTTTAATTAAATATATAAAAAAAATGTAACAAAATTGTACAAAAATCTTTAATAACCAATAAAATAATAAAAAATAAAATAAAAATTACTTAGTAAATAGTTAATACTCATAAATAAATAGTTTATTTATTTATTTATTTCTAAGTATAAACTATATATTTATACTATTATAATTGTTAATATATATTCACAATGTTTATTTATTAATACAATAATTAATAAATTAATAAGGAAATATTGAAAATATTTTGCCATTATTAATTAAATTAAATTATGTAATAGTATTTTTATAAATTTAATATATAAGCATTTTAGAATATGAGATGAAATAAAATAATTATTGTAGAAATAAAGGTAAAATTATAAAAAAAAAAGATAAGATTAGATAAAGAGAATTTTTTAGTAACACATGTATAGATCATAAAAGAACATGCATATTTTTAATGCTATTTTTACTATAAAGTTTACTATATGAAATATGAATTAATGAAAATACAACAATTAATCAATGTCTATAATAGTGATTCCCAAACTGTAAGGCGCACCTTCCTAGGGAGACACAAGCACTTATTGAGGGAGGCGCAAGGCAAATATTTATATTGTATATTATACTATTATATATTTATTTTTAGATTGACAGTAATTTGTTTTTATTAAAACAATAAAAAAAATGTTGTGTTATTTCTTCATGGGACTCACAATTATATTTCTTTTATTTAGGGGATGTGTAAACTAAAATAGTTTGGGAACCGTTGATCTATAACTTTAAAAAAAGACTAAGAATTGTTTGTAATAAAAAAAAAAAATGAATTTACAATGTAATGTTAAACTTAGTTAAAAAAAAAAACACAACATTTAAATACTTTTAACAATATATACACATACTTT
Source organism: Sipha flava (assembly GCF_003268045.1). Lineage (NCBI taxonomy): Eukaryota > Metazoa > Arthropoda > Insecta > Hemiptera > Aphididae > Sipha > Sipha flava. The sequence goes on from NW_020273605.1 coordinate 234,768, forward strand.
TATAGATGTATAGGTATACAAATTATTACTTTTTTAACATTTTAAACCAATAATAAATTTAATTCTTGATATTATTTATTTATAAATTATAAATTCAATATATGATGTAATTGTTAAACAATACCTATAGCTTAATATAAATTATCTATTGTAATATTACATAGACGAAGTAATATCTGAAATATTAATATATAATAATTTGAACGATTTAATTAAAAAAGTAGATATTTTTAATTGTAAAATTAACGTAAAAATAAAATCAATTTATTAAAAAATATGTAACAAATATTTATAACCTATAGGATTCAAAGAACATAATTGAACATAATATTATTTAAAGTAATAAATGTAATTGCTTTTCATAATATATATAATTTATTATTTAAATTCCACTAAGTTAATTTGAATCTTTAAATTAACTATCTGTCATATAAGTAAATAGAAATAATATAGGTAATATTATTAAGTTCTTCAAACTTACAGTTAAGATAAACAAAATAAATATAAATAGGTAAGTACATAATAATTTTTGTACTTCAAATATTTGAGATTTTAAATTTTTACATTTTTACATCAGAAGGAGGTATTTATGAAAATTATAAACATTTCAATTTATAATAAATAGAAATTTGAGATCAGAATTTGAAAAACAAAAATTCTAATTTGCTAATCTATAACAATAAAATAAAATAATAATAGTCACATTTAGAAAAATGTATTTAAGTTTGATCTTATTAATTATTAAGAATTTACTGCAAAAATATAAAGAATTTAATTTACTTAACTATACACACACATTTATATAGGAACTCAAAAACCTAAACCTAACTTTTTTTCATTGTAGCAATATTAATTTCTGAAGGCATAAAATTTATTTATTTATTTAATAAATATTAAGACAAGCAAAAATAATTATATTGTATTACTATACATGGATCATGATTTTAATCTTGTTTATATTTTGGGTTTGAAACACCAACACTTCTGTTATTAACAAGGAAATATTTTAATAGCAATCAATAAACTAATAAAATGGTTTTTTTTTAATTTTTTTTTATTGTACTCCCAAGGCTATTTTCTTTTAGCCATTTTCCAAGGATGCTAACTTGATATTATTTAATGGCTAAACTGTCAAAAGTAACTAATATTTTAAATTACTATTGTAGTATTACACGTGTTAGCTTAAAGGTACAATTAAGTAACTATTGTACAAAAATAAAAATAGTTTTAATACAACTAACCCATATTTTAGTTGTTAGCTATTAAAGATAACTCAAGTGTCTCACACATTTTTCATAATATAAAATACCAGGACAGCACTGTTTGTATTATTTATAATAGAATTAAAGTAGGTCATATTTAATTTAAAAATGTTGGTAGGCTTACAAATTGCAATATTGAAGCAAAGTCACTATTTAAAGTGACTTTAATATAAAATTAACTAATAAAAATAAATCATTGAATAATGATAAGAATATAATTTCAATAAATAAAGTTATTTATTTAAATCTTGATAATAATATAAAAAAAAAAGTATTCATAAAAAGAGGTAACCTGAGAACTTGCAAACTTAAACGACCATAGATAAAAATCAAAACTAATTTATTTCAAAATGTTAAGCCTTATTTCAATAGCGTAATCAAGGTTTTTAAATAGGAGGAACCAAGCATTTTTTTAACACGTTAGGTAAGGCTTTGAAAATTCTAAATTGGTATCAGAGATTAAATTAAATTTTTAATTTAACACTAAATTATATAAAACATGTAATTTCAAAAAAAAAATTATTTATTTATTGATAAAAAACTTAAGTTTAAATACATATGAATTATTTTTTAAATTTTTATAATTGTACCTATACAACATACTAGCAATGCCTGTATGTTCAAAACAAATAAATTGATATTTTCAAAGTTTTTAACTGACAATTTGATGAGATTAAAAATTAAAAATAATTCACGAAAATAGTAATCGTTTTTATCATAGTAATAATAATTACACGTAAAAGCAATTCAAGTAAATTTCAATCAGATTTACTTATTTTTTCCAGTAATTTAAACAATACTTTTTTTTAATGTTGGGTAATTTTTTTAATTTTTAATTTATATACGTACATAAAAGTTATGAAATAGATACTTAATGAAAATTTAATAATAATAAAACCAAGTCCAATTATTTCATACTTTTGTATCATGTTACTTGTGTATAAAGTGTAATATCTGTAAAAGATTTACTCTAGCTTTCGAAACCTGTTCACCCAGAGATGTATTTTTGGAGGAGATTAACCCCCCTATCCAAAAGAAAAAAATTTCAAAAGTCATAAATGAAATACGAATGTAGGTACAAAGAAAGAGAACATTAATATAATTGTATATCATAAATTTATATCATGTGGTTGTAATGTTTGTATACCAATATTTGTATTATAATATTATAAAATTATTTATTTTTTAGAACAATTTAAAATTTCCCCCTCTCCCAAGAAATGTTTTTAAAATACGATACTATGTACACCAGTATATGTATTTGACAGAAATAAATTGTGAGGTAGTACTTTAGAGAAACATTTTTATCCAGTATTATATATATATATATACTTACTACAAATAAATGTAAAATTTAATCTGAATAAGTATTGGTTAATAATTATACCAAATTACCAAGCAGGGGCCAATATCTTAACGAAATATGGTAAGAAAAAAAAGTATTGCTTAATATATTGGTGCTACTCTCATATGCGGACTACAAATGCATACGGTCTACCATCATAAATGTAAACCGTTATCGTAGCAGAAAAAATAATTATTTAATAAACACGTACATCCACTAAAAGATAAAATTGGTCAGATAAAATGTTCTGATATATACATGTCTTGTATTAAAATATATATTAGGTATATATATATATTAGATACACATTAAAAGATATATATTAAAGGTATATTAAAAGATAAAATTGTTGATATACCTAAACCTACCTACAATAACAATGCGACATTATAACGAATTTAATAAGTTTGTTAGTTACGTATTGGTTGTCGATTTTGTTGTACTGCGTTTATATTTGTGTCCGTTTTGTATATCGTGTGCATTATGCAATTAAAGGATTTTTATTCGACTGTCGCAGAGTGAAGAGAATGCCACTGCTTCTTTGAGGAAGTAAGGTTTATTAAACACTGCCGAAGAAACATTATCATGTCATAAGTGTGAATCTGTATATCGTAAATTTTTTATTATTTTTTAATATTGTGGTTTTTCATGTATTTTATGTAGATATATTATTATTAATACATTATAATTTTCAAATTTGAGCTAATAAACATATATTATAATTATGAACATAACGTATTACAATATAAGTATATACAAGGTAGACTTGTGCATACGTGAGCAGCAACATGACGGTAGTCCGCAAATGAGAGCTGCACCAATATTTTTATACAACTTATGTTTAATATCATAAACATATGTCAGGGTTATTAATATATTTTCGATCTATCTAGTACAATAAAATTAATTATTACCAAAATTATTATCTTATGAAATAAATACATACAAAATACGTGGTAATAAAAATATTGAACCCCTCCCCAAAAAAATGTCTACCACGCCCCTTTACCAAAGCATGGTATTTCATACATTCATGTTATGGTGAGTAGAGTTGAGCATTGGTCGAATAAAAAATTATTTATTTATTTTTCATTTGATTATTCTAGTTTATTGTTATACAACATTTAAATTTTTACGATTATTCGTTATTCATTATTGTACGGGTTATTCTGGATTTTTGTATTCATTAATTGGTTATTTATTATTCAATTATTCGTTATTCATTATTTCTCATACCTAATCTCGTTGATCTCAAATTATTCGTAGATGACTTGAAATTCTAACTTTATTGAAAATCGAAATTAGTAGGTATTTCGTATTTATTGTTATAAATACAAAACACCGATTTAACCGATTTATATATTTATTTATATCATCTACTATCGACAAATTCTTAAATTATATTGTTATAAATGAGGGGCTATTCTAACTAGTTTAGTTCTCACTATCGACATGGAATTTAATTTAATTTTATTTTTGATTAATCAAAATTTATTTACAAACTAAACTAACTACTCAGATTTTTTTTGATTTTTTATTCATAACTAAAACTAGTTAAAATAAAATATTTTATTCTTTATTCATAAAATAATCAATATGTTAAAAATACCTAAAATTATATACGTACACATTAAAAATTTGTTATTTTTATTCATAGCTGATCCACATAAAAAAAAATCAACAGTCGATAGGTTAAGTTAAGCGTGTTTAGATTATATACACACAAGAAAAGCAGAAAAAATAATAATTTTTGATGTTTAAGGATTTAGCGTGATAAGCAAACCGTATGACGATATTTTTTATTTTAATATATGTATTTTATATATTATAAGTTATATTTGAAAAAAAACACATAAAACTAATTTCCCAATCATAATTGAGCTTTAGTAAACAAAGATAAATACAATAAAACCTGTCTAATATGGAAAGCTATCTTTTATGAAAATTGATTAATTGGTCCCGGTGACTAATACATTTTTAAATACATCATGTCCAGGGAAAGATGAAACTTGTCTAACGTGAAAATGGAAACATTATTTTCGTCTTGTATCTACTTGTTTATCATGAAAATACCTATTTTAAAATTATCAGTTAGTAAATATAATCTAGATATATCAATTAAGATTATTTAGTTGCACTACATTTATTTTTACATTAGTATTGTAGTAGTGTTTTGTACTTATAATAACGCCGTGAACTGCATCCAGTTTTTATATTTACATATTATTTTTAATTGTTTGTACGTCAAAAATCAATAAATGTTTAACTTTAAATGAAAAATTAAAATTGAATCGAGTGAAAAAATTAAATTATTAGTAAAATAAAATAGTGAACTTTTTAAGTGTGGAAAAAGTTAAATGTATAATATACTAAACTTTAGTAATTAAAGCAAAACAAAATAAATAAAGAGCAATAGATGAATGGTAAGCTTAATCACACAAATTAATGTAATTTTTAAAATATAAATCTATTTATAATAAAAAGTTAGTAAAATTTAATAAATAACAAAGCAATAGGTATAAAATAATAAATATTTATTGTAACACTTTTTGGTGTTCTGTATTAACCCTTTCCGTCATACATTTTTATTTTTAAAAAAAAAATTTTTTTAACTATTTTAAATTAAACTTAAATTTTAAAAAATGTTAAAGTTGGTCCTACATTGATCTTACAGCCTGATCTTGAGATATAATGTGTCCTCTCAAGAGGACAAGACGACATAAAAATTTACTGTACATATTAGACTGATCCCGCCTAGAAGGTGTATGAAGAAAACTACCCTTCCGTCCAAGTAGACACGCCTTTGTACAGCATCAAATTGAATCGCATTGCTTTAGAAATAAATGGTAATGTAGTGAAAACTTTCCGAGGCGGAATTACATTGGGTGAAAATGTTGTTTGGGTATTACTCTACCGACTAATAAGCTATTGACGAATTAATTAATTACATACAAAATCAAATTAGATAAAGGTTTTCATAATTTCCGGAATCAGTCTTGAGAAATGTTTAATGTGTTAAGGCACAAGAAAATCGTCGTAATCGTTTAAAACCAATTTATACGATGTAAATTAAAAATAATTTGAGTAAAACTTACCAGATACGTAAAATTACGTTCTAAATCGGGTAGACGTGTAAATAGAATTTATTTATGTCGGTAAAAATTATTAGTAGTAATAACTCTCGTTGGGTATTGATCGTGAATATCGGCGATGATAACAAAGAAAATCGGTTATAGAATAATAAAATGTTAATAATAAATGCTTGTTGTGCGATAGCGGGCTGAACACGGGACAGCGGCGACACACGTACTGCAGGTGTACGGAACCAATTACTACTACGGAAATACGGTCCGTATACGTCGGACGGTGTAATGTACTCGATACGCCGCCGCCGCCGCCGCCACCGTTATCAAGCAACGATAGATATCGGTTTGCGGTTGTGCGAGTGAGTTCGTATGCGAACGGAGTGGTGTATGTGTGCGCGTGTTACCCGGGTTGTACGAGCGTGCGCGTTTGCATTTAAGCCGCGTTTACACGACGACAGTTTAGAGCGACAGTAACTATCGTGAGATCGTCATCGTGTAAACGTTATATAGGAACTATTATATTGTGACGGAACCATCAAGCGATAGTTGTTAATACAATCGCGATAGTTCTTCCGTTCTGTCGTCGTGTAAACGTCATCGTGCAACACTATCATGATCGGCGGATACCCATCGGCTTCGATCGAGCGTTCCGGTGACCGTTGTTTCACGTCAAAAGTACGTTATTATCTGCTGTAGTTTACCATATCATCACACGTGAAATTGTAATCGTGGTCAACAAGTGCCAAAATATCGATGCTAAATGTGCCTTTGGTAGTTAAATTAATTTCATCCGCTACGTGCTGGGCAGTCTAATATAATAAGATTTCCAATAAATACTTGAAAACTCCAAGTGAAACTGGAAAAACACATCGGAACATTACACATGCACAATGAACTGTTACGCCGTGATAAGATTATCACACTATCGTCTTGTGTAGGGCGTGGATACTTCTCTTTCACGACAGTCAACTATCGGGCGTTGTCACGATAGTCACTATTGCTCCAATCCATCGTCGTGTGACCGCGGCTTAAAGGGTGGCGCAAGTGTGCGCGCGAGCGCGTACGCACCCGCCCGTCCGTGCCGATGTGCGTGCGTGCGTACACTTGTTACAATCATTGATTGAAGGAAAAACAACGGGACCTCCACGAAATAGATGGCGCTGGAAAACGAGGCTGTTGCACGGATTCGAGTCGCCTGGTTCATAAATGTACGCGTTGTAACGACACTGGCGTACAGTCGTTGTGATTTGTTAGTTTTTTTGCTGTCTTGTAACCTACAAACTGAGTACCTATGGTAACCTATATCGCTGTGTTACCGGCCCCAAGTGCCTACAACTGACCTACATCGAACGGTTTTCGATTAGCCCCGTGAAATTACACCACCGTTTCACATCCGGCCAACGATATGATGATCCGTGCGCGATACGCTTCTTTGCTGCCCGTCGCAGTATATCACTGTATATAAAAAAATAAGACCGTAAAAACGGACGCGCGATACGATTCATAAGCGGCCGAGGGGTTGACCGTTCTAGACCAGTGGTTATTCTAAATACGATATGTCGATTAAACGTATTCGATCCACACGATAATCGCTATTTAGAAGTCACGCAAAAATGCACAAATTTGCCAGTCTTTCGACCTTAGTCTAGGACGGGGGGGGGGGACCAGCTGGCGCACATCTTTTTTTCTCACTATTATTCGACCCCCAATATGATTTTTGACGTAACTTTATCAAAATATCAAACGATTTTTATTTAAAAAGAAATACGCATTATTTCAACCAATAGTGTAATAATTTGAAAACTTTTTACCCAGGCCTTCCTCGAAGTGATGTAGATGAAAAGATATTTATAAATGCCTATTACAAAATATACACTGGTCACTGATAGCGATGTCAACGATATATCGTTATATTCTGTGTATATTTTACACCTACTATGTATAACAAAATTATATTGTAACCTATATCGACATTATTCGTGATTTTATGTTTGGTGGCTCGCTAGAAGATAATTGCTTACCAAAGTGCCCTGCCAAAGAAGAAAGGTTGGGCATCACTTTTCTGGACTGTAGCAAATTCATGACCCACCCCAAATAACGTCACTGCAGTGGCGGCGCTAGGCGTGGTTGATGTGGGCCATTATCCACGGCCTCGCACCTCAAAGGGCCTCGCATTCTTAAGGGCTTTATAATTAACCATAAAGAAATATGGGAGAAGTATCTATACAAAAATTAATGTATCTATGAAATTATTCATAAAAAAATCATAAACATAATAATTACATATATAGGTACTCGTCAATAATTCATCATATTAGAATACAATTTTGTACCAATGTAGTTATTTTTTGTTACTATTGTATATTAAAAATACATTATATGAGCGTCAGTTAAAATTGGAAACATGATTTATTATTTCTAAAAATCATAGGACAATTTGACAGAAACAGTATTGTCAGTATTAAACTATTAATGTCTAATGGTCGTTTCTTGGAATTCCTCTATAGTCAATACATGTATTGAGTATACTATTGTTGCCGAATGTTATCTTTCGTCATTAGTCATTACTAGAGCAAGGACTTTCATGCATTAAAAAAATCATCAAATATGAATTTAAAAATATGCTCTTATGAATCAAAAAAACTAAAAATATGCGGTTAATTATGCTCTTAAAAAAATTAATTTTATTATTATTCACTATAAGTTTTAACTAGATTTATTTTATTAAATTGATTTGGAATCTTTTTTTGAATGTTGGATCCTAATCTTCTTAATTATTATTCTGCACCTAATAAAACAAAAAAGGTATTTTAAAATAATTGTTGAATTATTCTCAAATATTCACCTTACCTAAATTAGAATTGCACTAAATTATTAAATACACGAAACTAACACACACGCAGTAAATCTTTTAGAACTAATTTAATCTATCCATTAACTATAGATAGTTGATACTATCGTTTTTAATTTATCATTATATATTCAATTTGTAAAAATACAAAAATAGACATAATAAATACCAGGGTTGAAACGTTTAATACGGTATAGTATAAAACACGTATTATAAGTACGTATAAAACGTATAAAACATATAGTATAGAACACAAAATTATATACGTTTTATACTGTATAAAAATTAATTTATAATATTTAAAGTTCAAATTAAACTTATTAAACTAACTATAAAATAAGGAAACATACATTATAAATAGACAATTGTGGTGCTATTATATATTAATAATTATCAGTATCTTATCGCAGACATATTTATAGTAAATCCATTGTACTTAGAACTTGTGATATTTATAACATTTTCAATATTTTTTTTTTTGTTGTCATTCGATTGAAAATAGGTTTCTGCCTTCTGGTATAGTATATTATTTATATTTTATTATTACATTTCATTAGTCTGTGTCTTGTTATCGTCGCGTTCGCACGTTATTGTGTTATACACAAACACAATTTTGAATATAATTCAATATAATTTTATTATTTTGTAAGTAATTTAAAAATTCAAATAAACAAATATGACTGTTCGTCCAACACATAGTGGATGGGATGTTAATTATATATGGCACAAAGAAGAAGCAAAAGGTAAAAAACGTTAATTAGTGTATATAATAATTACTTAAAAAATAAAATAATACAAAATCTAATATATATATATATATATATTATTAATTCATAGGTAAACAATTAGCAAAATATTTACTTTGTTCAAAAATATTGTCCAATACGAGTAAATCACGTTTATTGATGCACCGTAATACTTGCAATACTTCAAAATTATTCAAAATAGTTACAACAGGAATTAAAAAATCTACTCATTCTACTGCTACTAAAATTATCCGTAATGAAGAACCGCCAGTATTAAAAATAATGGGTAGAGCATCTTTTCCTATCTTACCAGTAGCGTCAAGTTCAACATCTGAAACTCAAACTCAAGGTAAACGTAAACATATAAATATATTTGAATCGGATTCAGAACCAGATGATCCATTTAATAATGCAAATTCATCTACTACTATGCCTAATTTAAGTTTAAATACATCCACTGTATGCTTATCGATTCCATTAGAAGCTGACAATGATGTTCAACTCGCAAGTTTTTCACGTGAAAAACAATTAGAAATGTCTAATTCTAATGATACTATCATACTTACTCCTGAAAGTTTTACCTCAAAAAATTCTGATACATTCGTTACACTAAAAAATAAAAATAAACAGCAGGATACTATTCAACGTTACCATGATAAAATAACAAATGCTGAAATTGATTTAGTTAATTTTAAATTGGGAAAATTGTTTTTTGGATGCAATATTCCATTTTCTGTAGTCGAATCGGTACATTTTAAAGATTTTTGCCAATCATTAAGACTCGCATATAATCCACCATCACGAACTACCCTATCAACTCGCGTTTAAATAAAGTACACGATAGTTTTTGTGCAGCTATAAAGTTTCATTCAAATTCAGCTCTTCTAATAAATAGTTGGAAAAATGAGGCAGCTAATATAAAAAAATGTTGCTTGTTTACTGCATAGTTCTAATGGCGAAGCACTTTTCTTAGAGTCTTTTGATTTAACCGGTATTAAAGAAACTGCAATAGGAATTTCTAATATAGTGTACAAAAGTATATCTTTAGCTTTAGAAAAACACAGCACTTATATTTACACAGTAATTAGTGATAATGCGGCAAATATGATAAAAATTAGTAAACTTTATGAGTATAAAATTTAATAGGAAAAGACTTATTTTTTATGTATACAAATAGTCCATACTATTAACTTGGCAACTGAAAATTTTACTTAAGAATATGAATATAAAAATATATTATATTGATATATTCTGTCTGTAGCAATATTTTTTATTATTTTCTTTTTATACGTTTTATACGTGGGGTATTATACGTGTAACGTATTAAACGTTTTATACGCGTATATTATCAACCCTGATAAATACTGACCATTATTATTATTTCAAAATAATATTTATCTCTATCGTTTTTATAAGTTTATAACAAATTTTTAACCTTGATTCATGAAAAATATTCACCAAAGCGCTTGATTTTCGATAAACCATCAAAATATGCACTAAAAGCTTAAAATATGCTCTTATAATAAAAAATATGTCCCTTAAACCAAATAATGTCCAAATATGCAAAAATATGCACAAAAAACTTTGAGTATTTCATCATAAACGTTATGAAATGTATTTTGTTCTTACCAAGCATACGATAAAGTTAACCAAAAAAAATATGCAAATGCATTTCTAAACAAAACCAGTACATCAACAACTACAGACTTAGATGAATCTAATGCCAAAATGGATTTAAATGAAGGAACTTTATCCAATAAAATTTCAAAATACAATGAAGAATTGACAAAAGAAGTTGAAACTAAGTCTAATCTTGAAACTTCTCCGCCAAAAAATACTTTTGAAAATAAAGAAATTACTCTTTATGTTAACTATAATATAAATAATATTTGCAAAATAACTCATCAAATATATAATAAAAAATAATTTAAAATAAATATATCCAAATATTTATATAACAGTCAGAATTGTGCTCACTATTCCTGTCAGTACAGCTTCAGCAAAAAGAAGCTTTTCGAAGCTTAAAATAATTAAAAATTACTTACGAAATGCGATGACACAGGAAAGACTCTCAGCCATTGCCGACGCTAAGGGAGGACAAATGGGACATTTGACCAGGGTCTCGCGCTTGTTAAAGGGCCCCTTGATTTTTAATTATCATCTTAATACCGTGAGACACATTGATATTTTATATCAACAAATTATAAATCTATATTATGCCTATCATCAGTTATTTGGAAAATGATATCTAAATTTAGCCATAGTACAAATTACAAAGTAAATCGTTATTGATACGACGAAAGCGTAATATTTTGACGATATCCGTCGACAGTGGCGGCGCCAGGGGTGGGCCAGGGCCCACCTTAAAAAGTCTCGAGCCCCCTTGTGGCCCACCCCAAAAATTAAATTTAATCATATTATAATACTAAAAAATATCTCATGAATAAATCATTATTTATTAAAATATGAAAATATTAAGTCATAATAGTTAGATGACGTGAACAACATTTTGAATGGGTTGAAAACTATGCACTATGCTTTCAAGCCTTATAAATAACGTGTATTTTCCAGCGGCTGAATACGAAAATAATAAGTTTTTTTTTTTTATTTAAACTTTGTGGGTACAATTAGTTTCAACAATTACAATTAAAAATACAATTACCATAGAAACAGTACAGTATAAGATTAGATTAAAAAGCCTGAATGGTTAAAGAAAGATATTATATTTATTATGATGTTTTTTTGTTGGTTTGAAAGTATACTTATAAGGTCGAAAGTGATGTTGGAGGTATTCAAAATAGATAATAGGTGGTCACGATGTGTTGATAAGCTGGGACAGATGAAGAGTAGATGGTTAATATCACAGACCATAGGGTCATTGTATAGTGTACAGAGAGGGGAATCGTCCAATGACAGTTTAAAGGAATGAGAAGGAAGTCGTGTATGGCCAAACCGGAGGCGAGAGAACGATATTATGCATTTTCGAGAAAGATCGATGTTATGAAACCATGGTAGTGTTGGAATGGTTGGAGATATCTTTCTGTACCAGGTGGCGAAGTAAGGAGGGAGTGAGACCCAGTGTCTAAGCCAAAGATTAGAAGTACAGGACCTAAGGATGAGGATAAAATCAGACCATAGAATTTTCATACTTGGAGGGCATTTGAGTGAAGCAGAGAATTTAGCTAGCTTGTCAACGAATTCGTTTCCCGCAATTCCAGTATGGCTTGGTACCCATATGAATTGAATGTCCAAGCCAGATTCTATAAGGGAAAATAAAAAATGTCTGATAGTGATTATAAGAGGAGAGAGATGTGATTTGAAAACGTTAGAAGAGAGAGCTTGAAGACAGGACAGAGAGTCAGTGGCGATGAGATAATTGTTTGAAGATAAGGATGAGGCTCTGTTGAGTGCCTCAATAATAGCGAAACATTCAGCTGTAAAAGAATAAAAAAAAAAAAAAAATAATAAGTTATATTTATTAATTATTAAATATTAATCAATGTTATTAATAATTTTGTTGAAAATTCCATGAACTACGGGTTTAGATTATTAACCAACTATGATAAAGAAAATACAATGGAAAACATTCTATTTTTAGATACTTTTGAAATAATATTGTATTGTCTAGTTGTAAAGAATCAATAACAGTTTAATCGACGGCAATGCGCGAGGTACTGTTATCTACAATCTACTGTATATTTTTAATTTTGTATAATCGTATATTCGTGTATGTAGTTTATACTATTCTATGTTTTGTGGTCATTTGACAGTTGATTTTGTTCTTGATTGTTACTAAACTGTTTGGTGTTTAAGGTATTTTACCGATACGATTTTTCGCCATTTTAAATTAAATCAATATTTAATTAATTATTTGAACGTTTTAACTCGTCATCATGTCAGAAAGCAATATCGAAAATGAGACTATTAAAACAAAAAAGGTCAGATCTATAAAATATTTTTTTTCTGCGCCTAAAAAGATAAAATTGAAAGTAAACAATGCATCTGATTTTAATTCTTCTTCTGATGGTAATTTTTTTTAAATAAATATTATGAGAATTAATAATTAATATTAAATCATACCTAATGAACATTTTAGCAATGAATCCGAAAACTACAAAATTTGTAGTAGATAAAAATATTTATCATTTGACTGTTGGTGATTGAACATAATACAACTAATACACTAATACAGAGTTTTCAAAACCATTTAAAAAGTAAGTTGACAAACACATTATTTAATCATATTCAAATAAAATTAAATAAATTAAGATTGATATAAATAAATGTGTTGCACAGACATATGATGGAGCTAATTTTATGAGAGGTTCAATTAATGGAGTTCAAGTTTTATTTAAAAATAAAGTTCCTCATGCTTTTTATATTCGTTGCCACAATCATCGTCTTAATTTAGTTCTTGTAGATGTAGCAAAAAATGCAGATGAAGTAAATTTTTTTTAAATTTTTTACAAGATTTTTATAATTTTATATCTGGATCTTAAATTCAATCTAAGTTTATTGAACTTCAAATACAAATTTTAAAAATTCCAAAACCAATTGAACTTAAAAGATTATGCCTTACTCGTTGGTCATCTCAAATTCATACAAGTCGAGCTGTTAAAGCTACTTTGAAAGTTATATTGTTGATATTATATAAGATTTCAAATGAAAAAAAGTATGCGTTCCTCAGAAGCTACTGGTTTACTTAAGAACATAGATTTTAAATTTATATATTTATTACTTTTTTTTAATGATTTACTTTCCCAATTTATCTTGTTGACCAAATATTTACAAGATAAAAATGCTGATATGGCCAAAGCAATTATATTAATGAATTCTCTTAAAGAACATTTTTATGAAATAAGAACTGATCTAAGTTATCATTCAAAATTATATAGTGAATCCAAATTAATGGCAAATAAATTAAATATAAAACACCCTTCTGCACAAAATAAAGAAAAAAACAAGAGTTAAAAAATTACCCAAACATTTGCAAAAATTTATAGTTGAAGGTAGTTCATTGGAAAGTTCAGTATTAAGTTCAGAAACTGATTTTCGAAAAAACCTTTATTTAATTATTATAGATAAAATCAATGCTGAACTAAGTAAAAGATTTTCTAATAACGAAGATTAATTGATGGGAATCTGTGTAATGGACCCAAGAAATAGTAATTTTTTGGATAAAAATCTTATTCATCCATTAGCTTATATGTGTGATATTGATTCTTTAGATACTGAATTAAACATTATTAGAAAATCAATAAAACAATTTGAATTAAAATACCATTCTATAAAAACTATTTTTCAATTTCATAAATTTTTATTGGATTATCAACTAGCATTTTTTGAATTATACAAGTTATTTACTATTGCAATTATAATACCTGTATCTTCAGCAGCATGTGAAAGAACTTTTTCATGTATGAAAAGAATTAAATCATATTTGAGAAATTCTATGCTTTACAACAATCAATCTAGCTTAAGCATATTTGCTATAGAAAAATCTGAAGCAAAATCATTAAATATTGAGGATATAATCAATATTTTTGCTGAATGACATAACAATAGAAGAATTCTATTAAAATAAATTATTTATATTATTATGTATTTTATTGCTGTTTTTTTTAACTTGCCTACATGTGTTATACAGGTACTTATATAATATATTATTATCTTATCGTTCTTATTATTACCAATTAATTTTTATTAAGTAAACAAATAATTAATATTAAAAGTTTTTAATTGTTCAATTTTATCTTTAAACACAGTTGTTTTTTATTTTATCTTAAAATATTATTTTTATATTGATTTTTTTTTTATATATAATAAGATATATTTGTTGAACTGTTTATTTGAATTGGTATTATAACATAATATAATGTTTATTGTCAGTTTAAAATATTTGTAGTTATGTTTTTATAGTTACAGAAACTCAATTGTACTACAACTGATGCCTGATGGTGTAATTGGTATTGAGTGTAATTTTGGGTTAGGGAGTATAAAAATTAAAAAGTGTTTACATGAATATATATTTTGTTAGGAAATAAATACTATTAATAAATGTTTACAAATCATTGTTTTAGTAAGTTTACATGATGAAGTGTGAAAAAAATTGAAAAATTGAAAGTTAACCCTCCCCCCCATCAGCACAACTTCCTGTCATCACTATTGTTTTATATATATATATATATCAAGTCAACAATTTGGCCCTCCCTAAAAAATTTTGGCCCTAGCCTAGCCCACCTGGTATTAAAATTCTGGTGCCGCCACTGCCCGTCAAGTAGGATTCCTACAATAAATAATAATATAAATATTTATTTTCTATATAGTTATTGTTTAAAATTTGAAAAAAACATTATTTTTTTAAAAAAAATCCTGATTTAAAAAAAAGCTGGAATTTCGCCCTTCTCTGGGAACTTTAAGGCTAATACATATGTCCAGGACCTCGTAATACCTAGCGCTAGCACTGCTCTCAGTATTAGTAGTTTTGTTCATTGAAATGAAAATTGCGAATAATTTAAATTACAAAGATATACTTAAAACATTTAGTGAAGCAAAAAGCCATAAAGTTCATTTCTTGTAAATAAAATTTAAAAAAATTTAAACTTCTTATAGTATTATTAATTTAAAAAAACAAGTATTTAATTTTATAATTATGTGTAAATAAAATTATACTACAACTACATTTGCAAATAAAAGGTTAATAATAAGAATTTATTGTTTTAAAAAATTCTAAATCTTAATATTTATTAAATAATTATTGTTACATAAATTATGTTTACTAAAAATTTTAAAAAAAGGCCTTTTTAAGTCTACTTCGCCCACATATAAATTTTACCTTGCCTCACCAATGGTTTAAAACTTCGAATTGTTAAAAAATGCATGGTACACCACCATCAATGCTCCCATCGTAGGTATTTGGCGGAATAATAGTGGTGTCTAATAAACAAAAATAACAACATATTTGATTGTTTTTTAAGAAATTTGAAATTATATTGTATTTATTTAAATAATTTAAATTGTGTTATTGTATGCACTATTATAAAATGTATTATTATTATTATTATTATTAATTGTTTATTATTTATTGAATCGTATGACATAAATTATGGTTCTTTTTCAAAATATCTCCAGTAATAATATCTCTGGTACAAATAATTTTAAGAGAAAACAATGAATATTTTTAATGTACCTAGATATTATACAACAACATATTAGTAAAATATAATATAACAAGTATTAATAATATATACCGAATAAAAGTATTTCTAAAAGAAATTTAGAAATGTATTATGTTTTTAATTATGAGCCTGGATTTATATGCATTTAAAAAAGTCTCAAATATGATGCAAATATGCAAAGAAAAAGTGGCTAAATATGCAATTATATGCATTATGTTACAATTATAAAATGAGTTTTTTTTTTAAAAAAATCACACTTTTATACCAAATAAAATTTTAAATACTTTATCAAAAATAAACAATTGATAATATCTACTCCTTTATATTTCAAATAATTCAAATCAACCTAAAACTTTTAGAAAACTTAAAAACGAGAATACAAATAAAAAAAAAAAAACTAAAAATAAATATTTTAGATCATTTGAAAAACTACTCTCAAAAAACTAATAGAAAACTTAAAAAAATACAAAACTTTTAAAATAACATTTTTTGAAATTTAAATATTTTAAACATAATAATATAAATTATAAAACATGACAGAACAACACTTAAAATTAAAATATTAAAATAGGTTTTATTAATAATTTTCATAACACTGAACAATAATATATTTTACCATATTTTCTGATATCATTGAAGTTCTTTCTTTTCAGTTAGAATTAACTTATACGTACTAAAAGACCTTTCTACATCCATCAAAGTTAAAGGTGCAAACATGGGCTTACATATTTATGGTGGGGGAGGGCCTTCCAAAATGAAAAACACCATTGTTAAAGATTGTTATTTTTAACATGGATATGTTTTAATGCTGGGGGTTTTCAAAAATATGTCGCGACTCTGAGAATGTTGCTTATGGGATAATTTAATATTTAATATTTATAAAATATGTTTATTCTTTTAAGAAAATATGTGGTGAATTTTGAGTGACTCCAATAAAAAAAATTGTTTATAACTATGTAATTTTTATACTTTTAAAAAATTATAAATCATTAAAAAAATTGAGTTTTTATTTAAAAAGTCTAATATTGTATCCAGTTTTCTTAAATTTCAACTCTAAAATTAATAATAAAAAAAGTTAACATGTGAATTATAACAATAGGAATTAAGAGAAATTAATACATACATCCACATTCATAATTGATCCCATCACATCAGCCCCATAAATTGTTGTACCGAAATTTTTACTCTTCCAATATTTTCTTTCAACTTTGTTATAATCAAAGGCATCAGGAGCTTGATTGTCTGAGGAGCTTTTGATCAATGCTTTAAAATCGGACACTGATATTGATCTCTTTTTTGAACTAGTTATGGTGTATATTCCCTGTTTACCTTTTATTACCAAAAATAATTATAATAAATATTAGAAGATTAACCTATATTATTAATCCGTTAGAATAATATGAATTATTAAACTAATTACTTGTTTAACTGGAGCTGAGATAATTGTATTCATAAAATCGTGATCATTATAAGGATTCTTCCTTTGATTTCACCCAATTGGTGGAATAACCTAAAGAAAAAATAAATTTTTTAAATAATAAAAAAAAAAAAAATGATATAACAAACACAATACAAATGTATAATCAATTGCTATGAATTTCATAAAAACAAATAATAAAATATGTACAGAATTCAAAAACAAATTTATAAAATTGCTAATGTTTATTCTACAAAATATAATTAATTTCTTTTTTTATTGCTTTGCCTTTGATAGAATACAGCAAATAATTAATTTTAATATCAATAATTTAGTTAAAAAAAAAACTGTTCATATATATACATTATATCTTGTGGTTTTACAATAAATGCAGTGTCTAATAAAGCAGTTCTAACTATGATTTTAGAATGGCTAAATAATATTTAAAAAATATAAAAATTTATAGTTCATAAAAATTTTTAAATTTATAATATTAAATTCAATAAAAGTAGAAACAATAAAATAAACAAAAATAATAAAAAAGTTATTGCTTACAACATACAAATGAAAAATATAAAATAAATATTTTATTTACTTCATAATTTTTATATTATAGTATAAATTTGGTTTTAGCGTAGGGCGCTAAGATTTGTTAAAGAATTACATTTTTCCTGCAAATACTGTTGGTCAAGTATAATTTAAAACGGAATAAAGAATTGCAAAGTGATAAAATTACGTACATTGCCTAATCCAGCATGGTGTGCACTATTTAATTCCATGAATTGGATGTAAGAAGGAAAGTTTATAAATTCTTTGATGGTAAATCTAAATACCATAATTTTAGGAGGATCACTCATCTTGGATAAAATATACATAAACATATTAATAATAGTAAACACAATAAAATATGTTCATTATTAATTAATCAGACTAATTATAGTTACATATATTTTTATAATTTACATATATACAAGGTATAGTTTAACCAACATCATTATGAAAATAAGTAAAATAATATGGCATTATTTTTTATTGCGATTATTTTTATTTAATCACTAATTTTTTTAAAATTATTTTTCGATGAAAGATATTTGAAAATTTAAATTTATAAAAAATACAAAACGACAAATTTATCAATAGTAAATACCAGCACTATGTCCTATCGCTAATATTGAAAATTAAAACTGTTAAAACTGTTACTTATAAAAAGTATATTAAAATAAAAAACAAGAAAAAAATATAGTATCTATATTATCAAGTATTTGGGCTTATATTGCTAATATAAATTTCATTACAGCCTTAACTGGAGAACCGTAAATATAATCACTGTCTAGATAACAGACAATACATGGTATTGAAGTAAAAACAGAATGGATAAACAATTAACTGAATTTTTGACTCAAAATATTGTATGGATTATGTATTGATATAGTGCTAAGAGTGATTGTATTAACGATGAGAAAATGACAAGGCCATCTCATTTTAAGATACAGGGATATTCAAAATACTTACATATTCTCCAACCAGTGCCTTAATAACCGAGTGTATTGCATGTATAAAACACATTGGCCTAGGGCCTCAATGATAAAAATTGAAAAATATGTAGAAAGAAAGAAAATAAAACTATTTTGTTATAATAATTATTAATGGAGATTGAAAAATTGATCAATTGTTTTGTATACCTTATTGTACATCAATGATTCTTATGCGGCCTGAATGACTGAAATTAAAAATAGTTAGGTTATGATCGATTAAAGGTATGGTTTCTCTGCGGAGTATAAACGCAAGGGAGACATTAATTTTATTTACACCCAGACATAAATTAGTGAGTGGTTACAGCACTGTCTAAAACAGACTTCATACTATTCAAAATGAATTTCAACTTTAAACAATATTCTCAGATGGTAATAGCATAATATTGCTTTAAGTCGTAACGTAAGGATAGTTTTCTTATTGTTTGGTTAAAAAATCATACGTACTTTGTAGTGACTATGAGAATCCGACAAATCTATGTTGAACAAAACTGAACGGATAATAGAGACATTTCAGATTATTCACAACGTTCGATTCTAGTGTTTTCGATCAAACGGCCAATGTACAAATGTCGTAAAGCGAAGTTAAAACGAAACTATCAACAATCATAATTGACAACAGGTTATCTGGTAAGTATCGTGCCCGATTTTTGATGTCTTCATTATTGGCATAGTCACTACGTGCCATTATTAAAACAATGGTGGGGCCTATTGAATACAATTCATCCAATCCGGTAGGATGTCTATTGTTCTTTCAATTCGGACATAACACGTGGGGTGTTACTGGAGTCGATGATTTCGAGAATCGTACCGTTATCGTTACATTTCAAATGTAATATATTTATCAGAACCCGATGCCGCCAATAATCAATGATCATGCTCACGGTCTTAGAAGTGGTTAGCCGGCATGCCGTTGTAGTCAACGTTGTTGTCTTATCACACGCGCGACTTGGCGTCAACGATAAGAATATTGTGTTCTCTTCGGTACTACGTAATTTCTTTACTTGCATTACTGCTATGCCTCGACGCGCAATCGTCATGTTAAAAATACATTTAATTGCCGATATTGCGGAAAGCAAGTTTAATTTTAGTAACCTGAAGGTCGAGCTGAATCAAGCTGGTTCGAAAATTCTTATGTAAAAATCATCTACTGATAACCATAGACCTAATATAAAAAGGTCTATGCTGATAACATCGTAGTATACTTGCGTACCTGCTATCAATATTATGATTACGATCATAATCAAATTTTCCGTGTTACAGTCTAAGGATCATTGGAGCATATTTTAATGTTTAAACAATTTTAAAGTGTATCCTGCAGATCTGTTATACATTTTTGTTTAACGATTCTCTATGCCAATAAAATATAAAAGATTAACAGTAGTGTTAAAATCATTTTATGTAAATAATTATACTTATTAGAAATTTCAAAGTATTTTCTGCTTATATTATAACTGTTCTTTTTTGTAGGTGCGTACCTAGATTTGGTTTGTTATCAACAATGAAACTTGTTGTTTGTGTTAAAAAAAACACAACTGCCCTCTGTATTGAATGTCATTCTTGAAATATTTTTATGCTTTAGTATGTATATATATGTGTGTGCTTCTTTTTTTAAAAAAAAAGTTTTTATAATATAGAAAATAAAAAAATTGTAACAAATCGATACCAATATCGAAATACTAATATATATACGAATTATCAATATTGTGCATCACTAATAATTATAAAAATATTTCTGTATTTACCATTTCAGTTAGTACCCAAGTATAATTGGTACTTATATACATTTCATTTAAAAATATTCAGTGTATTACCAACCCAAAAAATTATAAACTAGATATTTTAATGTTGCCATAATACTATTTTCAACGGTAGTTGTAATTTTAATAGTAGTATTAACATATTTAAATTTTTTCAGAGTAAAATTATTTAGCTACCTCGAATATATAATTATTATTTTTCTTATACATTAAGAGGTATAGCTATATAATAATAAATCAAAGACTGATTACCCTACATTAAATATATTTTGCTAACCAATTTTATTAAGTCTTTTGTATGTATTCTGTTTTTATAATAATATCAATATTATAATATTATGTAATTTTAGAATTTTAGTTTAGTTTAGTTAAATTGTTACTTATACCTGCTATTTATCCATAAACGCAAATCATTTATTTCTTTTATAGTGATTTAATCAACAAATAATGAACAATATTTAATACTAATACCAGAAAAATTAATTAATCTTATCATCAACAACTTTAATCAAATAATTAAATTCTAAAATCTTGATAGATTTAAATATTGAAAATAATTTATTTTATAATATAATGATTATATATAATATTATATATCTATACAGATGAATATTATTAATACAAATAAATTTATTGCAGGATTACGAATTATCGTTTCACTTATTTATGGTGAAAATTTGTCAGTTTTAGAATTGTGATGGATGATAATGTTGAAGATAAAATAATATATCAAGTTTATTTAACACATATGAAGTTATTATCATCAAAATTGACATCAGCTAAAAACAAAGTTAATTCATTTTACAACATGTGGAAGTATATGCAGTTTTACATAGTCAAACCAGAAGTTATAATTTTTCTAGCATTACTGCTATGTTTACTTCTCTTTTCTGGAAATTTATTTCAAAGCACTAATGGATTTTTTAAAAAAATTAATAGAAATTTGTCCTTTATTGGTTTTAATAATTTCCAACAATTAATGGTTGATGAAAAAAATGCACTAAGTAAGAACTGGAAATTTGAAGGTAAAAATGTAGCTTTGTATGCCATTAAAGGTAGACGATCTCAAATGGAAGATAGATGTGTCATTAAAACTAATATTATGGACACAGGCATTTCATTATTTGCTGTTTTTGATGGACATGGGGGTGAAGTGAGTGTAAAAAATTGATATTATATACATTTTTTTTTTTTTTAATTTATGGTAGTTTTAGTATATGTAGTATGTAATATATTTTAATAATTAATAATAGATTCAACTAGAGACTTGTTTTTGAGAAGGCTTCTTTAAAGTTATATTAAATTTGAACATAAATTCTCTATGTTTTAAACAATTATATAACATTTTACACAAATATTAAAATAGAGATTCATAATGAAAAAAATTAAGATTTTTATTTAATATATTTGGCAATTGAGTGCTTTTTATAATTTGTGTGATACCATGTAAATAATATTTTTGAATATTTTACTGATTATTATTACTCAAAATTATATTATTCTCACTTAGAAAAAGTATAACAAATAAATGATCTACCTGAAATTAAATATGAAAACATTCTGATAAGTACAAACTGGTTGGTGGTTATCAAAAAGTTTCCAAAAATGTTTTCTTAGTTTGAATATTATTAAATATAATAAGTCTCAATACTTTGATTTGAGTATTTTTCACATGGAATTTTAATTTAAAATTTAACCTAAATCAATGTTTGTGATTTTACCTAATATTTAAGTAGTACACTTTCCCAGTATTTTTGATTAAAATGTAATTTTTTTAATAACATTGACATATATTATGCATTTTTTTACTTTTTGAAGTTATTAAATAAGTTAGTACAATTTATAACTCTAATTTCACATTGTATAATATTAAAATTAATAGAAATGGTATTATTATTGTTTTTACTAATTTACAAATTTGTTTTATTATTGGAAACTCGTATCAATATTTGGGTTTTGTGTTTGAAATACAATTTAAATTACTTTACTTATAGTGTTTTAAGTTGTCTATAATTAATTAGTTATATATTTTATTAATTATTTTAATTATTTTCAGTTTGCTGCAGATTATGCAACTACACATTTAATGAAAAATCTAATTAATAAGGTAGTTGAAGTAAAAAAATTACATGATAAAAATCCTGATACAGCTTATGAAACCAAAATAGCAACTTCAAATACGCCAGACAATCTAACACCTCAGATGAAAACAAAATTAAAAAAAATAGAAACATTTTCACTAACAAAAATAAAACCAATCACCTCCACTGATGATAGTGCAATCCATCATAATAAACATAAACAAGATACATTAAGCTTAAAAAAAGATATAACTTCTTCAAAAAATGTTGAAGATGTAACAATAAATCCTTCGTCATATTTACAAAAAGGTGGAGGTATTAATTTTTCTAAGTTATTAATTGATGAAGTTCTAGCTGCTGACAAACTATTAATCGAAGCAGCAAAATTAACTTATGATATAGCAGGTAATATATTTTATTTTTCTATAATGTCAATAAATTAAATATCAATTTAAATTTACAAAAATCCCTGACTCCTAACTACATTAAATTCTTTATGATTAAAAACAAAATAATAAAAAATTGAAAATTGTATTATTTGTAATGAAAATTTAAGAATTAAAAATTTATAAAAGTTATGGTTATAGATTATAAAAAGTAATTATTATGCAACATGTTAAAAATTAACAAATAAAAGAAGTATATTGAATAGCATTATATTTTGACCATTGAATTTGAAGTAATTAATACTTCATAAATATATTAATGCTATTATTTACCTCAAAATTGCAATTTTATATTCTGCTTAATAAAAAGTGAAAAATAAATATTTTATTATATATATATATATATATGTATAAATGTTGATAAAAACATAAAATCCTCGTATATATATATATATATATATTATACTAATCAATATTTAATTTGGAAAAAAAATTGAAAATATATGAATTTCAGTAATTCAATTAAATAATAATAATTATTATAATAAATATGGACATTTATTATATTTAAGGGTTTTTTTTAAAGATTGTTTGATTAATTGCAAATTAACCTTGGGTCTAATTGAGTCTTAAATGATACTAAAGTTGAAATATTTTAACTTTTTTGTGTTTGATATTCTAAATATAGTCTGTTGTTCCTATTTGATAAAAGCTTAAAAAAATGTTATTACCCCAAGATTTTAAAACATCATTATCACTAAAACATTAAGAACAACAAATATTAATCCATTTAGATTGAACCCGGTATTTAAATATTTAAGGAACTTAAAACTTTCCTGTTTGTATAACTATTGTTCACACAATTAGTTTTTTTTAGAGATTCCTAACAAATGCTCTTAAATTTCTCTCTATCAAAATTGACCCCAATAATTTTTACTATCCTATTAATACAGCAGTATTTTGATCCTCTCAAGTGGTTGAAACTTAATTGTATTTAACAAAAAATACTCAATTATTTTAGAAATTAAAAATGATTTAATATTATTATTTACAATAAATAATAATATTATATCATTTTATACACATTTCTAATAAATTAACTAATTAAAGAATTAAAAAAATGTATTTAAACTCAATTTATCTTTACATTTATCTATATTAAAACTGCTTTTCTTCTTCTTTTTTTTGGCATTGATTGTGAAATATTTTTATAAGTAGCTCATATTCATTAATGTGTTTTTATAATTTGTGAATAAATTATTGTATTTTATTCAATCAATCCCTCATTCAGTGAGAATAATTAATTTAATCATGCATTTAAGCAATATTGGTGAAAAAAAAATGTATTTATAAAACTTAAGTCAAGTATAATATATAACCTAAATTAATTTTTGGAGTTTAGGTGTAAGCATCTAGTTATCAAAGTTATAACTTATATTGCTAATTAGTAGAGCCAAAAACTTGATATATTTGCTTATATTTTTTAATGCTTATTTTCAAGGTTTGTCTTTATATATATAGTTTGATTCATGTCAATAGTATAAATTTTATTTTGTATTAAGTTATTTATTAATACATTTTCTTTTCTTTCTTAAAAGTCTGATCTATAAATCTTTAATTATACACAATATAATATTAAAAAAAGCTAAATGGTATTGTCATAGTATGCATTAATTTACTCATTTGTTTTATTATTATTATAAATCCCACACCAATAAGGGTATTGTGTTGGGAATTATTTTATTTTATTTTTGACAGTGAAACAAAACATTTGTGAGCACCTTATTATATTTTTAGTTCTAATTTTTTTTTTTATATTTAAATACTTTAATTTAAGATGTGTGATTGCTTGTGTTTAAATTTGTTTGTAAATATTTTGATAATATTTTGAAGTTCAATGAAATTTTAATTTTTGTGTCAATTTTTTATATCGTTGAATCATTCAACATATTTTGATGTGCATTTTTTTCAAGATTCAAGGTCATTAAATTACATTATTGGTTATATTGATTAGTTTATATGTCCAATTTAGTTTTTTTTTATTATAAGATATTTAATTTAGAACTATAAAAATAAACCTCATAACAATTGATCTTATTATTTATCTAGTTTTATTTTAAAAATTATTTTAGGAAGCACAGCACTTATCGTTTTGATAGAAGGCAATACATTATTTGTTGCGAATGTTGGAGACTCAAGAGGTGTAATGTGTGATAAGAAAGGAAATGCTATACCAATATCATTTGATCATAAACCACAACAAGTAAATTTATATTTTTATATATTTTTCTTATTTATTAGATTTATTCATTTTTATTCATATAATTTATTTTAGATGAACATTTTAAAATTGTACTGATTAATAAATTATTTGAATACTGAAATGAGTAATTTAAGCTGAAAAAACTCAATATTTTATTGGTATTACATATATATATATATATAATATTTTAATTACATTTTTTATAAATGTTTATTTACTTATTCATTAGAATGTGGATATGTTTTTTTTTTCAATACATTTTGTGTTGTGAGTTTGCACAGTTCAACAAATAAATTAGAAGTTGGATAATCATAAGATAGTTAAATGATATTAATTAAATTTATATTTTATTTACATTTTAAACCAATTATACTTATAGTCTTATTTAATTTTTATATTATGAATAAAATATTTCCATCAATACTTTAGTATTATCATTAGAGCCCAGGTTTATATGCATTTAAAAAGTGTCAAATATGATACAAATATGCAAAGAAAAAGTGGTTAAATATGCAGTTATATGCATTATGTTACACTTTATATAATGGGTTTTTTTTTTCAAAAAAAAACCACACTTTTACACCAAATAAAATTTTAAATATTTTATCAAAAACAAAAATAATGGTAACCACTGCTTTATACTTCGAATCATTTAAATCAATGTAAAACTTTCAGGAAACTTAAAAACGAGAATACAAATAAAAAAAAAAAAACTAAAATAAATATTTTAGATTTTATAAATATTTCAGATCATTTGAAGTGTTGCGTTTAATCCGTGATTCCGTGAAAGTGTTAATGTCTTAGTCAACGCTTGGATGTAAGTGTAGAGAAATAATTTAAAACTTTTTATAATACGTTGATTTATTAAACTGTTAAGAAACTTATCCTAAGTACAATTAAATTTATTTAATTGCAAATATTTTAAGTCCAATAATAAAACTGTAACAAGCATTCAAGTCCAAATATTTAACTATAGAAATTATTCCTAAGTCATAAGTCCTAACAATTAATTTATAAAAATAGTTTGAAATATTTCTAAGTCCGGACCATGACATATAGTAACGTGAAGGTGCCCAGTGCAGCATAGCCAAAACTCGTCTAAATAGGGCCTGTTCGGGACCCCCTTTTATATCTGATATATGCAAGTGTGTGTGTAAATCCCAAGTGTGTATGTGTATATGAAAAATGATAATATATAAAATTTAATATGATAATTCTTTATTGATTCTGTATGCGTGTACTATATCTTGACCAGCCCATATTTAATGACAGATCCAGGATGTGGTTAACCACCCACGTGTGTGTGACTCCGATGTTCATATTCTTACTTAAACAGATAACCATGTGAATAATTTAACTTATTCACGCGTCTGGTTTCGATATTCATGAGAACCTCCTTATAATATGTTTTCTATTATGTGACTACGCAGTACGCGACAGAAGTTACCTATTCTCCAAAACGAATAAAAAACTTAAAAAAAATACAAATATTTTTAATTTATTAAAAACCCATTAAATATGCATTTTATATGCTTTAATGAATAAATATGCAATAACCCTCGAAATATGCAAAATATGCAATATAACATTTGGTATTTAAATTCAGTGTGATATGAATCGTGGACATTTTAAACCTACATAGACGTGTATACACTTAGTACATGCAAATGCATATAAATCCGGGCTCTAACTATCATATTGTAGAAATGGTGGTAATTTAAAAATTTAATTTTTATACAAGTTATGTACATTATATTATGTATTAGTACACTTAAAATATTATTTTACAATTAATCAATAATCAATTGTGATGATGTTTTGCCCAAATATATACATTATACAAATTTATTTTAATGCCAGTGACAATGTTTTGTAGAAAAAATAAATATTGATAATAAATTATGATGATTGCTAACATAAACATTTTGAAAATAAATGTGGACTAAACTAAAATTTATAAATGAAAAATAGTTGTATTGATGTAATTAAAAAATTATGACTTATTCTTACGTTCATTTTTTACTTAATTTATTCTGAATAATCTAGAAATTGTACAAAAATATGTATTTAGACCTCCCATTGTTCTTAGTATTACTTTAGTAAATGCTGTGGAATGAGGTTATAAGTGTGCCAAGGGGGGAGGGGGTAAGTGCTCTAGGGTGTCCAAAATTTAGGGAGTGTCATAAAAATTGATAATAATGAGAAAAATTTGGTGTTTTATTTTAGATAGGTATTATACTGAAACATAAGATTTATCAAATTGTATATTATACCTAAACTATTTAATATGAAATTGTGTAAATAATGTGATTAATGTGTTTTATGTGCCTATAATAATAAATAAGTGTTACCAAAGAATAGAATATTATTGATAGATAGGGCTCAGATCTTAAAGCAATTGCTTTTTTTTTTTTATATATGAGATAGAACTCTAATTTTTTAATATAAATTCATTAGTTAATTTATTTAGTTTATTAGTTTCCAAATTAACCAAATTATTTTTGCTTTTTTTGGCTTTTATTTTGTGTAAATGTTTTTTGCTTTTTCATTTACTCTAGCTGTGGAATTTTTTTATGTTTATTATACTTTAATAATAAAAAAAAATGTATTTAATTAATAACAAATGTGAAAACCCAGAATACGGACTATGGTTGTATTGGTTTATTATTGTTTTTGGCTTAATTGTCAAATAACATATAGATTATCTATCTGCAAACAGATCATTGACAAAATGTATAAATATTGTCTTAGATGCAGAAAAGAAGTTAAATGAAGCAAATGGGGATATTTCAACTGCAATATCGGGTAAACTAAATTGTGTTCTTTTGAAAAACAAAGGCTGGAAACAATTACTAGACATTAATAATATACTGATGCTGTTTAATCAAACAAAATAAATTATCATAGGTTAGATTTAAATGAAATCTCTTGCAGGAAGTGTGTACCAATAACTTCAGTGGATGTAAAGCATTCGTTTTCTATGTATAAAAACATTCTGTCAGATAATAGAGACAGTTTCACTCCTGCATCTTACAAAATACATGTTAGTTAATTATTTTATTAATTTAATTAATTTTTTTTATTTAATTTTACTAATCCATGTTAATTTTTAGTCATGCTATTTTTTTTTGCTTTTTTTAAAAATAAATATGTTTATTTTTTACTTCTTTAAGACGATTTTGTGCCTTTTTTGTTATTTATTATGCTTTAAAATCCGAGCTCTATTGATAAATAATTTAACTAAATACATTTGGAATGAAGAAAATTATACTCTAAAAATGCAATGTTAATTTTATAAGAAAAAAATTATGGGGAGGGGAGGGATCGTAAAATGTTGCTGTTCTAGAGTATTTTTGATAATTAAAACGGCACTGAATGAGATATATAATTTACCAAAACTTATGTAATATACCTTAACCTTTAATTAAAAATGATTTAGTTAAAAATAAATAAATGAGTATTTTTAAATGTTTACCTTTTTGTACATTTATGTCAATGTTAAAATTATGAATATTTCTCAATCATTTAACTCAAGTAAACACAATTTAACAAAATGTATAAAAAGTTATTTTGTTTAAAATTATAATTTTATATTATAATTCATATATAATCAAATAAAACTTTTCAAAATAAATTTTCACATGTTTTATACATTTTTCTTATATGAATAAACATTTTTTACTGAATAATATTTAACATTATTATTTTTAAATAAATATTATCAACTGTTTTATGGAATAAAATCAATATAATATAATAAACACTATGAAATGTGATGAAAGTGTAATTGTATATAAAGAGTACATTTTCTACTATATTTAAAATATTACAAACAATACTTTATACATGTATTTCATGTATATACCCAAATTATTAATTTATATTACATTTTTAATTGATCAACTAATTAAACACTTTATTTAAATTTTAGATGCGAGAAAAAAAACGAATAGCAGAAGCTGGTGGGTTTATATCCTTTAATGGCGTTTGGAGAGTTGCTGGAGTATTGGCTACATCTAGAGCACTTGGAGATTATCCATTAAAAGAAAAACATTTTGTTATTGCCAATCCAGATGTATTAACTTTTGATTTGTCTCATCATGATCCACAATTTATAATTCTTGCATCTGATGGCTTATGGGATACATATACCAATGAAGAAGCTATTGATTGTATTAAAAACCATATCGATGATTCATTTTATGGAGCACAGTATTTAACAATACAGTCATTTAATAGAGGATCTTTAGATAATATAACTGTACTAATCATTAAATTTCCGCCTATTTGGAGTAAAGAATCACAAACAGTAAACAATGGTGGAAGTGAATAATTTTTTATAGTTACAAAAGTAAGCTTATTTAACAATTTAGGAATTTTTTTTTTGTAAGTTTTTCTACTTTTAAAACTAATTTAACATTTTATATGTTAGAAGTATACCTACCTACATTAACATTCTGTGAAATAATTTAATGATAATGTTCAGTTTATAATTGTTGTATTTTTGTTTATTGTTTCATGTCATTTTCATTAATTTTATAAATATATTGTTTTCTTAAACCTTATAACTAGAATACAAATTTTGAAGGGATTTGTGTTTTTTTTTATTTTACTATTGCTTTAAAACGAAGTCATGTCAGCTACATATTCAATGTATACTATTTAGAATAAAATGCACGACATTTTTTTTTGCGTTTTTTTGTATATAAATGCTTTTTGGATATTTTGAGTATGTACTTTTGCCTTTAAGTTACATTTTTTCAAAATGTGTTCTAAATCTTGTTCAATCATTTTTTTGACAACCTTTCCCCATATGTTCAGTTTGTCATATACCATATAATATATAGTAGATTGATTTATCTTGAAACGACTATAAACATAAAAATATTCTTTTACTCTTGGAAATTTTCTTCTCAGAATTACAGTTCATTTTTCTTTGTAAAACCATTTGCGATAGTCATTTACAAAATGCCAAAAGATAATTATTTATTTATTTTTTAAACCCATTTTTATTGCTTTTTTTTCAGTTTACTCGAAAAATGTATGCAGCTTTGTTTTTTTTTTTTGTGTGCATTTCTTTAGTTTTTTATTGCTTTAAAATCAGTACTCTAAACGTAAGAAAAATAACCCGTAACTCATAGAGTGAAAAAATATAAGGTTACTGGTACAGTGTATTGTGATACATCGCTTCATTTGAAAATAATATTTGGACTGCTTTAAATTAAATACTTAAGTAGTTTTATGCATATATATTATAATTATAATATAAACAATTATTCTACATTTTTTTTTCATACCAACAATTATTATTTCCGTGAATGTTTTGCAAATACAAAATAATGTAACACAATTATTTGGTAATCCTTTATTTTATTCTAGGATTTTTCAAAATCGGTGTTTTATGTTAAATAATGTAGAACTAAATTTTAAAAAAAAAAGTTCAGCAAATAATACAGTGCAGTGTAGGTAAGATATAACTCACCATAATATTTCAACAATAACTAGTAATGATAATGATCAAAACCCCCAAAATCTATTTTATCATATACATATCAAAGGTATACTTTATATTATTAATTTTGTAACAGATATGTATAGTAAAAAAAACGCAGCAGTATGTGACACCGCACTGTACCAATCATGGGATAGTAAAGGTTTTGAGTTCTGATAATTGTAATTGGTGTTACAATTTTTTTATGAAGAGTACTTTTTATTTAATAATAAGTATCATTATTCATTTAGAATTAATCTAATTATGAAATTATACAAAAAAAAAAAAAAAAGATATGGCTAATCAAATATATGAATTAATTCTAGTGATCCTAGAATCTATATAAATTATTTACACTTTATATCATAATCAAATTTAATCAAGAGACCCATAATATAAATAATGTTTTATGTATTTAATCATATTTATCTTGACTAGCATTTAAAATAGTATTTAATATATTTTTATAAAATATATATAATATAATTATGTTCTTAGATCTAATATAATATTTCCTTATTATGCTAATTTCTGTGTGAAAAGCAAATGTGAGCTTGAGTGGGTCATGTTCTAACTTATTAAGCATCCCTAGTCCACTGAACCCCTTGAAATAAACAATTACATATTTCAACAAGTTATTTTATAGCAATTTTTTAAGTTATATTATAGTAAAATAAAATAAGTGTTTTAAATAATATTTATTGCTTTTAGTTAAAAATAATACTGATGTCATAAGTAGCTTTTCAAATGTTAAAATATAAAAATGTTTAATATTTGATAGATTATTTTTTTCAAGTTGTAGCCTTGAAATTATACTTAATAATTGTATAACAATAATAATAAATCTTATTTAGCATAAATAAATTATGTATAAACTAATTACTTTTAATAAAATATTTTACGTTAAAAATGTAAGAAATAATATTTATGCATTTCGATAAAATTGTTGTGAGGAATATATAGTATCTAATTTTGTTTCCTGTTATTCATTCAATCATCTATCCATAAAACTATTATATATAAATATGTGTTAAGTTTGAAATATAAAAACAAAATTTTGTATATAGCTTCTACATGATTCAAATTTTATACATTTGATATAAATAAGCCATTTTTTAATTTTTATTGATTTTTTTAAAACATTAGTAGTTTTTGACATAAACATTAATAATTAAAATTAATAATAACAAGTTATTTCTTGATACAATTAAAATAAAATAATAAGAATATTTTTCCGTAGTTCTTTAATTTCTTTTTCACCTAGATAAATTTTTGTATTATTTAAAGTTTAAGTCATAATTTCTTCTTCTTCTTTTTTAAAATAAAAAATTAACTAGTATAAACAAATAAAATGCATGGATAGTTTTCTATGTTATTGTACTTGCTTGAAATAAATCAAAAACCATATGATAAAAATATTAAATTTATAATAAAGTTTAATACATAAGATATTAAAAAAAAAAAACAATTGTTATTTACTATCATTTGTAACTAATAATGTTTTACATAACAATTAAAAATGTATAAATAATTGAAAATAGCCAAATTTAACATTTTTATTTCATACTATTTGGACGGAATATGAATTTACAGTCAAAAATTTGAAAATCACATAATACAATATGTTTTGTACTTACTTAATAAATATAAATGATTTATGACAAAAAAGAATATAATAAATAAATAAAATTACTAGAACGGCTAATATTAATAAACAAAAATAAAAATTAAAGAAAAATGCTACATTTTATATTAATAAAATAATTGTAATGTAAGAAATTATCACAAAACACAATACTTAACAAACAAAGCTTATTTGTCAATCTCAAGAAACTTATTTAGTAATTTTGACAATTATATGTATTGGTGTGTGAGTCATTTATAATTTATATACTAAATACTACAGTGAAAATCTCTATATTATGTATTATTTTTATACATTACAAACTATACATTTGACAAAATACTATCAAATATCAATCAAATTGTTTACAATAA
Source organism: Sipha flava (assembly GCF_003268045.1). NCBI lineage: Eukaryota > Metazoa > Arthropoda > Insecta > Hemiptera > Aphididae > Sipha > Sipha flava. Next base: position 268,164 of record NW_020273605.1, read on the forward strand.
AAATGATTAAAAATAAAAGTTAATCTAGTTATAAAAATAAACCCTGTAATCCGTTATTGAGAAAAACAATTAATGGCCATTATTACAATGAAATTAATGTTTACAGGATGAAAATTAATGTGTGCATTATTTGAGATTAATTAATTCTAAATAGCAAAAAGGTGGGTGCCTATTAGATACTATTTACATTGGTAATTACGTGAAAATAAATTAAAAAAAAACAATACAGCTATTATAACTAAATGAAATTATGATAAATCAAGGTAGTAACAATGGGATATTTAAATACATATATAAGTAGGACAAAATATTGTTACACTAAGAATAAATTAGAGATAAGAGGATGGATATTTTATATAATTTTAAATTTTGAATAGCTTATAACTAAATACAATAGTACCCCAAAATTCAATCATATGTGTATAGTACAAAAAACATTAGCTATTTATTTTACATTATTTATAATGTAATTCGTATTATATAAATTATGAGCTCCAATCACTTTCAGTGATTAACTTAGGATCTATACTTTGGATATATTATTTTTAATTAAACAAAGTATATCATACTTTTCAATAAGTATGTATTAAATATAATTAATTAACATTTCTAGCCTACTGACCATGTAATTAGTGGATTCTGTGTTCAAATTATAATAACACTATGAATCCGCAACCAATAATGATACTAATTAGTTCTTACTATAACTTACAAAGGTGATCCAAAAATAATTCAAAATGTAAAAAGTAATAACATTTTTATAATCTGTTGAACAACATATAGTTTTAATATTTGACCATGTATAGTTTTAAATTATGTAAATTTAACAGCATATAATTGTAATAGAAACAGCTGGGTAAATTATTGAATTAATAACACATCAGTATTCAAACTTTTTATGAATTTAAATTACATTTGTTCATTACCAACACTAATTTATATTTTAATGATAAATTCTTAACACAAACCATATTTCGTATATTTTATATTCTGTTTCATTTGTTTTATTTTGATATGTTTAACACTATAAACAACCTCAACATTTTATTTTAGTAAAAAAATGTCAATTAAGGATCAATGGAAATCATCCAGATAAGAAAAAAGACATAATAAATAAATTATTAAAATAAATTCAAACAAACATGTTACATCTACAGACATAAACTCAATAGCATTTCTTTTTAATTTAACTGGACTTTCTGTGGACATGAGGACCCAAACTGACCAAACAGCTAACCATATATATAAAATACCGATTGCTACTATTTGCAGATGTCTGCAATATTTTAACTAGACATATAAAATTATATTATACTATTGGACATTTAAATGAAATTCAATAATATTTTTCTGAATGAAAAGAAAGGTAAAGTAATTTGAATGTTGTAAAGAAGAAACCACGGTTTTAAACTGAAAATACCAAATACCGTTAATTATTTTTTAAATCATACTTAAGTATCTATAATAAAAAAAATATTAAATAAACAATAACATTAAGATGTATTATAATTATAGTATGGATATTTTAATATATAATACAAATTAAATTAGGATAGAGGTAACCAGTTGTAAATAGTAAATAAATACTTTGACCATTTGACATAGTAGTAATTTTGATGTATAAATAATTAACCTAATAGGAAACATTACATAGTAACCTATAATAGAAATTTTAGCCACACAATATTTTGTCAATATATCATAACAATTTTATGTCATTTATAAAAATCTGAAATCAAAATTAGTGAGAACATAGAAAAAGAAATTGTTTTCGTTTTATCATGTATTTATATTCAAATCGCGTACAATAATTATCTATAGTTTTTATTATTGTAGGCTGGCTAATATATGAAATATAATTATTCAAATGTTATGTGAAAATTAATTATTAGGTATTTGGTATCGAAATATTTAAAACTGCATTTACTCATAAAAACAATAGTTCCAAATTGACATAATTCAGATTCAAGTACACAGGGTCCAAAACCATGGAAGACGATGAAACTAAAATTTGTGAAAATATATTTATTTAACACCAGAACTAAAAGGTGATTTATATTGAAAAATAAAAAACAAAACTTTCTGAATTGTTTGTACAATTTGAATCACTAATCAAGTAACAAGTGATTAATAATCTATAGATAAATAAATGATAAAACATACAAATAATAAAATGATTTTTTAAAACAAAAATGTCTCAATAAAAAAAACCATGCCTTTGCTTAGTAATTAAATATGTTGAAAATAACATTCATAAAAATTAAAATTGTTTATTGTTATTAATCAATCATATTTTCAATATTACAGAAATAATGAAATGGTAATGAGACCTGTTCTGCCCAAAATGATAAAAAAAAAAAAAAAACGACTTCCTTGATAAAATCTTAATCCTAATTTGTAAAATAGAATAGAATACTTTTTAGATACCCATTTATTTTATTTTATATTAATTTTGAATGTGATGAATGAAATATATATATTATTATGTGCCCTTTTACCATAATTAAGGTCGCTAACTATTCAGCCCATAACCATAATGACTTCAATATTTTTATAAAATAAATAGCTTTATTAATTTTCCATACGTAATATTAATATTATTAAATTTAATCTCAAATTAACTGTGTTAATATAATATTATAAAAAATAAACGATTTATCTATATTTTCTAGACTTTTTTTTACTTTGGATGTTTTATTTTTCATGTATTTTTCATTTAATTATGATGAAAATTAAAAATATTTATAATTTAGAATATAATTTACAAGTAGTTATACTAACCAGGCACTTTATTGGACGGAAAATATAAAAATTAAATAACGAATTAATTATATAATGGCTACATACATAAAAATGAATAAATATAAAAAAATACTTGTATAATAAACATATATATTTCAAGTATGCACAAAATAATGAATACTAAAAATGAAAATTAATATTCAACATAAAATAAAGATGATAGAATAAAAATATATCATTATGTATTAATATATTTTACATTTAATCTGAATTATATGAACTATAAAAGATGTACACAGTTTAAACTTTATTAAAATTACACAAATTTTAATAATTTTCATCAAAATTATTTATTGTTTAATAATTATTGTAATTCGTTCATAAAAACTTGAAAATCAGGATTGAAAAATATAAAATACATTTTAACTTTTATTATGACATTCTATGATAAATAATTTTTTTTCTAATTTGAATTAACTGAAAATTCAAAACAGATGATAGGCACTATCAACTTAATTCATACTAGTTAGATATAATTTAAATAAACTATGAAACTTTTATAAAGTTATTTTTCTAAAACAACTAGTAATATTCAATAATTTTGATTTAAAAACAAATTTAATACTTAATAACTGAATTATTATAATTAAATATTTTTGATGCTTCAATTATTTAACATAATAATTAAGATAATTTTTTTAAAAAACATCCAATATTATGAATGATAATTCATTAAATTATGTTTTTAAAGACTATTCAATTATTTGATAATTTGTTGATACAATAAAACATTTGAAAAGCATTTTTCTATAACGGCTATCATTAATTAATATAATATGTATTATTAGTTAAATATAAGTTAATAAAAATATATTGGTCACTTCAAAAAATTATTTATAGGCATGAATCATTGATAGATTTATAATTGTATCATAAGTGAAAATATTTATTAGCATATACATTAAAAATAACTCTTGGAATTTATAAAACTATTTTATTTTTTAATTGATAATTTAAATATTTTTTTTAGAGATGAATTTATTTTAAAAATGTATTTGATTATTAATGAGTTAATATTAATCAAAGTAATACAATCATAATATGATACTATGATATTGGTAAAAAACAATTATTATTTGTAATAATTAATTAGAAAAACAAAACATTTATGTAAATAAATTATAAGACAAGTAGTTACTTTTTCTTTGGAAACTACGAATATAAAAAAAAAATAGAATACTACTGGTGATTTTTACTAAGTAAATGGGAATTAAAATCATATACATTACTACATTGTTCACCACAAATATTGCATTTCCATGGATTTGTTTCAGAATGACACCCCTTGTGAAGAAAGTATAGTGTTTGGTCTGGAAATGTTATACCACAAAATGAACATTGTAATGTATTTTTAAATGCCACATACCCCCAAATATTAGGATCAGTGTTATGCGGTTGAGATGCTTCTGGGTTATTCATAATATTTATTTTACGTTTGAATTCCTCACGCAACAATGATTTTAGAGGAGATATTTTTATTAATGAAGACAAGCTTGTAGTTTGTCCAGACTCATTTTCACCATTGTGTACATCATTTAAATCATTTTTTCTTGAAGGTTCTTCTCCTGGTTCTTGCTTTATAGGAATAAGAGAAACAGATGGTGTGATTGTACTTACTTCACCTTCTTGTAGATTGTTTACTGGCAGTAGAGGTAATGAGGAAATATTAGAATTTGAATCTATTGACTGTGGAGAATTTGGACATTCATTATCTTGTGAAACATCTTCATCAGCAACACTTTGAACAGGTTCAGTTTTCACATTATTTTCGTTCATCTACATATGAAATTATAAAAGAAATTTTTTAAAAAGTGAAAACCTAGTAATCATTAAATAAATATAAATTATATTAAGCAGTAGCGGCGTAAATATTATTATTAAATGAAGCAATTACATGTGTATTGAATGCCCAACATAAATAAAATTCTTAGATTCAGAGTTCAATTGTATTTGTAAGTACAAAAATATTAAAAATAACGGGCCCAAACAAAATAATACGTAATAATATTTTATGTTAAATGTGCAAATTATGCAATACACTTTTTTATCACAAAACACTATCTACCCGCTTCATTTTAGTTATGAAGCAGCTGCTTCAATAAAACTCCCATTACGCCGCCGCTGATATTAAATTTGGTCTTATAAGAATCATTCTAAAATTTTTTTTTAGTATTACCAACTATTGAAAATCTCATAAAACATGTAAAATATTTTAAAATTACAAATAAAATAATAAAATAAACAAAAAAATTATATAATTAAATATAATTAAAGCAATGTTGATATCACAGAGTAACAATAATTTTTCAAATGTATTTGATAATTTGTTATGATATTTTCATAACCAAACATAATACAGTGTAAGTCGTTGGTTTATTTAATAAATAAAATTCCGTACACAATATCTTATTAATCAAATATATTATTATCATAATAATAATAATATTATTATCATAATAATAATAATATTATTATCTATCGCCTAAATACTAACACAAAGTGATAAGTTTAAAAAAAAAAGCCTCTAAATAAAAAAAGAAAATCATTGTTTTTTAAAAGTAATTTCATGTTGATATTGTATACTATACCATAAAAAAAAAATTATAACTTTTAAAATACTTATTTTTAAATCTTTATTATGTCATTATTAAACATATTCATTAGGATATCCTTAATATGCATGTAGGGCTAACTTTGATAATCTCATGATATATCATTCAAATTATATTTTTATTGTTTATATGACGCACTATATGAAAGTTTATTTATTCAAAACTATACTAATTTAATTTTTACCTTATCTATTATTAATTTTCAATTACAAAGAAGTTCAGTTATTTACAAACTCTTATCTTTTTTTTTATCAAAATTACCCTATTATAAAGAAATATTAACAATTCAAAAATTTGTTGATGAATTTTGATATAGGAAAAATAATTCAAACTTAATTTAATTGATATACTTATGAAGATCAATAATTGTTTAATATTTTTTATAAAGCTTAATTTTCCAATGATAAATTAAAAAAACAAAAAAAAATTAAAATGTAATCAACATTGCTCCATTTTATGGTACTAGTTTAATGGGATGGACATTTTATTATTAATATTTATGTAAAATAATAATAATATTAACAATCATACTGATTAATAATAATTTGAAAGTTATTAAAATTATTTAAAATATCATATTTATCAATTTGTAGCTATTTTAAAAAAAATAAGTAATAATTAATGTTTACCATTACAATTTAAATTGTTTTATGTAAATACACATCTAATAATTTCATCTAATTATTTTTGAACTATTATTATAATTTATAATCTAATTTCCAATTTGAATTGTTATATTCTTAAGTGTTTAAAAAATGCATTAATCATCTATTGCAATCAAAAGTATTAATATTTTAATGCTTATTTTGGTTTTTAATTTTTGAAAAATTTAAGAAGTGTTATACTATTTTGTAATGGAATTTTTTAATGTATATATAGTAGTGTAATTAGTACTGAGGCAACAAATGGTTACCTAGGGTCATAATTTTTTTTGGATAAATAATTAGATAACTAAGTTTAGTAATGCTATAAGATTCAAATATATCCTATTTAAATAAGTTTTAATAAATAGTTTGTGAAACTACTGGTTTACAGAGTAGTTTACTGCACCAGTAGTTTACTAGTCTCAAACACACTGCTGTGTCTCAAAAACACTGCTTTAATGGCAAATTGAGCCATATTATGCCTTGGGGAGCTTTAATGTATAGCTATGCCACTGTGTTTTTATTCATAAGATCATAAACTTAATCAATAAATTATACTACACATTTTAAATTTTTTAGAATATATTGGGTTATGTAAATATACTACTATACAGACCCTAAGATAATATTCAAATAATAAAATACTATACTTAATGTTATAAATAAATAACTTGACAATACTAATGACTTATGGATTTTGTTTTATTAATTTCCAATATACAAGGTTCAATATTATCATGGAAAATATACAATTAATTTATTTATTGTATAACTGTAGATCATTGTTATTTTAAAAAAAATATGAAAAAAAAATGTAGGTTAGTGGTAAGTAAATATAATAATTTATTTTAAATTTCACTTACTTGAGAAGAGGAAAAAGAGGAGCATTCAGTAGGAGAAGGTTCTGTCATTGATATTTCAACATGAGGTGTAAGAAAATGCATTGGTGGCGTCGCATTACTTTCTGAACGACTTCCACCTATAGAGTCTCCACTATCACTACAAGCTCCACTAGTACTAACATTTATACTGTCAATAGGCAAATGATGTTTTGGAGAATTAAAAACACATACACCAGGATTGTCTAGGTCAATACCGTGTCTAAAAACATTTAAAAAAATAATATTAGAATAAAAACAATAAAATACATGAAAATATATTTTTAAAGTGAATAATAATTTACCTGTTAAAAAAATGAACTCTCAAACTTTTCATTGAAGTAGCTCTAAAAGTGCATAATGGACAAGATTTAACCACCTCATGTTGACCAACATGTTCATTTTGAAAATGAGCTCTCATTGCTATTTGTCGTTGAAATCCTCTATTGCATATTGGACAATGAAATGGTAATGACTTTGTATGAGTAGTAAAATGTTCAGCTAAATGATCTTTTCTAAAAAAACGTTTTTGACAAATTTTACATTCATAAGGTTTAACTCCGGTATGTCTCATTTTATGTCTTCGCATATTAGCACCATTTGAAAATTTCATATTGCATATATCACATTCAAATAATTTTCGATTCGTTGGTTGCTCATTTTCATTATTACTTTCAGTTCCTTGACATGTTGCTAAATGTGAAATTAGATTTGTTTCATTTAAGGTTTCATAGTTATCACATCTATCACATCTATGAGTAGAAGTTCCACTATCTGAGACGGTATCATAGTTAGAATGTAATCCATTATCTATATTTGCTTGATCATTTTCAATATCACAATTTTCTTCAAAATTATTATTTGAATTTTCATCATTGTTTCCAGAAGAAACATCAAATTCAGTTTTCACTGGCGAATATGTAACTACTTTAGACATGATATGATAACGTTTCTGTTTTTTAATAATTCAAGAGAATATTCACTAATCTATCATAAGTTTAAATATGTATTATTTGACTCTAAAAAAAAAAAAAAAACAAATTTATAATTAATAAAATAAAATAACAATAAAAATAATTATAATAATGTATAAATAGCTTTTCAATTTCTCTTTATTAATTATATAATATACATTTATATTTATTCATCTTTATACATATATTTAAAATTTTTTTTACTTTTTGATATTTTTGTAATATTTTATGAACATTAAACCATTATTATTTTTACAGTTGTTATCATAAAAAAACAATAATGAATATGATAATATCTGAGTTAATATATTAATATATATATTCTTTCAAGTCTAGAAGTCAGAAGTAAATCTTAGAATTATTCTCTACAAAAAATTTCTTAATATGGAGTATTATATTTTTAGTAAAATAACAACAGTCGAGAAAGTAAAAACACATAAACAATCTTTTAATAAGATTTGAATTTATGTTCTCTAAAATAAAATAGTAAATATAGGTATGCATATTAATAAAATAATAATGTTTTTTACCCTAGGTAAGAATAATTATAAAAAAAAAAAAAAAAACAATTTGAATAAGCTTCATTATAATACTTATATCAAAACATTTTTGAAACAGATTGTTGATTATTGTATAATATATAATAATAACCAACATGAGTACTATAATTTATTAATATGTTAATATCATATATACACTACTGTTACTACTTATAATGCAAATATTGCATACTATTTTAAATAAAAATATTTATCAATATATTTAAGACTTACATTTTACTATTGGTTTGAATCATTTTTAATATATATTTAACATTTAGTAATAATAATTGAAAAATATTTATTTCATTTAAGCATAATGTGATAATACTACTTATTAAGCAAAAGTATTATATTGTTCATAGTATAGTAAAAATGATAAATATAATAAGATAATTAATGTTATCATTATTTATTAAAATAATTCAAATGAACTATTAAACGGACCAAATATATAAAAAAAAATCAGAACAAAAAAAATAATAAATAATAAGGTCATACGTTTGTAAGTTGGGTAAGAGCTATGTAGGTATATAGGTTAGTACACAGAACATTGGGCAAGAATCATATCAGAATATGTATACTATATGAGCCTAAAAACTAGGTCAATTTTGTGTAAATTGTAACATACCATTGAAAATTGAAGATCATAGTAACTCCAATGGATCAAATAACGGCAAAACGTACTTTATTTAAAATAAAAATTGTTATAGTCAATGTGAACAAACAACATAACAAATTTAAAAAATAATTTAAAAAAAATGGAATGAGTACAAATATTCTAGTAGGTCAGACGACTGATAAAACCAAACAATTTGTTGGATATTTACTTAAAACACATATTTAAAAATATAAATAACAATTTATAAACTTAAAACTATATTTTAAAATTTATTTAATGTAAGAATTTAGAAAAAAAAAAAAATGAAAAATATTATATACATTTCATGTATACTTAAAAACTAATTGTTGATAAATGATAATAAAATTCTAGGATGGTGGATCTACCAGGTGTTTTTATTATTTTAGTTGAAGTTTTAATAGCCGCTAGATAGCACTAGCTATTTGGAAATATACTAAATAATAACGAAATATATTGAATTAAAATAATAATAATATCATTATTTTTTATTTATTATATACTTATAATATTATTAATTACCAGCCACCGACACAGATTTTTGTTACACAAAACTTTTTATTTCACGATTCCTATCACAGCCAGTCAAAATAAATATCTAAGCGCACAGCAGTGCATCGGCCAAGTTCCTGCAATGTCAGTGTATCAAAGTTATATGAAACAATTCCCCCAGTTATTCTAAATAGGGTTACCAACCTTCCCGCGTGAGGCGGGACGTCCTGTTTCCAGGGCTTAAATGATGCGTCCCGCGATGCGTATCCGCGGGATGCTTATTGTCCCGCTTTTTGTAAACCTGTGTAAGTATTTTTATATAGAAGCCTTACATTTTTATTGTGCGCATTTAAAACTATTTTCGTTCCGAAATTCAGACAGAGTCGATTGCACGTACCGGTTTAATCAAAAATTGTAGTATTTGTAGATTCAATTCAATATTCAGTACACAAGCACTTTTTCAAAAAGAAAAAAGAATTGTCTTATAATAGGGTGCTCTTAATTTAATTTAAAAAAAAAATTGCGATGAATACTTTAAAATAGCGATTATTTTGTTAATTTTATTTGAATATTTCAAATTTTAAATACAACTGATAATAATTATTAAAATCGTTTTCTCTTGTTTCTGTAAATTTGTAAGCATGTCCCGTTTTTTTAATGTATAATCCCGCATATAAATATCTGGTTTCTTGTTTATCTGTAAATAAGAGTTGTTAACCCTAATTCTAATCCATATATCTCTGTTTCCTCTTAAGATAAACTTATGAAATTTAAAACACAGATTAACCTCGAGTAGCTTAGGATGTTGTAAGAAAATGATCCCTTAATATTGTATCATTTCAAAATAGGAGAATTTCAAAATTTGCAATTTTATTACTGACTCACTTACTGATCATCTTAATCAAATATAAAAGATTGTAAAATTTTTTTTCAAATTTTAACAGGTATGGGATCTTTTTTCAATAAATCTTCTAAGAGAACGCATGCCTTAACTTCTTTTATGCAAAAAAAAAATGCCAAGAAATACACCAAGTAGATGGAATTTTTCTTCTCGTTTGGTAAACACTGTTTATGAATATCACAATTGTTTTAGAGTTATTTCAACACGTTTTAGACAATTCTGATGATTGGTACGATGAAACAATAGTTATATCTCAAGGTAGTAATCAAAATAATTTGATTCGTGTTCTCTTGATTTTGAAAACAGCGAACAGAATTCTCCATCAATTAGCCGGTCTACAATTACTGGGTGGATACGATATCTTCTTTGACTTTTTTTAACCCGTTTTAATTATTTGTATAAATAATACGCACATATCATTGAATTTAAAATTTATAGATTCACCTGTCCAAAAGTTAAATCTAAAGTATTTAAAAACCAAAAAAAAATCAACTAATTACAAAAATAACGTTTCATACACAAACATGACCGACCGAGTTTGTCATCAGCTAAGCACTAAACGCTCCGTCATTGGTTAGATGACTGACAATCAGCACGCTTGGTCAGCGCCTACGGTACGCGCTGACCATCAGTTGAGCACTTATTTCATCCTCAAAAGTTTCTAAAATGGTGCAAAAACTTTTAATTTGGGGGAAAAAAATTCTTATAGAGGAAGAGACATATCTTTTATTAAATACCAAACAAAGTTGTAGCTTTTTAATACATTTTCTAAATTACGATTGAAGTCTATACTTTATTGTAGTAATATTAACAGCAGAAACAATTCAACATAAATAAAGAGTAATTTATTTATAAATCTGATGACAATGTATATAAATTGTTTAAATTTCAAATAGTATAAATTATGTTTCCATCACATAAAATATTAAATATTTATAAAATATTTAAAAGTTAAAAGCAAAATAAAATGAATCATAATATTTGAATGGATATAGTTAAAAATATTATAAGAGGCTTTTAATTAGATATGAGAAAAATTATCAAAAAGTAATTTTTTAAACAGTTTTTGTAAATTAAATAATAACTACTTACATTTTTATATGCAGTCAACAATGAAAACATTGTATAGTAAAAAAAGTTTTAAATATTTACTAATATAAACATCGATGAATAAAAACATATGTTGCAATATATTATATTCATTAGTTTAATTATTATAATAACTAATACATATTTAATCATTTTCTTTTCCTAAGATTGAACGTAAAGTACCTAACATTTTTGCTTCAGAAGATTCATGGTCGAATGATTTGCTACCTGTAAAATAAAAATATAATTTATTAGTTTAACTGATTATAACATTGTACAAACTAAACATTTAATAAAAGTTAACTACTTCTTATTCATAGACTGGGAATTGAAATAAGTTTTGTTTATTTACCAAAATATAAACTATACATTAAATTTATTACTTTTAAGTTTGAGTTGGTAAAATGGATTTCATTATGTAAAATTAAACCAAGAACCACTATCCCATCAATGCTTTTTTTATTTTTGAAAAAATCCCTTTATCAGCTGTTTGGGTTGATTGTGTTTGTTCAGCTGATGGCCCTAAAAACAAAAAGAAACTATTTTTGAACAAAATTTGTTATTTTTCAACTTATTCGAAAATTATGTTTTTTTTTTTACTTAAATGATAATTGGTGCAAGTTATTTTAGATAAATATATAAAAGAAAATGTATGAAAACTTATCAAAAATGAGATTTGAAATATAATGTTTAAAAACATTTTCAAAGAGATTAGATTTTTCAAGAATGTTATTTGATATAAAATCAGCATTGTAGGTTACTGTAATTATTTTAATAAAAAAATATTAATGTTATTATTATGCTACTTATTATAATAAAACATAAATTAGTCTTAAGATATATTTATTGGTTTAATTTAAATTTTAATAAATATTAAACGAATTGCTTATAAATAATTAAAAAAATAATAAATGGGTAAGACTTATTACACTGTTCAGTTCATTAACTTAACAAATACATTGTATTTAGTATTTAATAATAATATTATAATAGTGTATATCATAATTTTTAAAATTACAAAAGTTATATATCATTAAAATTAATTTTTCTAAAACCAATAATATATAGTAAAATATTAACATACTTAAACTTTACTATAGATTATATAAAATAAGATGATGTACTTCAAAATTTACTGGTAACTTGAAACAGTCTCAATGCAAATTAACTAAATACAAGAAATTCAGTTATTCAACAATACTTTTTACTATAATTTATAGCATCAAATATAAAACAAAATAAGTCAGTGATGCGTAGTCAAAAACCATAATTTCTCATTAAGACACAATTTATTAATAATTTCTTAACAATAGTAACACTGTTTTGAGCCATTTTTAGTTTGTAAAAATTTTGGAGAATTATACAACTTAGGCCTTGAATTTTAATATGTATTTTCTGGTTTTATCTGTACCTTGATAAATAAAATTGAATAAAATTATAACTTTTATAAAAAAAAGAAATAAAATGTGAATTATATCACTTACTAAATAATTTAGAAAACAAATTTGATGAAAATTATTATTTAAAATGACAGTTACTTACATAAGAAAAGTAACAAAAAACAGTTTCAATAACTTTAGATATTAAGAAACTATCATTTCAATAATATAGAAATATATATAGAAAGAAATTAAAAAATAATTAAATAAAACTAAAAACAATTGGGATATTAAATAAATATTTAATATAAATAATACTTTAATAATTATATAATTTTATATAGTAATAAGTTCAAATAATATAACTTTTATTAGCTTATAAATTAAAAATTGTAAGCTACATTTAGCATCAGTAATTTTTTAATAATACATTTTAAAATTTTATAAGCAGTACGAACATACATTTAATGACTGGTGAATTATAAAAAAAATATTCTGATATTAAAGACAAATGATAATAACAAATTTATCAGTAATTAAAAAAAAAAAATTGGAAATTAAAATGCATGAAATTTATTTCTAAGTTAATTCAATGATATAACTGTTGAATTTATATATTTAAAAACATTTTAGTCATATTATCCATTTAAAAATCTTAACTACTTAAGTTGAATAACTTCATTAAAATTGTATAACCAAATTTAAATAAATATAATAATTGAATACTAACAGTAATCTTGTTCTGTATATAAATCTAATAATTTGTTATAGTTTACATTCAAATTTTCTACCAGAAAAAATTATTATTTGAATAAATTCCCAGGCTATGAATCCAAAAAAATAATTACATTTATAAAAATAATATATTCATCAAGAGTGGCTAATATGCGTTAAGTATATCTATAAATACTAAATTCATATTTTAAATAAATAACTTATCACGGAAATATTATTACTATGCATCAAATATTGTTAAATAGGAATAAAAATAATAATAAGAATAAAGTAAATATTGAGATTATTTATTAAACATTATTTTAATTTTAATCAGAATACTAGAATTTCATTAAACTATGTTTTGATTAATACATTTATATTAAAATATTACAATTTTTCATAACTAATAATATCAAAGTTTGGAATTTACAACTTACTCGTATAGTAAAATTAAAAAATCTTTCTTATTACTTTGGTATACTCTATTAAAAATAAATGTTATTTTATAAACTAAATATAATATAAAAAAAATCCTGAAATATAAGTTTTGAAAATTGATGCACAATGAAAAATGTTTTAATAAAAAACTTTCCAACTACACTTTAAAATATAGCAATGTGTAAACAATACATTATTTTTAATTTCCTAATAATATCCACTAGAAGCTTTGATGTACATAGCTAATAAATTACAATTTATACAAATAAGTTATTTACCATCTTTCTTATAAGTTATGTTTCTTATTGTTCCAGGTGTATTTTTTTCAAGTTCTGCATAAGCTTGAATTAACGCTTCCTGTTTACTAGTTAATGAATTAGGTACTTCTATCTTAATATTTACATAATGATCACCATGTTGATTAGAATTCATTTTCTTCATTCCTTGTTTATTTAATCTAATTTTTGTATGTGAACTAGTTCCAGGAGAAATCTATTAATATAAAAAAATATCAAATATATACACATATACATTTTTGATATTGTTACGGACATACATAAATGTAGGTCCTTACGACTACCAATACATAGGGGATACACATAAATAGGATTGGGACTTATATCATAAGTCCTTGTGAATATTCAAATCTTACAGAGTAGTCACATAAAAATAACTGGTATTATTACAAAAACTGAAACAATATCAGGAACATGGTTTTATAAGGTCATAAAACTGTCATCGTTTGCAATGACCGAAACAATATCAAAAACATGCCCTTATAAGGTATTATAAAATTGGATAGTAGATACTTTTCGAAGGGTATCTAGAATATTAAATCATTAGAAACTATGTCCGAGTCAAATATCCCATAAGAACGGGATATATAAGGTAGTCCTGAACAGACTATTATTCAGATGTGTTTAAGACGTGTTTTAGCAAGCACCTTCACGACAGATTAAATTGTCAACTTGTACTTATAAATATTTCAATAAAACAGTTTAACTTAGTCTGAGTACTTTTATTGGAATTATTCTCTCACATCTACTCTTCAACGGTTGAACTGATGGCACGCAACAATATACACCAGATTTCAACAAATAAACTTTAAATAATACCTGCACCGTGTGATCTTCATAAATTCCTCTAACTCTAATAGATCCGCCTAATAAAGCTTGTGATATCGAAATTTTAGCATCAGTGTGAATATCCGATCCATCTCTACGGAAATAATCCGATTTTTCAACTTTGAATGTAACAAAAACTTCATTTCTATTAACCAAAATTCGAATAGTTTGACCATCTTCAATTCCTGGAAAAATGAATGAGCATAAAATAAAATAAATTTAAAAATTAAAAACAATAGTAAAGAATATTTAGAAGCCAATTCATTTGGATGGACTTATTTATAATCATTAAAATGTTTGTATTATTGTGAGTAAAAGTTGATAATATTTATTTTCTAATTACAAATGTACTTTAAGTTAAAATATATAACACAATTTTAATTATTAAATTATTTTATTTATTGATATTTATTAAATTTGTTACAATTAATACAAAAAAATATAATAAAATGGAAATAACAAATGTACCTGCAACACTAATGTGCCGTGGGTAAATACCTGACGGGTAGGTAAATATTTTGGGTATTTACCCACTAAAATATTTACCTACCAAAAATTTGGGTAAATATTTTTTTTTTTATCTGGTCATACTGTATATTTCTATTTTTTCTACTAATAGGTATCTATATCATGCAACTGAAACTACAACCATTGATTATAGAATAAATCTATTCTATAATCAATGCTACAACTTATACTACTACAGTTGAGTCACGATAAAAAGTTGAAGGGGGATAAAAATTCACTTCAAGGTTTGTAGATATGTATTATTCGAGATATCTAACTAATTTATAGAGGAATAATTTTCTAGAGGAATAAAACAAAATTTGAGTTGTCAAGTTTTTTGAGTTATCACGACACTCGACTATACTAACTGATCAATAAAAGTTCTTTTGTCAAATGTTATTTAATTTAGTACTAGTTTTTTTTAGTCATGGGTCAAGAAAATATCCTGTGTGAAAGCATTACCATCGCAGTGAAGATAATAAAAGTGTGCTATGTAATTTCTGTGATAAAATATTCAAATTTGCCAAAGTGAAATTAATAAAAACTTCATATATATAATTTATGTACTCTAATCTTCAGTCTTGGAAAATCATAAAAAAGTCAGGAAACAATCATAAAAAAAGTATTGTGATATCCATGGATTGGTTTTAGCATTAAAAATAAATTTATCCAATTTATTGAGTAAATACCGGGTAAATACCCGGTATTTACCTAAAATTATATTTACCAGGTATTTGTTCATCACTAACCTGCAGGCACTGGAACTGTTACTTTTTTGCGTTGTACAGTACTTCCTTTACCATGGCATTCCAAACATGGATTTTTTATTACAACTCTAGTTCCTTGACATTGTCTACATGTTGATTTCATTAAAAAAGGACCTAAAACAAAAATATTTTAAATGATTTATTAAAAAAAACAAAAGAAAAATTGTATGCCTCTTGATATTGTTTCCATTCCAGTTCCATTGCAATGAGTACATGTTGTAGCTTTATATCCTAGCTCACTACGTGAACCACGACATTTTGGACAAATGTCGACAACATTAATATTTAAATCTTTATTTACACCTCGAGCAGCTTGTTCAAATGTTATTTTAACAACAATCTAAAGAGAAAAAAAAAATTAAAATTATACTTAGAAATTTATATTAAAAAAAAAATATTACTTCTTCGGCAGCTCCAAAACCGAATTTTGAATCCGCAAAATCTTCTTCAAATGATCCACTAGATCCAAAACCACTTTGATTAAAAATTTTTCTAAATAATTCTTCAGCATCTACATTGGACTGAAAACTCCATGCATTTTGGAAATTTTCATTTCCCATTCCTGCTCCACCACCCATATTATTTGTGTTGCCAGTAGATCCCCATGTATCATATGCAGTTCTTTTTTTCTCATCTCCCAACACCTAAAAATAATATTCAAAAATTATGAAAGGTAACAAAAATGAATTAAATTATTCTTTATCATTATTTTAAAACATACATAACTTATTTGATGAACAATAAATTAATTTAAGCTATAATTTGATAAAGTAATAATTAAATACATATATTTCAGCGTATAAAAACCAAATCATTTTCCAATTATACTTATTTATAATATACAAATTCAATGGGTTTAATTTGAAAGAAATTAAAAAAAAAAATAAAATATTGTGAATAATGTTAAATGTTTATACAAGTTAATATATAATATATAAATTTTTTTTTAAGACTAAATATCCAAAAAATATTATAGAACACTTATTTTTATTATACTCAGTTTGTACTTACTATAAATATAAACCAAGAAATAGTTTTTCTTTTTCGGCCCATTGAAATTTTAATATCTAACATTTTCTAAATATTGATTTATCTCTTAAATTTTATTAAATAATATTTCTTATACATAAATATATATATACTAAATATGCACTCAGCAATAAATCCAAAAGTAATATAAATTATATTTTAATTAAAAATTAGATAGAATATTTTTTAATATTTTACTAGATATTTGATTGAATAAATTATTCAAAATTCTAAAGATATTTGAAATAATAGTTTATGAAAACATAAATTATAAAATGTAAATTTTATAAATTAAAATTCTGCAATAAAGTTATTTTAAACTTATTTTGTCACAACAAATTTTAAATATAAATGTATTTAAAAAAAAATTATATAAGGCACTAATATTAAAAGTATATTTGTAAAATTATAAATTTTTGATCAAATTTTTTATTAATACCATAAAAATTTGTAATGATCTGTTTTAAGAATATTTAAATGAATTAAAACTAAATATATGAAGATTTAAAAAAAAAAAAAAACCAGAAAATGTAATATTTAACAGTATTATTTAACAAGACAAATATTGACTATATATATATATATATATATATATAACACTTACTTCATATGCTTCAGAAACTTCTTGAAATTTTTTATTTGCACTTGGATCTCCTTTATTCGTATCTGGATGGAACTTCTTTGCAAGTTGGTAATAAGCTTTTTTTATATCTTTTTGGGAAGCATTTTTTGGAACTCCTAATATGTTGTAAAAATCTTTCTTATTTTTCAAATAATTGCTTGTGTGTATACTTTTGAAACTATATGGATACAGTGGCTTAATGCCTGCAAGACACAAAAAAACAAATTTCAAATGTTGTGATCAACCATTTCCTTATTTTTATACTTACAGTGTTTGAATAATCGATTATCAGATAATTTGGAGTAATTGAGAAATGGAGAAACTGTATGATAATTAAATTTTTGTAAGTTGCACAATAAAGTTGGACAGTAGTACTTATTTGAAACTAATAGTTTTAATTTTATAATATTCATAATGATCAAATTTTAATCGTAACGTTATAGTATTCCAGAAAAATAATCGTGATGCATGAATAACAATGTAAAATATTGAAAAATTATAACAATACTTATATAAAAAGCACGATCACATAAACCACAAGGTACTGATGCCGGGATAAGACATGATGTTAGGAATGTATGCATGTACAATGTACTAGAAGTTTCTGTAAAAAGTGATAACAACCATATTACCTATCACTAGTATTGATTGCGGCAAGATGGCAAAACATGTATATCGTTTAGCGTTCCGTGATTCAGTTCACAAAACTGACGTCTCTGTTGTCGCCGTGCGTCCAGCGATTTCGTAATGCTAACGATTTTACTATTTTTTTTAATATCCTAAAGCGATAGTTTTTCAAGATTTCGAAAATTAAATGGAATAAAAATGATAAACAGACTCAAAAGTTTTTGACTGTGATCAAGTAAATTACATACAACCATGTAATATCGGACATATAAACTTTTTGACGTGTTTTCGTTCTATTATTGGTTTTTCGTTTACTGTTATCGGGTCACCAACATAATAATCTAAGTCAAAATTATTATCGACTATGAGCAGCTTAGTTGTAATATTATTACATGAGTCACTTCTTGCGTAGTTTGTTTCGTACAGTTGTTTCTAACATTTGCTATCCTCTTATTTCTTAACATCCCGAAATGTTGACGTAAACATTTCTTTCTTGTAACGTTATCTTGTTGGGTACTTCTTTGTTGATTGAACGACGATCACAACAACAAGACTAACATAATAAACCCACCAGTACAATATTCAACTACTTTCTACTTCAAGCTCTAAGTAAGCACAAATATATTGCTGCCTTTTCATAAGAATTAATTTATCAATTACAGTAGAATTTTGATTATACGGGAACGGGATAATAGTGGGAAGGATTAATGAAAACCGCGATTTATCTAGATTTTATATATAACAAATTTGAAATTAATTTTTTTATTTATTAAAACATTTTTTTTAACTTATGTTGTATAAATACTTATTATCATCAACATAATGCGGTTTAGCCCGATTTATTTTTAGCAATTATTTTTCAATTTGTATATTTTTGCATGTATAATAAGATGAAATTTTCAAAAAAAGTCAGTCTACCTTCCTTTAGAAACCATGGTCTAAAAAGTTTAAAATGCTCTAGAATTATTAAATATTTTTTTTTACAAGTTTTTTACTCAGTATTTTGGTAAAATCAAAAATTCCTATTATACTTAATTTTTACAGTATGAAATTATTACACCCAGGATGGTTTTTCATTGCAAATAAAGGGTTGTTACTGATAACAACCCTTTATTAAGGGTTGGACTCATGCAACCTTTCTTGGACGAGCAAGGGCGGTTGCTTTGTCAATGTATATACAGTCATTGGTGGATTCCATTGAAAATTTGGTGGGGAGCTTTTATTGTTTTTGTAAATATATACTATGAGGGACTTCGCCCTCCCCATCCCCATTGGTTTTTAAATGTTCATATAAGCCATAAATTATAATTAATAATACTATCCACATTTTTTATATTTTTAATAATTTGTAATAAATAGTTGTTTAATACAATGCCAATCGCATTAATCAAATTGCGACAATATTAATAGATTCATTGCAATTGAATATTGCCAATATGAATATGTTTTTTTTTTGTAATTTCAACTGAAATGTATGGTAAACTGAGTTTTACTGCAAATTTTTGACAAGTAACATAAAATTCAAATATATTTAGTTAATTATTCAGTCAATTATTTAGTTTTCATGAGAAAAATAAAAATAAAACTTAGGTAATAACAGCTGTAAAAACTTTATTTCAAAATCAGTATATTAGAGGAATTAATTTAAAAGTATTTTAACAGTAGTTTTTAAATCTGCAATACTCAGATCATGCCTGCATATTTATTTTATATAGCCCTCATCAAATACCAAAACTAGGAAATTTAATTGATTATCATATAGTTTTTTTGAATTTTTTGGCCTGTGAACCCTTTTTAATTTTTTTTATATGGCCCAAGAGTCCAAAAAGTTTGCTGACCACTGATATAGAGTATTAATAATTATCTTATTATAATATCAAAAAATAACATACAGAATGATCCTACTGATATTTACATAATTCTATATACAATGTATACATATATTTGTGTTAAAATAATTACTTGTAATATAAAAAATAATTTTTCTTAAACATTTAAAATTATAATTTTTATTTAAAATATATGTATTCTCCTAAAAAATATTTTAAAATTTGTTAACTATTTTGGGGGGGGGGGGGGGAGCTTAAACCCCCAAAGCCCCTTGGATGTCCGCCAATGTGTACCATATGACGATTATCAAACTGAAATATTCCTACATTGCGCAGCTAGTAGATTTGCGGATTTGTTTTAATTCAATAATTTAATCTTTATATAATTAAATAATTTAAAATTAATAATTTAATTAATAGAATAATCATTCATAATATATTATATTTTTTATATTGTTATAGCTATAGCTTTATTATTAAAAATCCGTAATTTATCACTTTATAATTCTCACTTACACAAAGTCAATGGTTTTGAATTGATCAATTCTAATCAATAATATCATAATCTTTTTGTAATTCCAATCATTGGAAATAAATTAATAAAATAAATAAACTTTGATGTTTCTATTTAAAATCTTTGAATAATGAATTCTTATCCCAAGTTATAAAAATATAAAATGTTAATTAAGTCATAAATTCAAAATTGTGTTTTGGAGGTATTGAATTATAAAAAAGTACTTGTGTATTGAAAATAAATATATTTTCTTTACATTATAAATATTTTTGTGGAGTAAAACTACTTATATATACATTACAAATAATTTAGGGAAAAATTCCCAACAATCTAATCAAATGTAGCATCACTTAAAATACATTTTATAAGCTGTAATTTTTTTTCCAACTGTTGATGGTCCACCACACTTATTCTAATCGATGCTTTAATTATTAATTATGTATTATTTTAATATTATATGTGGAAATTAAAAAGTGATAAACTGATAATAAATAATTAATTATGTTATCACAGAAATAATATACAAAATAAATCATAATTTCAATCTTTATTGTTTACGTGCCTTTACTTTTCTTAGATAACAATTTTCGTAAGCAGAGTTAATTACAAACACAGATAATCGAGACACAGTTAATTAAATTACTACCAAGATTATTTTTTTTATAACCTTATTATAATAAAACATATATAGTAAAAATAACATTTTATATTAATTACATATAAATTTCTTAAAATTATTTGCCCTTAAGTAATTTTTAATGTTTGTTTCAGATTTGAATTCAAATATGATGTCGAGTGACTCTGATTTTGATGAAGAATTAGAAGGGTGTGTTCGAAAAAAATTTAAAATGTTAAATGAAGAAAATGATCAACCATTTGAAAACTATAGTTTGCCTCATTCTTCATCTTTATTTGAATGCAAAAATAGTCAAATTGTGGATAATAGTCAAAACGATAATATAATTATTAAAACAGAAAATGTTTTAGATTCAAATAGTGAACATTTAAATAATACGAGTATATCTTCTGAAGAATCAGATACTGATCAAGGTTATAATAAAAATAAATATGATTCTGAAAGTGATGAATATATACCTATTTCAGATGGTGATTTTGAGTTGGAAAAGTTTACTATAAATGATGAAACAAATTCTAATACAGTTTATTCCGAAAATATGAGCGATAAATTTGTCGAAGATGATTACAATGAAGATAATAAAACTAATATTAAACCCATAGCTATTGACGATGATGTATATGATTTACTAGATAAAGCCTATCAAGATAAAAATTATGATAGAAGTGAAAAGAAAAACCAAATTTTTTCACAACCTGACTTTAAAGAATTTGATAAAATAGTTTTAGAAGAAGTGTATAGAAATCATTTTGATATTTTGCCAGAAAATTGGATAGAAACAACTCATAAAAGTGGCATGCCAGTTTATCTACATAAAAAGTCAAGAGTTGTATCCTTATCAAGACCATATTTTTTGGGACCCGGTGATTCTAAGTCACATTTAGCACCATTATCTGCAATTAGTTGCTTACAATATAGAAAAGGACTTGAATCTAAAGTAATTATAAAAAAAGAACCAGATTGTCAATCTGGTGTTCTAGGAGATATGGTTATACCAAATGCTAAAGTAGAGACTGCTCAAGAAAATATTATTAAAGAATCATTAACCCATGAGGAATTGCGAGATTACTGTAAATCATTATTTAAGTGAGTCTTAGAAAAAGTATATAATATAGAATTTTAAAATTGTAAAAATGTTTAAACTGAACTATTTTTTAAAACTTTTCCTTTTTCATTTTTTTTAGGTTTAAAGAAGTAAAATCTGTAAATGAAATACCTGAGGTATTAAATATAAAAAAAGAAGTAACAAACAATAATCTTAATAATACTAAAGAAAGACCTTCACTTCCAGATAGTACTAAATTAATATCATTTCCAGTTCAGCTTGAGGATCATGATAAACGATGTAATCGTCGTCGAGAATGGATATTAAATCCAAATGGTAAGAGTTATGTCAGTATCTTACATGAATATTTGCAACAAGCATTGAAAACTCAACCATGGTACGATTTTAAAGAGCTTGATAATACAGAAACCCCTTATTCTGCTACTGTTGTGCTTAATGATGTCCAGTATGGTGTTGGCTTGGGTAACAGTAAAAAGCAAGCAAAGCTTAATGCCGCTCAGGCCACTTTAGATATTCTCATACCAGAAATGAAAAATAAAATTGATTCAGATAATCGTAACCAACGTGATCCAGTAATATTTGACCAAATTAAAGTCACTGACCCAAGAGTTACTGAGTTTTGTGCTAAAACTACAGAGCCTAGTCCATATGCTATGTTATTGGTGTGTTTGCAAAGAAATTTTGGTGAATGTGAAATTGGTATACAATATAAATTGAACAATCGTCGTAGGATGTTAAACCAATGTACTATGGTGGTTGGTAAACATACTGCTACTGTTTCTTGTAAAAATAAAAGAGATGGTAAACAAAAAGCTTCTCAAATAATATTGGGTCTATTACACCCACATATTGATAATTGGGGTTCATTGTTACGGTTGTATGGTAACCGAAGTATTAAAAATGCTAAAGAAAAAAAACAAGAAGAACAAGAAATTACTCAACTCCAAAGTAAGGCAGCAGTAAATCAACCAAATTTTGCTATATTAAACAAGCTTAAAGAAGAAATGTTAAAAGTAAGGGACCAAAGAAAATTAAAAGAAGCTAATGATAAGTTAGGTATACCTCAGCCAATGACTTCATCATGTCCATATACAATTGCAATGCCATCAGTTCCTGACTTTGGTTTTAAATAATCATATTTATTTTTTATCTTTCATACAATTTATAATATTAAATTATTAATTGAATTAATTGAAAATTAAATGTTAAGAGTACATATTCAGTTCCTAATAATATTTGCTATTTTAGTTTAAAGAAGTTCTGCCTTTCATATAAAATATTTTATAGTTTATCATTACTTTTTTGGTAACATACAAAAAAGTCTAATATGATTATAAAAATTGAAATAAATTAAAAATAATTGATTATTTTTTAACTAATGTGATGCCTGATATAGTTTTCTTAAAATATTTGCAATCAGAAATAAAAATGTTTAACAAATTAACTCAATAATTGAACAATGCCATAAACTGCAAGTTAATTTAAATACCATATTTTTCTAATTGGTTTTCCTGTAGGTTTATACCTAAATTTTTCAAAATGTAAATTTATGACTTTTTATACAAATATGTAATAAAATGTATTTCTTTTTATTATATGTATAATTATTGTTATTAAGTGTACTATTTACTATAACATTTTTTAATTTATTGAACCCAACTCATCAATGTCCAAACATTATATTACTTAATTAATAAGTTATAAACTGATTATATTTTTATTAATATTATTATTTTAAATATGTAAATATAAGTGGTGAATTATTTCTTAGTTACTATATAATAATAAACTATTTAACTTAAAATAAAACAAATTATAGAACAGTTTGATATGTATATATTAATAAGAATATCTAAGAGAATGTTTATTATATAAAAAGAGAAAGATTTTGATTAAAAATTTAACATAATTGTATTATAATATAAAATAAAGTTAACATATTTAAATACAAAAGAATTTGTGATTAAAGACTAGAACTATATTGTAAGTTTATGATTTTTTTTCATTTCCAATACATTTATAAACAGATAATTGCAAACATTTTAAAAAGAATAAAATTAATATTATACTATAAAAAAGAATTAAAATTTAATTGTATTGAAATGGATGAAGGGTCTATTATGTTATGAGATTGATTTAATACTACAATTCTCTTTTGATGCAACCCTAAAAAAAAAAAAAAAAAATTAAACATTGTTATATATTAAACAAAATTATGTTATAATTTAAATTTAATTTATTGAAATGTTTACCAAGTAACTTTCTGAAAACCAAACTGGCATGTTTCCGTTTTGTAAGATGCATAGGACAAAGATCAGTAAAAATTAAATATGAAGTGTTTTCAGAAGACTGTTGTAATATGTGAGATATAATACTTATGATATCCACAGATTGTTCATGACAATTTTCAACTGGTTGAACAACACTGTAATATGTAATAAGAAAAACGTGATTTTTTTTTTATCAATGAAAATATACCAACTATAAAAAGTATCTACTTTCTATTATTCAGTGAACCATCTAAGTTAATTATATTTAAACCATAATTGTCTTTGTAAATATTTGGATGTTGAATGTTTCCCGGAGAATTTCCAGAAGGCAATAATCCCAATTCAGTTATTAAAGACTGAGTTTCTGGGACTTGGATTTGACAGAGAGATGGAAAGTCCAGAATAGGATGTTGGACATCCATATGAGATTGTTCGTAACCAATCAAAGTTTTATGGGCCACTAAACTTTGATTGACTCTAAGTTTCATTTTTTCTTTAAATTCGTCCCACTTAGTCTGATCAGTATTAGAATTTTGAAAGTCCTTTAAACTATCCTCCAACTTTTTATTAATCTAATTTTATTAAATAACAAATAAATACTTATTTATAAATTATAATAAATGTGATTCTTTTATATTGCCATTTGTATCATTAAAATGTATGTTTACCTCATTAATTGTGTTTCTCCAAACTAGACTGTTATTAATTATACCTGAAAAAAATTATTGCTTATTACTTATATATAAATATTAAATAAAAATAGATTATTAATAGATCATATTTAAATTAAATTATTGCTATGAAATATTGTACTCATATAAAGACAAATCTTTTACTAAATAATCAATTTTCATTTTATGTAAAAGAATTAGACTAGAAATTATTACATAGTGTACATGAATGTAAAAAATTAATTTTAAAATAAATAATAAATACATTTGGATTAGACATTGAAAGTAACATACAATTTTTTTACTTTAAACCTAACATATTGTTAGTTATTTTCCTATTGTTAGTTACTTTCTTTAGTTGAACCAATTTCTTTTTTATTGTAAATTTTTTTTTTTTTAATAACTTATTTATGTATATAAAAAATCCATTTATACGTACATTCTTCAGCTAAAAGAAGCAGGCTTAAATGAGGCAATTCATTGTTTAAACACTGTTGATAAATACTGTAAAATTAAAAATTATACATAAAACTAATTAAAAATGTAACTATAAATATAGAACATTATAATTTTGTGAAATGTATATGAAACACATTTTTGAATATATAAATTGCAAACAAAATTCGTTATCATATAATATTTAAAAAAAAATCAAATAATAATGAGTAATTTTTAAAGCCAATAAGCTATTATTGATGTTTTGATAACCAATGAATTAAGGTCAATATTTTTATTTTAGCATAAAATACGTTCATGGGCCCTATATTTAATATTAATACAATTAAAATTACTAGTGTTTATATTTAATCGAATATAATATTAAAAAGTACTTGGTTAGGCTTATAAGATAAAAATTAAGGGGTCAGAATTGGCAATAAACATTCAACGCCCAAGTGATTCATTTAAACCATAATTAGTGGAGGAAGTAGGTAAATTAAAAGTGATATGGTGACAAGTTAAGCGAGGAGTGACATTTAAGGAATTAGAGAGAGTAGGTATGGTGAGTCAATATGCCTATTTAATAATTCAGATAGAAATTTAAGGTTAGCAGAATGCCTACGATCAGCCAATGAATCTAATTTGAGATGCTCTAGTACTGGTAAATAATTATGAGGAGGTCATTCAATCCTGATTACATGACTGCCATATTTTAAAAAATGATTTTGTATTTGCTCAAGCATTATATTGTTTATAGCGTTTTGATCAGTAGTAGGATCTCAAATAACAGAGCCATATTCAAGAATAGGCCTGACGAGATAACAATATAGTGCCTTAATGGTGGATACTAATTTAAAAATTATTGTTATATATTTAATAAAAGCTGATATAGAGTATTCTGTATACAGAATTAAAAAAGGAAGAAAACTAGTTTGCAGAATATTGTTCATCTAATCCTGTAGTATTATTATGAAATACAGTTTTGGGAATAGGATTTAGGATTAGGTGAGTAGTGTTTCTTAATAAACTTTTGAGTTTTTTTGTAAAATGACTTAAGTATTAATATTAGTTAATGGTTTTAAACGAACAACCTGATTAATTTAAAAAAATACCAAAACTATATCTTAGAATTACATTGACATAAATAAAAAGTAATATATAAAATATTTAATTAAATAAGAGCTAATTTTTTTACACAATTTCACAAAAAGCAATTTTTTTTAAATATTATACATATTTTTATTTACTAAGTAATAGGTAAGTATTTTAACATTTAGAAAAATTGTCAACAAAATAAAACTTATAATTTCATTATTTAGATTTATTGAAACTATAATAATTTATAATACATACCAACTGTTTGTAGTTGTATTGTAGTTTAATTTTTCACATATAGCTTTATAACTACCTTTTGTCATTTCATTATTAAAAATATCATTCTGGTTCTAATAAAAATATTTATTAATGAGAAATCAATAAAATAAAATATTAGTTTTAATATATGGAAGTTAATATAACTTTATATTTCCAGAACTAATTGTCTCTATTTTAATTAGTATTAAATACACACAAAAAATAAAAGCACACCGTTGAGAAATATTAAAATCAGTAATTATTTTTAGTTAGAAAAATTATAAGAAAGTTTGTGGTAATAAATAAGGAGCTTGAATGTATATTGTATATTCATTATTGAATAATCAAGCTCCTTGAAGATTACATTTCAAATGTTGAAAAATATGAATTACTTTGTTTATTTCCAATTCCATATTTAAAGTAAGTACAGCAAATGGTATATTAAGTTTACTACGGTAAGTAGCATATCTTAAAGGCAAATGGTTCATAGATTGATAAAAATATTTCATTTCCATACGTTCAAGTGGTCTCTATTAAAAAATGTATATTTTACATTTATTTTCATAATAATTAACAAATATAATGTTATATTACATCAAACAACTGTCCCTCAAGTGTCTTCAGTCCATGTTTACGTAATTTACTGCTTTGTTCTATTGGCTTTTTTTTATACTGCACACATAAATACATTTTCATGATTATTCAAGTATTAATACTATGTATTAAAATATATAAAAGTATCATTTTTATTTCATTATTAATTTAAAAAAATTGAATTAAATTTTTACTTGCATATGAATGAACAAAAATAACTATTATAAATCAATAAAAATGAATAAGTGTATAATGATAACTTGCAGTTAATTTATGGGTTACTTTTTGTAGTAATACTTAGTTAAAGCTTGAAGAAGACTTAGTTGATATCCTAATTTGCATTACTTGTAATATTACTTATTTTATGGTGGCAAATTTAATATACAAAAATTAATTAGTTATGAAAGATGTAGAATATTTATGGTTATGATTGTTAATAATTCAAACTGAAATATTTTAATAACATTTCATAGTTATAAAAAAAAAAAAAAATGAAGAAATTAAAAGTATTAGTGTTTGATATAAATAATAAATTTAAACCGACTTTTATACAGCTGTTCTATATCATCTAGTTAAATAACATTAAATATAAATTAGAAATTGTCTTATGTGTTCAATAAACCTTAAGTTTAAATATAAATTTGAAGAACCATAAAACAAATAATAAAATATAGTAATAAATAGTAACATAAATTACCCACCATATAAATACATAAATATTTAATTTTAATGTGCCTTACATTTCCTTTCATTGATTTACTCAATCTCTTTCTTTTACACGATTGATTATTTAAATTGTTTTGAGGTGAATCATTTTCAGTAGATATCTGAAAAAGTTGTTATTTTGATGACATTTCGGTGTTTCTTATTTTTAAGATTACTAAAAATTTAATACATTTAATAAATGTTGATTTACTTGTTTATGTTGTTCTTTTTGATTTAGTTCAGATTTGAACTGTTCTGTTAATTTATTAGTTTCAATTTTTTGATCTTGTAATTTATTTGTATTCTGTGATTGTTTTCCTGATTCTTGAAATTCCATATGATTAGGCTGTATAACATTAATACCCTTAAGTTTTTCCGATTCATTTGAGAAATGAGGATAATTTATAGGCATATTTGGATTAATAATTGTAAATTCTCCAATCGGTTGAAGAGGTAACTAAAATAAATTTAATATACTTATATTAAAATATTTAACTAAAAGTCAAGTATTAATTTACATACATTTGGTAGTTCTAAATCAAACCTAGGATGTCCATCTAGATTTTCTTTGTCATTCAAATTAAATATAGTATTCTGATTGAGTAGAATTGGTTTATTATTTGATTCCTATGAAAATAATACATGGTGTTTATAATTA
The DNA here is from genome assembly GCF_003268045.1 of Sipha flava. Taxonomy (NCBI): domain Eukaryota; kingdom Metazoa; phylum Arthropoda; class Insecta; order Hemiptera; family Aphididae; genus Sipha; species Sipha flava. The sequence goes on from NW_020273605.1 coordinate 297,680, forward strand.
TGTATATTATTTATATATATTTCAAAAACTGATATATAGAATGCGGCATAATGGGCTCCCACATTTCCAAGATGAATTTAAAAAAACGATACAAGATATAGAAAAAAAAATTATATTTTTAAAAACTTTATTATATAAGGTATTTTTTAATTATTTTTTAAAAATTATATCATCTAAATAATTGCCTCGACGAGCAACACACATATGGAGCTGTTCTCGAAAGTTTTCTATCACTCTCGCCAGCATATCGAGTAGAATCGTGGAGATTTCTTGATGGATAGTCTCCTTTAGTTCTTCAATGGTTCTCGTTCGATTCTGAAAACTTCAGACTTGAGGTATTCCCATAAGAATTAGTCACATGGGCTCAAATCAGGGGAGCAAAAAGGCCATGTAATGTTTTCCTTTAAGGAGATCAGGTGACCAGGAAACATTTTTTACAAAACAGCACGAGAACAACGGGCTGTATAAGTTGTGGCCCCATCCAGCTAAAAAAAATAATCGATGTTCTTACTGCGACAATGTTTCCGGTATCCTCACGGACTTAGGAGGTCCAACCCGTTTTTTAGGCATTGCAGATTCCGTTGCTCTTAAATTGTATACGCAATTCAAAATCGTTTTCCGATCAGGAACACTTTTGTTTGGATTCAAACCGAACCGAATGCGAAATACTCTGTGTCGCAGTCACACATTCGGCGTTTTTGAAAAATTCCTCGATAACGAAACTATGTTGTTCACCAGATCACGGCATGGTGACGACTAAAAACCTTATTAATAATCTAATTTAGCGAAAGAAACTACTTTAATCTAATAAGTTTGATTACGCGTTAATGATTATTTAAAATATGGGAGTCCATTACGCCACACTCTGTATAAAATAAAATAATTTATCAAGTTTAAAAGTATTTTGTTTATAATTGAAATTTTAACTTTTATTGTAAATGCTTGCCAAAACTTAGATTTAAAAATGGAATTATGGAATCTGCTTGAGGTTTATAAATCTTATTTGTATATTAAAAATAGAATACAGAATTTATAGTTAAAAAAGAAAAATGAAAAAAATGAAAAGTACTATATTTATTTTTAACAACAGTATGCAATAAATCTATTTTTTAATCAAAGAAAGGAATTAATACAATTGCTATAAACTCAGTACTTAGGCCTTACCCACTTTTTGTTTTTAAATAATTAAATAATAAACAATTTAACCAATAACAAACTTAATAAATTTCTCAATAAAAAAATTATAGTTTAAACATTAGTTTTTTATGGTAGTTAATACAATTGAGTATTTAAATATACAAACAAGAGTTTGGTTTTAAATAATAACTATTATAAAATTCTATAATTTATAGTATTCCTTAGATAATTTAATAGTATTTAAATGTATGTAATACATAAAGTTAATATTTAACAAAAATATTAACAATTTAAGTAATTAATTCATATCCTAATGTTTTTCAATAATGTATTTTTGCTTATAATAAGGGACTTAAAGTAATAATGCATATAATTTATCTTAAAATGTATGACTCATATAGACTGTTGAGTAATATATAAGTATAAAAAACATATCAAAATAAAGATTACAGTTATTGAAGTAAATTAATTTTATTGATAGACATTCAGGGCAGGTATTAACTAATGAGATGGGTTATTGTTATTATTATTATAGTTATTGAAATAAATGCAAACTTAAGAAATTACGATGAGAACATTTTGAAACATTTTAACTATTCTAAAATTGAGTTTGCATTTATTGTTTATTTCATTAACTACCTATAATATCTATCAAATTGAATAGATTTATAACTAAGTTCTAAATTAACTGAAATTTAAACTATTATGTCACTTACTAAAATAACATCTGATTCATTAATGACCTTATCAGTTAAAATAACTTGATTTTGATTAAACTGATTAATATTTTGATCTAAAACCAATAAAACATGCATATATATATATATCAGATTATTTATTGTACTTCAATATAAATACTTAATATACTTAATACTTAATACTCAATATAAATATACTTTATGCTTTGATAATAATTTCAGTTCATCCAAATAAATAAATTAATTAATCTTTACTTAAAAATATATTTTAGACAAAATACATATATTTACTTTCAATGAATAAATTACGGTATGGCTGATCATCAGATTTCTCTGTTTTTTTCTTTTTCGGAACTCGAGTTCTAAGTAAAATGAGTTTACATATATATATATATATGTTACCTGCAATATGGATAACATGGATAACCCGGTATTTCGCAAAATGATATAATATAAAATGCCAAAAATCACTCGGCAATATATATAATACGAGCTTTGTCTAGGTATTATGTACAATGCCAAAAGTGGAGTAGGCAATATGATGAAAATAAACAAAAAAGTTTGAGTCGCTTATTACCAACGATTTTACTTATCGTTTATCATAAATGTGCGAGCACGATTTAGCGCAATAAATATTAAGATTCTTTTACTACTATAATAATAATTTTGAGGTATAATATTGAATGTAGGTACTAATTATTTTTGTTCTACCATAAGACCTTCATCTGTCAGATGTCAGTGAAAGTGAAGATGATCAATCTTAAAGCTACCATAAACAAATCAAATTTTTAATTATTAATTAAGGTAAATATGTAAATAGAGTTGTGATAGCATGCAATATGCTGAAACATTTTAAAATTAATAAATAAAAATAATAATAATAATTTTGTTACAATATCATCATTTTCGTGTCTCGTTTTGGTGTGGAACTATGGTTACGATTTATATGAAGTCAAATTTTTATAACAAACTACAAATTTTTTTTAAAAAATTTAGTTACTAATACTAGTGTCTTATCTGATGAACATAATTATAAGTTAATAAAACTTCAATCTACAAGAATTAGCATAGAATTTTAAAAATGTGTTTGTAAGCCCAAATGTCAAAATAAAAAGTGTATTTGCCTTAAAAATAAAATTTTATGTACTTCAAAATGTCACTTTTCTACGATATGTTATAATAAGTAAAAAGTAGTTTAAGTAAAATATTTATATAATAGTAATAATATAATAATAGATAAAAATTAAATTTTGTCTGTAATACGAGTAATAATATATAATAATTATAAGAATTTTAATGTAATGTGGACGAATGTAAACTCGGCTCAAGGAAAAAAATGTTCAAAAGGTTTATTGTAAACTCAGCCCGTGTTTTTTCAGGTAAAAATAATTTAAGTGTAAACTCGGCTTGGATAAAAATGTGCTTATAATTTTCTTATAATATTTTTAAGAACCATTTAGTATTACCCAGAGGACACTACAAGAAGGCAATTCTCATTATCCTCCGAAAATTATTTTCATTATCATATTATTATTCATATTATGAAATTCGTTATATAATTAATGTAAAATGTATTTATGTAAATTTCTAAGCTTAAAAAAACTAAAACTATAAATAAAGGTGTTGATTAAAAATATAAGTGAAAAATTGTATCACAATAATACATATAAATCTATTTTTTTAAGTAAAAAGCCATGTGATTAACGTATTCACTTGTAAATATTATCGGGCCTAGATTACAACCGACCTTTTTTATTACCTAAAATTTCCTGGCCTAGTTTACAATCTACCTACTTTATTACCTAAAATGTTCGGGGCCAAATTTACAACAGAAAAGGTAATCGCGAGCCCAGTTTATATTTGCCCCGTAATGTAACATATAATAAGATGTTTTGTACTTAATCTAAAAGAGATTGGCATTTTGTATAATACCTAGGTATTTTATAAAATATCTAGGTAATATGTAAAATAATATTGAAAATCATATATTTTATTTATATTGCATAAAATGGGTCGGAAATTTGCATAATGCCAAGGGATTTTGCAAAATACCGGAATTTCCATATTGACGGTGACATATATATATATTTATATTTAAATAATGTACATTATTGATGTACATCAATGTTACCAGCAAAGTATTACATTTAAACAGTCTATGCAATTTATAATAACAACTGATGATCGAAGACAACATAAATAATTTTTTAAGTTATACCTATATTAATATATTATACTTATTAAATATTATAATGAAAAATAAAATATATATGCGTATTGTTTGGATATAATATAAATAATAATATATTACTAATATAATAATATATAGTTTATATTTAAAAATATATACTTGTCTACAAATAATAATTTATATAATAAACACTCAAAATTATAAATTATAATTATCAATATTAGACATTAACCTTAAAATAAAATATGAAATTACTAATTATTTATTGATACTTATATTAAAAATACTGCAACGCGGAATGTTTTGTTAAAAGTTTTTCATAGTTAATTTACATAAATAAAATATTTTAAAAAAATTGTACTATATTTTTTTTCTATTATAAAAATATAGATAGGTACCTACTATTATTATAAAATAGTTATATTATATTTTAAATATTAACATAAAATATATTATTTAAGTTATAAATGATTATTTAATTAGTGTACTAAAATTATTTTAATAAGGTATAGTAAATTAAAATTCGAAAGAGTTAAAATTAAATTGAATATTTTTCAAATTAGATAATGATTTTGCTTATTTTATACTTTATCTCAACATTTTAAAAAATGGCATTCTATAGTAAAATAAATTTAATTCTTTGCTTGCAACATCTATAATTATTTATTATTTATACTTACTTAGCTATTTTAGTTTTGTATACAGATATTGTTGAAGTCCTACAATAATCTAAATATAATTTTTAATCAAAATACTAATTTACAACAATATTTTAGTAATATTATTATTTTTGTCATAATACTAAACACACATTACTATAGAGAAGGAATTATTATTTACCATATACATGACTAAAAATACTTTTTTTATTTAATTTGTCCATTTTTCTTAAATACCTAATCAATACCTACTTCAGAAGTAACTTAATAAGTAAGTTATTTGTAATACCCATAAATCATAGGATATTACAGATGTTCCAGTATATTTGTATTATCCATTATTTTATGAACAAATAATTAAAATAATCTATTACAAAATATGTACAGGTAACTCTATAATAGCTATGTAAAATTATATTTATTTTTTTTTTTTTGATAAACTAAGTCTTTACTAAGTCAACGTTTATTGCATTCGACAATGTTAACTGGGAAATAATGTTTAAAATGATGAAAAAAGCAATAGTTGCTATTTTCATAGGAGTTCATATTTTAAGACATGATAAGCTGCTATTACTAATCTTAAAAGGAGTAATCGATGAAAAAAATCACAGAGGAAGACCATTATTGCAATACATAAGTCGGATAATAGAAGATCAAGTAAGTACCTCATACCAAGAGTTGAAGAGGGAAGCTAATGATAGAAAAATATGGAAGTTGCAGCAAACCAATCATTAAATTGAATACTGCAAGAGAGAGGTCCTTACTAAATATTATTTTAATTTAATTTCTTTATTACTTTATTTTGTTGATTTTATTTAATTATTAATTATCTATTAAAAATAAGTCTTATAAGCTATTTTTAATGTATTAATATCTCTTTAAAAAACATGGAAATTAATTGACAGTTTGCAAGATTAAAAACAAAATTATATGTTATACAACATTATATTTATACATTATATATTTAGTATATTACATTATACTAGTATTTAATAATAAATAAATAAAAAAGAAATAATTAAGTCCTAGAAAGAAAGTATTTTATGACAATAATAATAAGGAAAAAATTAATATAATTTATTCAAAATCACTTACTATAATAAGCTTTAATAGACTGTTCATGTATTAAAATTAAACCAATAAAAGCTTGACTAATAAAAAAAAACATATACTTTTTATATTGAAAGTCATTTTGTATAAGTTGTGTAGTGGGAAATATGACATCATCAAAATTAGTTAAAAGTGTAACTAATTTATCACTGGAATAAAATAATATAAATGCATTACTACCAACAAAATTTAGAAAACTTCTTCTAAAACATTATATAAAATATATAAACATTATTTTGAAAATAAAATTGATATATCTTTACCTACACATATAACATTTTAATTAGTTTTTTATATTAAAATTAAAACTTTCACAAAGAACCTAATTAAAATACAAATATTTAAAAAAAATATATTTTTATAAAGAAGTAAAAACTGTTTGTCACAATTATAAAACCATAAAAATGTTAATTATATTACCACATCCAGGGAACATCTAATTTCTGGAAATCTTTATTAGTACTAAAATACTCATCTAGATATTTTTTGTCTGTAAAAACGAGCACTGGTACATTTAACATGCCACTAGGATCTAAATGACGGATCAGTTGGTAAAAATTTTTATTGTAAAAATCCATGATCCACACTCAATATTAGGCAATTATATTAATTTATTACTATCAGCAATTACGTACTAAGACTAGTAATAGAAAACTTTCAGTCGAAAATGACAAATGAATTATAATAAATTAGTTACTAATAGAAAATAATCAACAAACAAAAGAAACATGAACAAATACACTCTGATTGGTCCTCAGATTAGATGTAATCTATGATTGGGCTATAGCTGTTGTTACTCTATGGCAGTTATTCTCGTTCGTTTTTTTCTTTTATGTCGTCTTTAGTCCATAAATAATATTATTACCTATGCTTAGTCACTAGAATCAAACACTGAATCGCACCTAACATTAAAATAATAATAATAATAATAACAATCTTAACTATAAGTTTAGAAATTTAGAATTATTCTTGAAATAACAAAAAAAATACAGTCTACGCAGAAAAATAATAAATACACCTACAATTTATTTGAGTGGCAGGGTTCGATAAACATTAACACTTTAAAGTTGAAATCTGCAAATAAAAAAAATTAAAAAATAGAGAAAAAATAATAGTGATTTGTATAAAAACCAATGAGAAATTTTATCCTGGTGGTTTTTATCAAGCTGAGGAAATTTTTATTTTGTGAATTTGGAAAAAATAAGCATTTCCTGCAAATGTTTGGTAGGGATAAGGAAGTAAGATTAAGTTAGGTTTATGAGTAAAATATTTAAATTACAAATTAAACTGTTAAACTTCTATTTCATATTGTGATACCACAAAAAAAGTATTATACAATCGACTATCGAGAAATCGTAGTAGCAAGGTTATTGATGTTTTAAAGTTGAACGGAACGTTACAAAACATTCCATAGTCTGTTATTATTTTTATCAATCATAATACGAATAATATTCATATTTCATATTAATCAGCCATTTTGCGTCTTCAAGATAAACCATTTTTTTTCTACGTAGAATTTGTAAAATAAGCAAAAATAATCAGAAAAACTGGAAATAAGGATTTTTTTAAAAATTGCTGAAAAAAAAGCAAAAAAAGGCACTTTTAAATGTCATAATTTTACGTGTTATAACTTGCCATATACTTCTATAGCACTTTGCTACATTTTAAGTTAATCCATAAAAATAAGCAAATACTTTAACTTCCGAGCCCTGCTTATAACATATTCGGATTTTTCCATGACTCATTATTATCTGTTACAATTAATAATTCTGTTATTTTCTTTTGTTTTCGAAGTTCATCTTATTTTTTCTAAGAACTTTCTAGACTTACCCCACCATTCTCCTCGTCTACTAGCAATAAGCTTTTAAGGCCTTACTAGTCAGTAGCACCATAGATTAAATATATTATATTAAATATATATAGTATATTTAATCTATGGTAGCACCCGCATGGCCAATATCGATCGCTAAAATTAATTAACGGTGGACTTATAGATTTAATAAATAAATAAATAGGTATTAAAATAATTGTGTTACAATAAACATACATTTTATGATAACAAAATCATCACAATTACCATATCAATATTACCACCCTGAATACCTTATTAGAATTTAGAAATATAACGCACACGCTTCGCTCGCAAGTATTAATATCGTATACTACTTATTACCACACTTATATTTTTTTTATACAACTTATATAAGTCTATGATTACAACTTACACTACCTGGTATATACAATTTTTACATGTTTACCTTTTGCTTACTTGATATAACAATATGTATTTTAAATTATAAAACAATTTTTATTGTACGAATAAACAAATAATATATTAGAACAAATAATAACTTACTGTATTTAACTATATTTTTTAAATAAAAAGAAAACTATCGCAACTTGGATTATAAAATATATATGTTTAATATATACATGGTTTTTATTATATTTATATATCTATGGTGGATAGTACTTATTGTAATTACACGACGAATGATGTGAACGTGATAACTTGTAATGGTAATCATGATTATGATTATAATTTATAATATTATAACAGAACAGTTTACAGCTGAAGTCTGTGAATATTTTATATAACCACGGTTGGTAATTTAATAAAAAAAAAAAGTTTGCTAATTTTGGTATATTATTGCAATTAATTCTCTAATACCACTTCTTTTTTTTCAAAAATACCACATTTTATACTATACCACACCATGTACCACAAGTGGATTAAATTACCACCGAATGGGTAATTACCACATCATCGGCAACACTGTATATAATACAAAATATTATGATATTATAGCAGTGAACTGAAAATACCAAAACTGGCAATTCTCACTGTCATTGACGACTATCGTCTATTTTATCTTATCTTTAACAAAAATTTCAAATTTAACTATATTTATAATTTTATATTCTAGTAAACGGTCATGTAATGTATTAAATAATCGTTTATTATATTACTAATATGCATCATCAATAATAATTTTATTGTTCATTGTATTTAATTATTTATAAACTAACTTAACACTTAACTTGAATTCGATTAAAAGTAACTTGTTATTTATTAAGTTTATATAAATTAAAATAATTTTAGTTAAAATTAAGTTAAATTAAAATAAAAAAAGTTAAAATTAATTTTAACTTTTTAACTTGTTTATTCCTAGGCTTGCCGGACCTCTATGATTTATGTACGTATACTTAACTCAGCCTTAAAATGTATAACTAACCAAATTTATTTTTATCATACACGGACGACCGTGTACATGTTAAACCGTAAATTTATATCTATACGAGCGCCCGGTTATGATTATCTGTCTACAATTAGATACAGCGTCATTAACCTACGATTACCAGAATATTATCTTTTATTAATTTCTTACATACCGCAATATTTTATATCAATATAAATATTTATTCTTCAAAAGTCTCAATTTTTTTTCCACTTGTTAAAATTTATTAATCAATAATAAATTTCACATAATAATATATTTTGTTATGTTAATGTAACCATTGATTATAGAATAGATTCTATTCTATAATCAATGATGTAACTAACGCCATTTAGTGTCCCCAATCGAACTAAGGAGACCTAAATTACAGGGACGCATTATCTTACCTTAAATAAGAAGAAAGACTCCATCCTTATCTGTATCAATCCCACTTTAACCATTGCTTCTTTTCTAAGGCGAGGTTACATTAGTTATCAGTTAAATATAAATGATGGGAAATAATAACATGTTTTTACAATAGGTGTACCTAACACATTCAGACGAAAACAATATTTTATTGTTGTGCCTTGTAAAATGTTTATACATAAATGTATTCCGAATGTCACAATTCATTTTTGACAAAAATGGACATTAATGAGTTAAAAGTTAAAATTAAGTTATAACGTTAAGTTAATTAGCTCGTTAATTTTTTACAAATTAACTTATAACTTAATAAGATACTTTTTTTTTAAGATTAACGGGTTAACTTTAAGTTAATTTTATTTAAAAGTATTTCAATTAAGTTAATTTTAGTGCAAAGAATAAGGCAAATTATTAAATAAGGTTTTTAGTATATTTATAATTTACTATTTTAATATGAATTTCCTGTAGACGAAAAATATATGAAAAATAACTCTAATAGTATTTATATGGGCTATATTTTATCATTATATTTTTACAACATTGTTATTGTATAAACGGTATAAATAAAACCATGGAAATCCTAAGAATATTCTGTGAAAATAGTAAATACCACGAGAGCGAGTGTCGATGAGGGATTAATCACAAAACAACTATGGTATAATTTCCAATTTAATTCCATTATTAAAATTGTAAATTTATTTGAATATGAGTTCCGGAATAAGATTTATTTTAGAAAAGTAGATTTTTTGATAGCTAGTTAATACTTTCATGTATCATTTTAAATTTCCCCAATAATTTTCTTGAGCGTAAAAAAACTAATATTATATGTGCAATTTTTTATTTTTGCAAATTGAAAATTTTAACTTTAAATTAAGTTAAGTTACTTTTTTCAAAGTTAACTTTTAACTTAACTAGTTAACTAAAAAAAATATAAGTAACTTTTAATTTAACTTAACTTTATTATTTTAAAATAACTTAACATGTTGAAAAAATCGGTAGCTTACCCAATCTTGATTTTTGAATACAAAATGTATTCTTTTAACATTCATATGAATTAAAAAAAGATAATTTATGCTGATAATGGAGAAGTACATAATATAAGTATATTTAAATAACACAAAAATATATTATTTTCTAATACTTTTTATTTATTTTACATTTTAAAATATATTTTTTCAGAAAAGTACTTGTAAAATGTTCAAAGAACATTAGGATAACTATATACTTACTACTTAGTTTATAAGTCATAAGTTTATCATAGCGGTTATATTATTAATATATTGGGTTAAAATTTGAATAATACTCCCTTCCAGATTTCCATAAAATCATTTTTATTTTAAAATCTCTTTGCTTAACTGGTAGAAATAATTTGTACAGTATTTTCATTTAAAATCAAAATAGTTGCAACAACCAACAAAATTATTATAATTTTAAAAAAATTCTCATATTTTAGATGGAATTGGCTTATAAAACACCTCTAAATGACCAGTGGATATGAAGTCTATATTAATCATGAAATATGATATTATTATATATTTTGTTTTACATAAAAAAAAAAAAATATACATTGTAGGAAAGTTAAATTTTCTGAACAGTAAAGCATAACAATTATCACTTATCAATATCAGTAAATGATTCTTTTACATATCACATTTATTTAGTGTAGACGTGAACTGTCATAAATATATATAAGTTACTTACTCTTGTGACGGTTATTACTTTGGACTAAAGCGCCATTGCGCTAAATTTACCACATAAATAGATTTAATATTTTTTAAATAACACAACTTTATTTATTTTAATATGTTCATGTTATATTATGAAAACCATAAATTAATATATAAAGTATCCAACTTACATTGATTTTTACTTTTCGATATTATAATATGATTGTTATTACTAATCAACATCAACATAATTATTAAAATAAATGTAGATGTTACAATTTTGTTTGTCGAGCTCTAATTTAATTATAGAGTGTAATGTAATTATAACACTGATTATTTATTTATATACTATATTAATAAATATTTATACATACTCGTGTATATGTTACAGTAAATTATATTATAAACCAAAATAACGTTATTTTCTAGAAAATTACGTTATCTAACAAAGTAGTAAATATCGTTATTTATTATTTTTTTGGTTTAGTTATCGATAATTTCAATACGGAATATATATATTATATATAGATAATATTACAGCTGCAGTATTAATTAGCATAGTGGAGCTTACTAGCGTAGAACTTTCTTATAATTATTGTAAATAATATCATAGATTAAATATATTAAGTATATTTATTTAGTATATTTAATCTATGATAATATTTAGAAGAGAAACAGTAATGAAAAATCATTACTGATATTATGAAAATGAAAGTGAAGCTCATCGGCAGGGCTTGGAAGTTTTAACACTAAAAATATTCCTTTTTAGCTCTTAAATAATCTAAAATATGCGCTATAAATAGCAGGAAAAAAATATGGAAATTATAAATTTATTAGAAAAAAAATGTAATTTTACAAATGTTTGGGCTCATAGACACAGTCTGGACTAGTTGAATAATAAACTGTTAACAAAAATGTTAAATTACTTAAATATATTTGTAAAAATGTACTTATTATTAAATTATTTACCTTGGAAATCATCCTGCATTATTAAAATGTTTGATAATTTAATGCAATGATATAATAAGGGAATTACAATGACATCACTAACTATAAATACATCAAATTTTCGATGAAAAAAATAATATTTGATGAGGTTTATTTATTTCCAATAATTTAAATATTTTTAAAAATATAATTTAGTAAGTACAATTATTATCAACAAAATATAATTATTTCCAGTATTATATGAAAATATATCCGAAAATAGCACTATAAATCCTAAATTAGCAAAATAGCAATAAAACCCGTAAATATGCAAAAAATAGCAAAATTAAATTTTATGTATGATATCCGAGCAGTGAGAAACATATTTGAATCTTACTTTGGATGTTCTAGAAGGAACCAAGAAAAATACGCATTTACTAGAACTTCCAAGCTCTACTTATCGGACATCTGATAAAATACAAACATCTTAGGTAAATATAAAATTTATGTTAGTCTTCTACAGAACGCTTTGGCATTATTGTATCGTTAAAAATATAATATATATACATATGAAGTATTTGTAAAATTCTGTGCTATTTTTCTTTAAAATGTGTGAATTTTAATTTTAATTTTCTTTAAATTATATATATTTTTATACAACATGGATGAACTTGAAATGAAAAGTAAATTTAACAATATTATATCTGATATAGGTAATTAATAAAAAAACGTAGGGACAATAACTATTTTCTAACTATTGATGAATACAATATTCGTATTAAAAAATTAAAACATTCAAAATTTGTATTGAAAACTCCAGGGGAAAAAAGTCTATGAAAGATTATAGAATATCTTATGGGTACACAAGGCTATCAAAGATGTCACTATAAGACGAAGTGTAAAACAAATATATGTACCTGTCGAATAGTTAGTAAATTATACAATTCGAAATGCCAGACTTCTTTGCCGTGTGAAAATTATTAAATTTTCATATACAAATTTTAATATCTTTTTTTTATTTTATTAACTAACAAATATACAATTATTAACATACAATTTTATTTGAGTTACAATTAACAACATTAACTTATATTGTTTGAAATTAACGTGAATTCTTAGTAAATAACGTTAAAAACCTCACAAATTATTCATTATTACCTTACGTTAATATGAATCTAACGTCTTTTACTGCAACATATATATATATATATATATAAATATTTATTAAAATAATAATATTTAGTGCATTCAATAAATATAATTTATTATTTTTACTCATTGGGAAATAAAGTAGATTAAAAAAATATACATCAATATTATTGGTCAAAAAGTTTCAATGCAGATGTTAATTTTTATTGTTATTTTTTTTTTATACATAAACATTTTAACTTTAATAAATAAATGTATATATATTGCAATCATATATTAAATGGATTTGTTTTTATATAAATTTTTCTAAATACCATAATTTAAATAAAATAATTTATCAAAAAAACAAATAACTTAAAAAAAATAATCAACAAAATTATTTATAAGGATAAGAAATATGATTTTGTAATTATAAATACAATAATTATTTTATATTCTTCCACCATTTACACAAAACCTAGTAACTAAGCTCCAACTAAAATTTAAAAATACATATAGTAAATAAAATGAATAACAATAATGTTTTTAGATACCATTATACAAATAGCTAGTAATTATATATATATATATATATATATATATATATATATATATAATTGCTTATAATTAAATGGTTTTGAAAAAATATGTAACATAATGTTAAAAGTGATTTATTTATTTATTTGTATGGCTTTAAATGAATCAATGACATTAAAATTATAACAATAGAAAATAAAGTAAACAATAGATATAATGAACTAAACAAATGATAGTCAACAAATTGTTAATAATAACGCTAATAATGTTATAAAAATAAAAATGGGAGTCATTGTGGCCAAGTGGAATAATGCGGCTATCTTAATGTAGAGTCAACGGTTCTGACTAAGTTTGGCTTTCTGGGCAGAGAATAGTTTTAAAGGAAGAAATTATCCTCTCTTCTAACTAACTCATCAATCTAACATGTTCACACCACCAACAGCATAACCAAGGAGGAATTTTGCAAAATATTAACTCCCTACCCCCAAATATCTCTCTTATTTTGTAAGATATACAATCATTTTAAGATATTGGTAAAATGTTATATATTATCATCAAATAATTTTCACAGTTTCAACAAACTAAATGATAACAAATATTATATTTTAACTTATATTTAATGGATTTATTTAAATTTAAAAGTTGATACTTAATTAAGAGAGAAAATTGAAAATTGAAAACTCTCCCTAATATATTTTTCTGGCTACGCCACTATACACCACCATACAAAAACATAACTTATAAACCTACCTTATCAAAAAAACCCATAAGAGGGACTAATTGCCTCAGTTTCCAATACCCTCCCTCCTTTTAAGAAAATAATAATGAATTACAAAATTATCAGTAATTAATAATGGTAGGTATGTGACAACACATTTATTATAAACATGGTATAGAATTACGATTGCATAACTAAGTTCTATTCCATTGCCTCTAATGTTATTTCATGTATCTCCTCCTCAAACACATAGTTAAATTTTTTCTCCTGGTATTCGATAGTATGTCTTATAGTTTGTCCTTTGTTACCACAGTCGTATAGTGGACTATATTAAGTCCCTATTTGTGCATTATATAACCATGGCATTCATTCGTAGCCTATTAAGTACAGACCATTCATGCCTATGTAGTTTCATTTCACTAACTTCATGATTGGGATCCAAAATCAGATTTTAGTTTACTATATAAAGTTAATTCATTTATCACATCATTCATTATCAGAATCAAATATCAAATCTTTTCTTATTAGTTCTTTGGCAGATGTCCATGGCAGTTAAATTAATTTAATCTTAAAATGGGTGCATATTCTGATGGTACTATGTTGATTAACACTGATAGCCATTAAATATGATTTAGTAACACAGAGTACATACAAAGTATTTTATTATACTAATAAAATTGTAATTAAAGCTATACATACAAAAAATTATGTTGCATTTAACTATAACATAATTTATTTTTAACAAATTAATGGGGTAAATATGTGATTAAAATGTACATTTTAAGATTAAAAAATTCCAGATTCTACCAGCTACAGAAATATGATTTATTGATTCAATATTATTATGACAATTGTTCATAAATACTTAAAGGGATTAAAAAATAAAAATAATAGTTCTGAGTATTAACCTAAAAGACAAAATATTTCTTGCTGCTGGAAAACTGGTTTTGTGATAAAGAAAAAAAAAGTTATAATTATTGTTGAAAATTGACCAATATGTTGGCAATTTCATTTTGATGGCTTAATATAGTTACATTATGCACACAGAAGCATAATGAAAATAAATAAAATGATTTGTATATATTATAGATAATATATTGATACATATATTAAATGCATTATTGATAAATATAATTCTGAGGCTTAATAATTATACAAAGCTATATGGTTTAATAGATAATTAAATGTCAATAATCTATTCGAAAACTGACTTGGTTAATTATATCACTTACAACAGCTGCTTAGGCTTTTATTACTTCCTTCAGCAGAATCAACAAGACGTCGGCCTTGCCCTGCTGTATTTGTATTTTCATTTTTCGGGAGTTTTTCAGCTAGACAAATTAAATTATACATATATTAAAATATATAATATTCTTTTTTTATTTAATTATTTTACATTGCATACCAATTGCCTTAAAAATTTCAGTGACATTAGCACTAGTTTTTGCTGATGTTTCCATGAACATAAGTCCATTTTCATAGGCGTATGTCTGTGATTCGTCTGTCTGAACACTTCTCATGGTGTTTAAATCTAGCTTATTACCAGCTAGAGCTATTACAATACCAGGTGTCGCCTGTCTTTGGAGTTCTTTCACCCAATTCTTAGCTCTTTCAAAAGTATCCTTTTAAAATAAATTAAAAAAATCAAAAAATTACACTAATATAAAATAAATAAATATTATTTTACTTGATTAGTTATATCATAAACAACTATTGCTGCTTGTGCACCCCTATAATACATTGGTGCTAGACTATGATAACGTTCTTGACCTGCTGTATCCCAAATTTCAAATTTTACAGCTACATCATTTAAATGTATTGTTTGAGTAAGGAATGCAGCTGAAAAAATAACAGAAAAAAACAGCTGTTTAACAAGATATTTTAAACTATTTATGTAAATACATACCACCAATAGTACTTTCTTGGTATTCATGAAACTGCCCTTTAACAAATCTTAGCACAAGGCTAGATTTTCCAACTGACGATTCACCTAAAAGAACCAATTTAAACTGACATATTTTTCCTGGGGTTTGACCATTAGGTCTTTGTGGTACAGCTCTATTCGCCATTATTATATTGATTGTCTGAAAATGAAGAAAATTTAATTATTTGTTTTATTATTACTTTTGATTACTACAAAAATACAAATATTTTATAAATCATGGAAAAAAATGGTAAAATATAAAAAATATAATACAAATAACATAAATGTACATAATTACTTCTAAAATTGTAATATTTAGCTGAACTTAAGTTATTTAATTTAATAAAATTATAAATTATCATAAAGCAAAATATGAAGGCGTCCGTGCAAAAACCGGACAGCTCCATTTTTTTTTTTTTTTACCAAAATCGGATTTTAATTGAATGTGATAAAGCAAAAAATTACTAGTTTATCGGTACAAGAACGAGACAAATCCAACAACCAATATAGAAAATATAAAATATTTGGAGCTGTCTTGTTTTTCTTTCCGTCGAAGAACAATGTAGCTTCGAAGCTATCAGGTTTTTGCCATGAATTTTTGCCATGTTGTCTACACTGCATAATATTATCCTGTTGTCGGTACTATCATTATAACTAATATCATAATATTGTTCTAAATTGTATGATAAATGATATAATATAATTCGTTATTTTATTAATAGGTACTTATTAATTTTTAAGTATAAGCATTATTTAGTATTGTTTTAGTATTAACTAGTTATATTTAAGAAATTATAAACATAAACGATATTATATTTGACTGAGATTCATCAACGTCGTCAGATGATTTCGATGATGACATTGCCGATCCAAATGTCGAAATTGTGAATAATGATTCCGATTTAGATGGCATTATTGTCTTAATAGTGATGATGAAGATGAACATATTATTATATTTCGTTTTGTTTGGTTATTTGTTATTTACATAAAATTAAAAAAAAAAAAATGTTAATAATATATTATTATATAACTGTTATAGGTAAACATTTAAATGGTACAAGTTATAAAGAGTAAGTACATATATATTTTTTACATTCAGAGTAGGAATTTAGTTTTATTATGTTATACTATTTTTGAATAGATAAAAAAAAAATTAATATTGAACATAATATTTTGAAATCGATCATTTATTCAATATTGTACTTGCGAATTTTTATTTTTCTGTCTTAATTTACTACATTTTATTATGTTTAAGAAAATGAGACTAAGTTTGATATAATTAGAATTAATAATATTAAAATAAAATTAATTATAAATATATATATAAATTTTAACAAAAATGTTTGGGCAAAAAACCAGGTAACTCCAAAAATTTTAGGTTAATATTAGTCCTCATCTCAAATCAAAAACGAAAATCAAATCACCTACTGTGGCATATTTTTCATCGTGGTCTAACATGTCTAAATTGATATGAACATTAGTTTTATCTTAAACTCAATATTTTTAAAATGGTTTTTTATGGCTCCTGAAAAATTACTAAAAATGAAGCTGTATGGTTTTTACACGGACGCCTTCATATGTATATTTATATACAAATTTTATGTAAAAATTTATATGTATATTTGGTTAGATTTTTTTTTTTTCGGTTGGTTATACATTATTCAAAAGAATAAAATCTTATGGTGTCAGTTTCAATAGGTTGTAAAGATTTATAGGTCCATTTCAATTTTCTCTAATAGATTCAATATACAACAGGTTACTAATAAAATGTAAATCAAGATATATTATCTATAATACTTAAATAAAATTTCTATCAATATTTTTAATTTACCTTTTGCTTTATTTAAGTTTATTAAAAAAGTATTCTACTACACTTTATAATATATAAATGTATTACAAAACCATTAGTATTTTATTTAAAGGCAAAATATTGAATATATTTTTTGGATTTTATTTACAGAGGCTAAAGATAAAATGTTAAAATGTATTTATTTGTTATATCTACTCAAGATCCAAATTAAAAGTTTTATAATGCTAAGCTATGGATGTCATTTAAATTTTTAAATGTTACAATTTTAATCAAAACGATACATTTTAAATAAATTCTAAATATATAAAATTATTAGTATTATTATTATTTTTAATTATTATGAATTGATTATTAAAAGTAAAAGTTACATAAAATGGTCAAATGTTTAAAGTGAAAACTTTAGTACCTTCATCTGATTTCAATAAATATAAACAGAAAAGTTCTTAATAAAATAAGACATTTAGAAGAGTGTATACTAATTACAAAAAAAAAAAAAATTGTCAATGCATTAAAAATCAAATTAATGAAAACAAACGTGAATTTATTATGTTAATATATTTAATTCGTAAAATGTTTATATTCAATAATTAGATTTGCAAGGAATCTTATTTAAAATAATTGTTTTTCTTCATTATTAAAAATAATTATAATCAGCAGTATTTTGTAAATTTAATTGAAAACAATAATTTTAATTAAATTTAAATAGCTAATATTTATTAATTATAAATTTAATATTTATAAGATTTAATTAATTTTAAAACATAAAATTCCTCGTTATAGATATGGTAAAGCATTAAGTATGATACTTAAAAAATTATTTATATACTTTAATCAAAGTTTAGTTTGAAATAACATTTTATCCGAACCAAGAAGTATGATTGTAGTGGTTATATAATAAAAATATTATAACAAAATTTTGTTTAATTACAAACTAGTGTTAAAAAAATAAAATTTCAGTACAGTTATATAATCACCAAGTAGAAAATAAATGCATTTTAACTAAATATTTTAAATAAAAACAACAATAATTAAGGAATATATATATGAATTATTCACTTAATTATCTTGATACAATAATAGAAATTGGTTAAACAATTAACAATGCACTAAAATATTCTAGTACTGTTTGAGACTTGTAATTATACAATAGAATATAAGTAATATAAACCAAAACAGTTCATTAAACCTTGATATAAGTAAAAACTGAAAAATTAATCAAGCTATTAAAAAATATTTAATTTTAGTTTAACTATAAACTAAAAACTTTAATAATACAATAAATTAAGTGAAATATTATATTTCGTAGTATAATAATATTTGTTTTTACCTATTAAATATCTACAGAAAGTTAATAATATTAATGTATTAAATATGTATGTTTTATTTAATTCATAGAGCGCTCTGCACCCCATAAAATTAACTATGAGGTTCTTGAGCACCGTAGTACCCCACCAGTCGGCATGGAGTTGGCCAGTGACAGGAGAATAGAACAGAGTATGAATGATGGGGAAATGAGAATGCTTAGATGGAAGATTAGAATGACAAGATAGAATAAGGAACAAATATGTGAGAGGTAGTATTGGTGTAGTGTCTATAGTGGACAAGATGAAAGAAAATAGACTGAGATGGTTAGGACATGTGATGATACGAAAGGAAACAAATGCAGTAAGAGTTGTTATTAAAATGAATGTTGAAGAAATATGAAGAAAAGGAAGACATCGGGTTGCAGTGGCACAAATATATTAAAATATATGTAATTTTAAAGTCTGTAGTCAATTTATTATTGATGAAAACTATTAATGGAATAATGATAAAATAATGATGTACGATAGGATCAGTCACAAAGTTTGTATAATTATAGATCAAAATATAATATTTATGAGTATGGATAATGGTCTATCATCAGAACTATTTGCAAGTGTATAAAGAAATATTACTTGATATTTTACTATCCCTCAAAAAAATATTAACCAGATAGATAATGTAGCTGGAAGCTGCTATTTTTAACTGTAATAATTTTCAAGATTTAAAAATAATTAGCGAAGAATAAGTAATCAAAAATTTCTTAGGCAGTTTATAATTTTTTTTTTATCTTTAACAAAATTTTATATTATGCTGTCTGTTACAAATACTGAACAATACACTTAAATGATAGTTGAAAAAAAAAACACAAAACAGAGGGAAAAGGCCTTCCATCAAAGGTACTTCAACGTGAATTAGCAGTTTATACTTAAATGTAGAACAGTTTTTGATATAAAATCTGTAGAAAATGATTTAATATATATTAAAACCCATTTTTTGTGCCCATAATAACCATCAAAAGTTTAAAAAAGTAAAATGTATCTCCTTTTGATTCAATAAATCTAATTTAAAATACAGTTTTAAAATTGAAAAAAAAAATCAAAGGCTTATAATTTAGAAAAATGTAGCAAAGGTGAATGAAAATAATGTTTATTGAAGTACAACTTATCAATAATTTTTTACTGGCTATGATAACTTATTTTCAGTACACTCCTATGACTTCAGTTAATATCAAATGTTCTTTTATTAATTATAAAAATATTCTAGCAGATTATCATACCAACATAATACTAGAGCAAATTTAACAAAATATACAACAGTATTCAAAAATGTTCTAAATTAAAATTTTTATAAGCTGTATTATATTTTTAAGTTTATTTATTATTACTTTATTCTTTTCATATTTTATAACAATTTTTAAAGAATATTGACATTTTACTTATGCTACTTTAAGATTATAATATTTCAGCTTCTACTTAAAGTTAACATTATTATTATTATAAGCTTTATGTTAATAAAATAATTAATTTTATAAGGATACTATCACCTAGAACTACTTGAAAATTATTTTGATGTTTAAAATATAATAACCAAATAGTTAAAATAACTTATTCATGAATATTGATGACAGGCAAAATATTTATAATTGGATAAAAGAAATTGATTTACAAAAATACTTTATAAATAATTAGTTTTAGTAGCTTTATAATTTAATTAAGAATTTCAAATTATTACAATTGAAACTATTGTTGTATCTATTGGATGTATAAAAATCAAATAGTTATAATAAATCTACAATAGGAAAAAGCTTAACTAACTATTAATAACTATTATTCAAAGAAATTTAAATGAATTAAAAATATAATAAAACAAAATGTTAATAAGAGTATATTATGAGTTAGAAGAAAAAAATCAACATCAAGAAATATAAAAAGTAGTAATAGGTACATATTACATGCATATATTAACATTACATTATTATATATTATATGCATATGTTAACATGCATATAATTTAGATATAGAATAGATTTAGAACAAATAAATTTCAAAAAGTTTTTACTTAAAATAAAATGTAACCGATTCATAAATATCAAGGGAAAAAATTATAAGAATAAGCTAAACATTTTTAAATTTTTTCAACAATTAGTAGTAAATTAAACAATATATTTTCATAGCTATAACTTAGAAAAACCAATTATATTTATTTTTGCAAAAAAATTAAATAATTAATTAGGTAAGTACTTGAAATATGTAAATTTGGATAAAAGATAAGTATATAAAACCTATTTCATTATAAGTAGTTAAACAATCACAAAACTACTTAAAAATACTAGAATAAATACTTAATATATTTATAATGTATGTAGTAAGGTAACTGGATATTGGTTTTTTTTTATCAAAGGTTAAAATGACCATTTAATATATTAACCGTGACAAGCCAATTATAATACATTTGTTTCATTTATTTAAATGGAACAGATGTCTCATGTATTTTTATTAACTAAGTAGTATAACTGAACAGACTTGCTTACATGACCCTCATAATATACTATTTAGTATATTTATTAACAGACTGATAACCATATTGAACTGCTTCCGACAGTCAAACCGACCTCGTTTTCCAATATCCCAATCATAAAAATACCAACAATAATTAAAAACATCTCCTCAGAGAACCACACCATTCGTGAAAAGAAAAATTGAATGTAAAAAAAATTAACCAAATAAATGAAAAATTGATAAAGCTTAAAATAATTAAAAAAAAAAGAAAAATAATACTCTAGAATAATTAACAATGGTTTAAAGTTGATATGGATGGAAACTCAAAAATAATTTAGGCGTAAGAAACACTGAATAGATCACAAAAGACCAGATATGGACATATGTTGAACACCATTTAAATATTGACCATTAGTCTAACAATAAGGCACTCACAAGATACTGAGATAGTGAGCTAGAAGGCAATAAACGTAGGTAGATGTTTTACTTACATGATTTTTGGGTTTTTCTATAGGTAGCTCCGTTGTATTCTGTTGCAAACGTAATTGAACTGAATTCGTCGCGGTATAAAAAATAATTAAAAATACGAGACACGAAAAAATAAAAATAAAACAACAGTAGTATAAATATAAAAAAAATAGGAAAACAAAATCTAAACGAATGATTAATAACAACAACAATAAAACATCAGTATTCTTATTATATGTGTATTATTATTACACAGTCTCACTGACGATTTGCTTTCTAATCACTGGCAATCGGCAGATAACGTTATAATTTATTTAGGTTGTACATAATATGCGAGACGCAAAAAGCGGAACACTGGTACACAGTGATTAACTTTAAGAAAATTCTTCGAATGTTTTACGTCGATTGATAATCACAGCGGTGGTGGTGGCGGCGGCGGCGGCAGTGGTGGCGATGACGTTTGATGACAGATTCGGACGGTAAATGAATGCGGAATGACAATTGAATATTAAATATTTTTTTATGTTATCAGTACTGTTTTGCTTGTACGCCGCCCTCAGTAGTACACTGTTCACTGAAGTACTCTACAGTCTAGTAAGCCGTCCAACACGTCGCAGAATGGTTCGCGGTGCCCGGGTGTGAAAATATTTTATTATTTTAATATTATTGCTATTAAAAACGTTGGCAATAAAAAAAGGGAATAAATAAATAAAAAAAAAATAATAGTAATAATAATTTCCTAGTCGCGCATCATCGTTGATATGGTAGTGTTATACTAAATGGAAGACAAGTTGGGAGAAAGAGACAACCTTGAGTGCACAGTAGCGCTGCGGACAATGAAATATATAATAAAATTAAACATACACGTTGCACGCGCGCGCTTGTGTGTGTGTATTGAACATAATAATTTTAATACAATATGAAGGGGAGAAAACGTCGTTTTCGATAACGCAATTATATCTCCGATTCCGTACTGGAATAACTAGAACGTTCCGTTACAATCGGTTGTGGAAACGAAACGGGGCGTTTTCGCTTGGCGGTAGACGACCGATCTGCCCATGGAGGTCGTTTCGCATGACATCGCGAATCATGATGCCTCATTTACGCGTCCTGATAACGTCTCGGGTGATAATAATATTGTCGTGTGGAAATAACACGGTTGTGAGTGGAACCAGCTGTGTCATGTCAGCGTCACGATTCGAATAAAATGATTTGTTTACGTAATAATTACTATTTAATTTGAGTAGCTATTCGCCTTACGGTATTGAACACTAATACATCATTCAGGCATACTATACGATCATCGAAAAAATATATTGTTGATTGATGTATACATATATGCATTGATTATAAATATTGTATTTATAATAAATTATAAAAGTTGTCTATCGACTGAGAAACTTAATGGGAAAGTTATATTCCAAAAATCATAAATATATACGTATACTTGAAATCTTAAGCACTCATTATTTTTAAAGATGAACATGTAATGTGGTGTACACGGCTAACATGCAAATTAATTAATATTATAGTTCATGATCCAATTCGATTATGATTGGTACTCGATAACATTGAGAAAAATTTTTTTTTATATTTGCAAACATGCAGATTCTTGGAGGATATATTTTTCTAAATGTTCAGTGAGTTGAATGTCGTTGACATCAGAATTTATAATAAATTGTACAAAGTGATAAAGTGAAAGTGTAAATACCTACTTATTAAGCATAACTTATAACTAAAGACCGGATTTATATGTTTTTACACATCGTTACTTGGTCTATGCAGTTGTATGAGAGTAAAAAATGTGGACGATTCATTCAATTCTGAGTTTGTAGAAAAAAGTTTTTTTTGCATATTTGAGAATGTATAATAGGTTAGAGAATATTTAGCCCATTTAGCATATTATAGAATATTTGATTTTTTTTTTTTTTCATAGTTGGAGATTTTACAAACTGTTATTTGCAAACTAACAAATATACCTGGTGAAACGGGTAACATAATAAAAATACTAAAGTATCTCAATTAAGTTAAAAAAATAAAGGTTACCAAATGTTAGCGAAAGTTGGGAACATTTTATGTGGAAACAATGAAGATCTCCCAGAATATTTTACACCTAATGTAGTTGTTAACATGAAGTTTACACAAGGCCAGCTTAGATACGATCGAAATGTGCGACGGCACTGGGCGCCAAAATCAGAAGGGCGCATGAGAGGCGTCGAAATTATAACCCAATTTGATTAACCGTTGGCGACACAAATCATTTACTATTAGAGCAGAGAACTTGCAGCATTTGCATATTTTTTTTGCACAGTCACAAAAATAGCAGAATGCAAAACAAATATGTTTCATACTTCCACAAAACTAGTTTTGAAATTGTATTGTGCATATAAATGCATATTTTTGCGTTTTTTGTTTTTAGGGCATATTTCTTTCATTTTATACTTTTAGATGTATATTTTAAATAATTTATCATTTTATCAATATTTTTTCGTCCGAGTTTTTATTTATTTATCTATACAAACAAAATAACGTTGAATTTAAAATGATTTTAAATTATGATCATAATATTAATATGGTTTTTAACTTTTTCCAGATCCATCATGGTTTTACTAAAAACACGTCTCGAGAGTTGTCGTTTAGACTTATTGTCAGTTTATTAATTTCATTTATGGATAGATGAGATAATATTGTTCAAAGCACAAAATATTGATACGGGCCACGGGGACGCCTTTCACCGACATCGGACATATTCATATTTCAGTAATCGCTGTGTTTCTCAACGGTTGACAGTCCAAACACGTTCTATTTACTATTTTTTTTAAAAAATGCCTAAAGTAAGTGCCCTGATAAGAAAACCTATAAAATAAACCCAATTAGTTAATTGTAACTTGTAAG
Organism: Sipha flava; assembly: GCF_003268045.1. Taxonomy (NCBI): domain Eukaryota; kingdom Metazoa; phylum Arthropoda; class Insecta; order Hemiptera; family Aphididae; genus Sipha; species Sipha flava. Next base: position 322,993 of record NW_020273605.1, read on the forward strand.
TTGTTAAATAAAGTTGTAAATAAAATGTATTCATAATAATAAGTTACCTACAGAAAAATTCTAATTTTTTATTCAAAAATTTTATTTTAAAAGCATATTTTGTATATTTAAGTGCATATTTGTAATGCATATTTTTTATATTTAAATGTATATTTGGTGAATTTTTAGATCTTAAAATGCTTTGCTCTATCTACTACGGATAGAAAAAAAAATGTCACGATATGATTCAATATGAATTTGATTACTATTATGATTATCATTATTATTATTCTATTGACATGCAAGGATGGGCCGCTCTTGTGGATACAATTACAGTTTTATAAACCATCGTTATATTATTTTGAGTATTATTATGTTTGTTCTCCGAACGATTTACAATTATGTGGCAAACATGCACGTTTGAAACAATTATTTCGAGCGTTTACGATTACGAACGAGGCTCATAATATGTATAATGAGATGCTTCCAGTTACCAAAAGTCGGCCGGTTTTGGTTATACGTTTAAGCTGTAGCGTAGATACAATTTTTTTCTGGAGGGGGGGGGTGTTTAAGATTCAATTCATAATACTCTTTGCATATCTTAATACGAGATCCTATATAATAATATTACATTTATAATGGTATTATTATTACGTCCCGTATTTAATGAAAATTATTTTATGACTCAATTTTTAATATATACCTAATCTTAGTAAAACGAAAATATAATTTTACTATAATATGTAAATATTAATAAATAATAATTAAATATAATTTAAAAAAAAATCTGGGGGGTGGAAACCCCTTACCCCCTCCCCTCGAAACTGCGCCACTGCGTTTAAATCGTTTAAGATTGTCAAGATAATTCTTGCACTGAGCGCTGAAAGAGCTAAAGCCAGTCCTGAGTTTACACCTCTAATATCTGTTGATGTAGAACGTTCATTTAGTTTCTATAAACAAATTTTAAGTGATAGAATAACTAACATGAGTACAGATAATATATAAAATATATTATTGTTAATTCATATAATAAAACTTAAATAGTATTTCAAGTTTCTTTTTTATTCTTAAGAAAGTAAATATTTATCATTGCACGCACCAAAGAAATATTGTTTTTTTATACATATGTATATATAACTATATTGTTATTTTATATATTGTATTAAATTACTATTATTTAAGGATTACCTTTTGTTAACCAATTTTTTTTTTTGTTTTATTATATTTTAATATATATATGATTATTTGTTATTTTTAATATTGTGACAATATTGTTAATACAACATTTAATTAAAATATACCAAAGGAATATTGTTTTTAAATTTTAATACTGTAGACCAGGGATCGCCTATCAGTCGATCGTTATAAAATTTAATTTTACCACTATCTGTCGATCGCGTAAAATAATCAGATTAATTGGATAATGGGGAATATTAGATTTAAAGATTAAAGACCTAAATTTTCGTGGATCACTATGGACTTAAATGTCAAATGTAGCTTAAAATGCATATTAAACCATGTATTGATATTTGTTGATTATTTTTGAATAATTTCGAATAATTTTACATATTTTTAAGATTTTTAAGAAAATATAATAAGAATATTTGAATGTTTTTTAGAGAATATTAGCATCATATTTAAGGTATTTTAAGGAAATATAAATCCGGTCTTTAGTTATGACATTAATTTAACTAAGAAAAATACAATTTTGTAATTTACTAATTATGTTATCTTAAAATTTTAGAGTTAAAGTATGAAAGGTTAAGCAAACCATTTAAAATAGGTTAATGATAAAAAAACGGTTGCCAACCAATTATGCAGTGACGTCGAAAAAAATTTTCAATGTTCTGGTAATTAGCCAATCAATTTATAACCTACAACCCACTCCACCCAAAGACATAGTTTAAGGGGTTGGAAGTTCACCCCTCTTAACACATTTTAACTTATTTTAGAATTTATGTTACCATTTAGGTACTTAATCGTCTTAAATAGTAATTATTAAATGGGCAGTATTATACTTTATTGTTGATTGGATTAATTCACTTATTACTCGTATACTAATCTACAATGACCACCCATCACCCTAAAAATATGGTCTGTTTATGACCAGACTTGAATCCCGATTTCGGCGCCACTGCACTTATGTATAAAGTCATATTCTAAAAAGTGTATAGGTCTTAAATTGTACTGTCTAATTAGTAGGGGTAGGAAGTTATAATACTAATACATTTTTAACGCTTTAATATGCACACTAGAATTCCACAACAAGCGCTATAAATATAATAAAATACTCCTTAAAATTGGAAAATATGCAAATTACATTTAATTTTTACATTTATTTTTATTTTTTTTTTAAAAAAATTGGTGGTAGGTGTTTGAGAAATAGGTACTTTGTCTCTTATTATTCAATATTCGCGCCGTTTACTTTTGTCAATGAACTTCGTGAGACTAGGGTCACAATTAGGGGGGGGGGGGGGCACTGGCTACAACTGCTCCGGGTGCCAACATTTTATGGTCGGAAATTTGCTCACTTGTGAATTATTGAACTTTTAAAATTATTTTGAAATTATTATTTTTTTTGTTTCTAATAACAATCTCATAAATGAATGTTAATGTATTTAATTTATTAATATATATGTATTTAATTTATTTATAGAAATATAACTATCAGCAATTTAGAATATTATTAATATATTATCTAATATTAGATCCCAAATTTGTTGTGATAATGTCAATAAACATAAGTTATTTATAATAATACAGCGTGTTAGTGGCGTATACAGAAAATATTTTCGGGAGAAGTTACTATGGACAGAGTTAAATTGCCACTGCTATCTAAGAATTACTAACAAGACACAGTAGGTTCTTATCTACATTTCATTTTATTCCAGTCAAATTAAACAAAAAACTACAAAGATTGGAACTAATTCCTCGAAAGCTGAATTTTGGTACACAATCAATTCATAGCTTACTGATTAACATACTAAAAATCCCCAGATATGCCCCTTGTGCATAGTTCTCCATCCCTTAAAAAGGGGGTGCGTACCCTCTTTTCAATTTTACACTATAACTTGTTTAATTTTAGACTAACAGCTAAAAAGTATAAAACAAAAATTAAAGGCCGTAAAATTGTCTATATAAATATGTCATTTTTTTACTTAAATGATCATGGAATAGCGGTAAGTAAAATTTTTTTGAAAAAAATTGAATTTTTTGTTTTTTTAAGTTTTAGCCAAAACTACTATTCGTACGTCAAAATGATATATTAAAAAAATTGAAGACCGGATAATTTTACATAAGATTCTAATTTTTATTTTTTTATATACATTACCGTAATCTCAAAAATGTTTGATATTTGTGGCGGTTAGCTATAGTTATTTGCCATACTAGAATATTTAACACTTTTGTAAAATAATTTAGTCTAATAAGTTCATCGATAGCTGAATTTTGATAATTAATTTATACGTCACCAATCAGAGACTTATTAGACAATAAATTAAGATCATACGTTAGCATACTATACGATTAGTGTTTTTGAACGGTATAATTCTAAATCTGGAATGTCTGGAAAGGAGTACACTATTATCTGATATTTATAGTCTTTTGAACGGTATAATTGATTTTATCTTATCGCAGTTTTTCATTCATGTGAATTATTCATGTCCAGTGTCCACCAATTAAGAGGCTTCATATGTATAAATTCGTCCCTAAAAATCGTTTCACGCGGGATAGAACCACTCAGACTATAATAATGTTTAAGACTCCAAATTTATATACAATATAGGTAAAAATATTATCTGTGAAATATCGTTTTATTTTTCTGATATCAGTTATACGAAAAAAAGTTCTTGTTGTTTCAAAATCCATTATTTTTGTGTTTTTTAAGCTTGGTTAACTTTTTTTGTAGTTCCGATATCGCAAAAATTAAAACGATATTTTACGGCTAATATTCCCCTTTTTATGTGGTGAAAATTCCGTTTCTTAGTTATGACTGTAGCCTTCTCGGTTCTTTCCGGCGCGAAACAGTTTTTACGTTAGATTTAAACTTTATTAAATATTTTTGCTTGTAATGTGCTGCTGCCTACGATCAGGTGCACGCCCATAATAATTTCCAGGAATATTTCGATATGAAATAATTTAATTTTAGTGACTACTTTCTATATAATGTAGTACCTATTATAATATAATAAAAACAATGAAATAGAAATTGATAATATAATTATATTATTATAGTGTTTCCTATACTTACAATGTGCGTCCCATATCAGCTAGTCTAAATCAGTGTTTCCCGACTGGTGTTCCGCGGAACCTAAGGGTTCCGTGAGAAATTTTGAAAAATATAAATTAATTAGGAATATTTTAATTTGAACTGTAATTTGAACATAGAACTGGAATTGACACATTTCCATTACATTAGTATTATATTATATTATTATATACAAATTGACACATTAGTTTTTAGCTTTTTGGCGTTCCCGTCCTTTTTCCCGAAAGCTTTTTTTCCTACGATTATTTTTAAAAATAAAATACTAATATTATTGTGAGGTCATAAAAATATAATTTATTATTTTACTAAAATATTATTTTATTTATACTTTTGATTTTTAGTAATTTTTTTTCGTACAAGAAGTCCGCGGCGGACGTAATATGCACTGTGCTGGTAGATATGGTCGGCTCAAGGTATAGGCGAATTAGGCACCTGCCTAGAGCGGCACTTTAGTAGGGGCGGCATTTTCAAAATTAACCACGACCCGGGGTTTTTTGTGACAGTTACAGTGATATCAATACATTAAATTTAACTTCAAAAATTAAAAGTCCACTCGCTCAATCGAGTTTTATAGATATTTTATCAGAGAGTTTAATTATAAACTCCACTCAAACTTCTATTGAAACGCTTATTGAGCAAACTTCAAGGTATCTATATTACACACAGCTAAAAACTTTATGTACACATCTTTTAAGTTTATTTAGTTTATTAATTTAGTTTTTTAATTTATTTATAAAATAGTTAGACAGTTATAATGTAGTTCGACAGTCTTTATTATTAATTATGTTAATATTTTTTTGTATTATTTACACATCTTACAAATCTCGGAAAAATTGGTTTATATACTTAATATTTTTAATTCCTATATACTATGTATATATATAATTGAGAGTTGAAATATTATTATTTTTTGTGTATTGTAGGGTTGGATGAAGAATTGTTGACATTTTTTACTTTTTTCAACAATTGCAAAATAGTGTTCATGACATTGCATTCGGATGTTCTTTTATGAATTCTAAACTTGTAAAAGAAATTCGTAATGGTTAATTTTGTACGTGTACATTTAAATGTAAAATGTGTAATTTAATTACCAAAATCGAGTCTGAAAAAAGTGAATCATATGTACTAATCAATAAGGCAATTATGACTGCTACCATTGGGATTGGAATAGGATACACTCAACTTAGTGAATTTTTCGCAATTTTAGATATACCCTACCTTAGCACTAATACATACGGTAAAATATTCGATGAACTTAGTACAGTAATAAAACAAACTGCATGGGAACAGATGAGATTGGCTGGCATTGAAGAAAAGCAATTAGCGATAGAGGCTGGAGATATTGATACTGACGGTGTATCATTATGCTCTGTAATTGTTAACGGTCAATGGGGAAAACGCAGTTATAAGACCAAGTATGACGCGTTATCCAGAGCTGTAGGATTTTTTTTATCACATGATCGCATAAATAGCAAATTAGTTTAAATTATTATAATACGATTGTTATGTAAGCTACAATTTTTGGATTTTGTTCTAAAAAAGTCTTATTTGTTGGAATACGAAACCGCTATTGTTGTATGTGCGAAAGAGCTCATGCGTTAAAGTTGTCCACAAAAGACCATTAATGATTTTTAAATTGGGACAAAGCTGCCACTGGTATGGAAGCTGATGGTATTTCTGAGGGATTTGCCAGAAACATTGAGTTACATGGTTTAAAATTTAACAGATTAATTGGTATAATACTGTCAATTTTAAATATAATACAAATACTTATGACTCAATAATAAATAATAGAAACATAAAAAAAATATAATTTTCATAGATGGCGATAGCAGCGTATTAAACAAACTATTAGAGATAGTCCCTTATGGACCACACTAATGCGTGCGGATACGATTAAGCGCAAGCGTATGGACGACACACCGCCAGAAACGTAGCCATAGGTGGACCATGGGGTTTGGACTAATTTTTGGCGAATGTAATCGAAGTTCTCGATAAGCAGCTTGAGTGTACACAGATCGGTATCCAAATAGGTTTGATACAATCAAAAACCTTACTCCCGTGGACAGAAGGTTGGAGTTGTAAATACTATAATATTATGTAAATAAGTATTTCTTAGATATAAATTGTGTAAGATTAAATAGTATTAATTTTTATATTTGCATGTTGAATTAAATAAATAATTTATAAAATTTAAAATATTTTATTATACTAGTAGTCTTTAGTACAAGAATCTTTGGTTCACTTTTTTTAAGGGGCCCCCCTGCGGACAAAGTCTACGCACGCCTATAGTAATAGCCTACATACGTGCTTATCCACGTTCATCAATAAAACATGTATCTCGACAAATTGGTTTATCAGGTGGTGCAGTACATAAAATTTAAAAAAAAAAAAAAAAAAAATTCATCTGTCTGTATAAACTTGAGTTTATCTAGCATTTACGAATCGAAGATTATGAACGTAGATAACAATTTTTTGTCATGATTTAGTGTTAAATTTGAAATCGACAACTTATTTTATAATAGTATTTTATGAACGGATGAATCTAAATTCACAAACAATAGTATAATGAACAAACAAAACAATAGGTTTTGGGACGATAAAAATCCACATTGGTCCTGAGAAAATAACTTTCAGACAATTTGGGGTATAAATGTGTGGTATGGATTAATTGGTGAAGTACTTGTAGGTCCTTATTTTTACGACGGAACACTTACAGGTAAAAGATATCTAGATTTTCTTGTTAATCAATTACAATTACTGTTAGAAAATGTTCCATTAGCCACGCGAAAAAATATGTATTTTCAACAAGACGGTGCACCAGCACACAACGCTATCATTGTTAAATAATATTTAAATGACATTTTTCCTAACCGATGGATTGGTACCCATGGAGTAATTTGATGGCCGGCAAGATCTCCAGATTTGACCCCATTGGATTTTTTTTTATGGGGGCATTTAAAAAATGTTGTATTTGCCCACCTATACCTTACCCGCCTATTAATATCCAAAATGTAAAAAATAAAATACGACTGGTTTGTAATAATTTGAGAGAAGAACAAATAAACGCTGCTACATCAACGGAAATTATAAAACATTTGGAATCATGTTTGGAACATCAAGGTGGGAAACAGTAATCTTTGTCATCATCAGATTCGTCACAAGAAGTGTCACTATTTTAAGTGAGTTATAATAATATGTAAGTGCGCTATGGAGTTTGTAAATAGTGAAAAATCGAAGCCAACTATTCTCTACGAAGGCTACAAATTTCAAAGTTTAGAATTCGTGTGTGTAAAATGTGTAACACAAATACAAATGAAAGTTACCTTTATTTAAAATTTTTTTTTTTGGTTTACTTACACGCACTTACACGTTCGCGTGGCCTAACATGATGTATACAATTTCGTATAAAGTAGCCTGGGCGACGACGATTTTTGTCCGAAAGTGGCGGCTATCACCCAGCACTCATCAATGATACGTATGCGGCACATTCGTACATTCATATGCGGCCAACGCATATCGCGATCGAATTCAACAACATTTATAAAATTATTATTTTGTTGATTTGAAAATGGCCATTTTAGTATTTTAAATACTAATTATTAAATTGTTTAATAATTATTAAAAGGTATACTATTACAATCAGAATTACCTAATTTTCTTTTTTCATAAATAATAGTAGGGGGTGCGATAGTCCCGTCGTACAAGCCACAAGCCGCCACTGCCAAGGATATATATAATATACGAGCGATATATATAATCAGAGCCGTGATAAATGTTTCAGCGAAAAATAATTTTCCATTTTTTTTATTATGAATATACCTAATAAAATATTTTATAAATTAGCTATCTTAACAAATTACCTGAGGACCAATGAGTTATTAAAAGACTAGGTATTTGATTATACATATTAAGATAATTCAATACACGATATCATTTTAAAATAGCAAAAAAAAAAAAGAAGCATAATTTAGAATAGTTTTTTCAATATTGTCAAAAATATGTCAAAAGAATACAACGAATAATATTTATACATGCATAGCTGCAAGACTGTATGGGTCGCGCGGGGTAGTCAAGAGAAAATGATGAAATATTAAAATATAACGTTATTTACTGTTCTTATTGTGTGTTCAAGATAACCCGCTGACCGTTTATTAAATGTATAATTGATAGTTAACATTTTAGTACGACGCCCATTGACTTTTGTCGCGCATATCAACATTATAAATTACCCGTTTGTTTGTTCTTCCAGAGTGTATTTGAACAAAATGCGCGAGAATTCGATTAAAACTACTACGCGTTAATGAGAGTTATGATAGTTTGTTGTACAAACGCGTAGAACGTTGTGGCGTGTAATAAAACATGATAATAACTTAGTAATAATCGTCTATTATTTGTTTAACAATATTATTAAATTCTCATCATAAAGGTATTAACGTCATAATTAATGCATTTATCTGTAAACATCTGTAATAATATATTCAACAAGTGAATCAAATATAAATCAATGATGGCGAGACACGAATTTATAATTGTCTAATCACCAACTGTTGCGTATGCGGTCATAACATTCTCGCCGCATTTTCACAGGAATTGACATTCACCGCAATACTAAAGATTCAAGCAAGCGAAGCAACGCACTAACTACTTAATCGTTTTTATGATAAACAGTCCATTTGAATTTGCAAACTGGTCGAATTAACTACTTCTAGTGAGTATACTACAGGTTTTGTTGTATGTAATAATATGAATTATTTTATAATTGCGGCACCACTAATGCTGGCAGTTAGAATCGGTAACAAAATACTTCATATTTTATCAATCATATGATATTGGCAGTTCAAAAGTAGAAAATAATAATAATTTATATTGATCACTGTTCAAATACAAAAATGTATAAACTTATGTCAATAATAACATCAACCATTAAAATGTAATATGGTATTGTTCAATTTATAATAATTTACAAGGTAATTTAATTGTTGCAGAATTAATCTAGTAGGTTTTTATACTTGATTTTTAATGCAATCTATTATATTCTAGTCCTTAGGAATGATTATTAATATAATTGTAATCATACATTTAGGAATAATAAAATTAAATATCACTTTTTCATAATACAAGACTGTAGTTGGAGGTAAATTGAAACTCAATGCTTACCACAATTTTGTAAATTTGAAGAAAGTGAAGTAATAACATAAAATTTTAAATGCATGAATACGGAGTAAAAGAATTGATAGTGTGTTCGAAGTCCCTATCAAATTATCCATAAATTGTCCATCACATACCTAAATCGAACTATACTACAATAGGTTTATACATTTGATAAATTTAAACATATTTAGTTTAATATTTCTTTATTAAACAATGAATGCAATAATTTATAAATTATATCTCATAAATGCAGTTCAAAAATCTCATTTTATTAGATAGTTTTTTTCATTGTCAGGTATATACATCTACTTATATTTGTTTTTATTAATTTAAGTAGATAAAACTCTATTTTAAGGAGCATACAATTGAATTGATCATCATAATAAAATATATCTGTATTAATATTACATACTAGTTAGATTACAATAATAAATGAAAATGATTAAAAAAATAAACTAAAAATAAAAGATTATTGAATTAGCTATCACTTATACAATCATTAATTTCAGAATCCACAAATTCTACATGTGTAAATGGGAAATGTCCAGTTTTACCATTTAGTTCACCTTCCCATTGGCCATTAATATTAGTTTTCGTAACTTTGATTATATCCCCAATTTCAAGTTTTAATGCTGTCTTGTCATATGCATTAGGTACACGAACTTGTTTAACTCTTGCTAATGCTGGTAATTTTTTCTGTAAAAAAAAAATCAAGGTCAATAAATAGTATTTCAAAAACATAAATATAACCACAATTATTTTGTTTTAGATAAATGTATAGCAAATTACTTTATAAAAAAGATAAACCGTATCAGAACATCAACAATAAATAAATTCCTATTTGAATAGGTAATATATGGTCATAATATATTTGATATTCTAAATGGTGACTTTGATATAAATAATTATATTTTTAAACATTTTACAAAATTGCAATCACTATTTAATACCCGGTTGCAAGGAAGCTTATAAGACCTATAACTAGTTATCAGTTCAGTAAAATTAAAAACCGATCTGTAAAATAAATAGATTTGAATAGATGCAAAATGATTGACTCAATAACTTGTAGGTTAGATTTGTGTTCTATAAAATTTGTAGAATCGTTTAAGATTCTATTTTAATATGTGTTATCATTTGATATTATTGTTATTTATTTATTTAATTTTCAATTATTATTAATTTCATTTCATTTCATACTATTGTTTCAACATTTTTTAAATTTAAACAATTTGTTTCAATGTCTTTGTCCTATTTGTTTGATGATTCCGATAAAGATATAATTCTTCAAATTTTAATTAATTTTCTAGGTGGTTTCGGGATAGTTCAAATTCATTTCAAGACTATGATAGTTGACAAATAACACGGAAAATATCAATTTAACAATTAAATTACCAAAAAATTCTTATCTTCTTCGAAAAATAAATATTTTTGATAAAAATAATATTTGTGTACTACTGAATACCAAATAATTGGTTATAACCTGATTATTTGATACAATTTATAATAATTTCATGAAAAAAAATCTGTTCTTTAACTTTTATGATTTCACAATTGATATATTATCAGCCCAACAGTTTACAGAACTGTTTTAATGTAACTAGACATAAGTGTAAAGTGTTAGTTCTTGAAGATGTAGAAGTTATTGATTAAATATTATTTTAATTTATGTCAAAATTGTATGATTTGAACAATTTAAAAAATATAACTTATAATTAGATAATTAAAGTAATATGGAATCTAATAACCAAATATCAACTTACTTGAAGACTAGAACGTCTTAATGTTGACTCATTATTAGATCCATGAATTTGATTATTGTCTTTCATTGGTAAAGGTTGACTTCCATCATACTGAAAATATTATTAAGTTTAACATACATGTATTTAATTATATACATTTTATTAAATCAACTCTTGTAAGGCAATAATAATTTACATATATATCTACTCGTATATTTAAGCAGTTAAAATATTATATATCAAATTTAAAAGAATTTTATTTAAAAATGAATAGCAACTTGTACTAAAAATGTTATATATTTTATAATATTTAACTGTAAGGCAATATGTAGTTATAAAATATTAGTAGAAAATTATATTTATATTCACCAATTCAATTTATTTTTAAATACTATAAATGTTTATTAAAAAAGACTTAATTTTTAATCATGGAGCAATATGGTTATAAATGATAGAACCAGAAATATATTTTCACTTCCAATTCATATCAAAATAAAATGTATACAAGCAAAAGGTTTTATCTTTTTTTAAAACAGTTAAAAAGCCGTACTAAATTAATAATTAATCAATACATCTCAAATATTTACATTTTTAAAATTCTACATTTGTTGTAATAACTAATTAATATGATCAATTGATTTATCTTTTAATAGAAAATAAAAATTAATAATAAATAACAAACAATGTTTTGAATGTAATATGTGGGCAGCAATGACAGAAGCTATAATAATATTAGTTTATATCAATATAAATTAATAATAAACATTTATGATAGTTTACAACAAAATGTATTGATTTAAATCATAACTTTAACACATTAAAAGTACTTTTACCAACATTTCATACATAGAATCACAAAAAGTTTCATCTATGAAATGTTTTAGATACATTTTATAAATTTCATATGTTGGTTGTACTATCAAGCACTATGGTAGTTTATAGTATGGTTAACAATAGATTTGATTAAAAAATAATGGTTAAGCGTATATTTTTTAAAGATCTTTAGTTTAAGTATATAAAAGTTATTAATTTTTTTAATACTGTTTGCAAATATAATATTGCATATATACTGTATAAGTATTCTAAATAATGTATCACTTTGGTTAGAAATTAATGATAATGGTTTGGAAACAATATTATTATCTTAGCAAAACAAATATTTTTCAATACTAACGTTTAATTATAAATTTTAAAGTCTAAATATTATTATTACTGATAACATTAAAAAAGTAATAAATTGAAATATTATAAGCCAGCTGTAAAATTATGTATTATATAAGAATAATAAACTAATCAAAATATTAGATAATATTGGTAAATCCATTAATACATATTTAAATATACAAAAGTAAGTAAAGTACAAAATTCAGTATTTTTATATTATAATTTTACTAACAATTAAAACATTATTATATTTATTTATTATATTATTAATATTTAATTAATTCCTCAGATATTAAAGTAAAATTCACTGATGATGAACTTTACTTTATTAGTATTGCTTATTATTAATTGGATGTTAAGTTTTTACAATACTAAATCATAATAAAAACCATGCATAAAAATCAAAACTGATTAAATTAAGACCAAACTTTGTATGCTTGGGATAAATGTTTTATTTAAGCTTTTACCCAGATATCACTAACTAGAAGAAGTTATTTAAATAAAAATGTGGAATCTATGATTATTACATGAATATTAAAACTAAAATGAATTATTTAGTAAATACCGAATATTTCATATTAAATAAATAAACAATAATTGTGTTAAAAAATATACATAAACAATTATGGTTTCTTAAAAATATAAACCTTAATTGTCATTTATAGACAAATAATGAAATATTCTGTTTTGAGAACAATTAATTATAGCAGTTAACAAGTACTTCAATTTAGAACTTTAAAAAGGGTTATCAACATTACTAATATTTTTTACGAAATGTATGTTGTCTACCAATTTTTTTTATTTCTTAAAAAAATCAAATGTATTACTAAGAAATGTTAATCATTTACATATTTAGCGAAAAAAATAAATAACAAAATAAAAATTTCAAATTTTTAATGTTATTTTATTTATACTCTAACTGTTTGTATTTATATTTTATATTTATTTTTTAAAAGATACTTCATAAAAATGTATGTTTTACTTAAATTTACACTTAAATTTTTCCTAAAGAATCTACTAAGTATTTTATCCATATAATTTAAAAGAAGAAACACAAATATCTAATTTATTTTTTCAAATAGTAATAGTTTTAATAAAATGCATTAATAAAAATAATATCAATAAAAATAATACTAAAAGAACACAGCAATAAAACTTTACTTTTTGAACATATGGAACTGGAATAGAGCCCATTTGACCCATCATATTCTTAGCTGTCCACCACTGTTCTTCATCTTTTACAAGAATAGTCAAAATATCTCCCCTTCTAAATGGTAGATCATCTTGATCCTGATAAATGTAAGTAAATATTAATTTTTTCTACTTACACAGTTATTAAAATTTAATCTTACATTTCCCAAAAAGTCATACTTGGCAACAACTTTTTCAATTGGTTTAACAGCGGGTTTTAAAAGAGGAGTAGTGTCAAGATAGTGCAATTTATAAAATGCTAATAAACTTGGTAAATCAGGAAATACTTGGTCACCAATTCGATATTTTATTTCATTATTTTCTTGTATTTTATTGATAATGTAGTGACTAACCTTACTATCTTCCCTGTAACAAAATAAGATGGTGTTTTTAAAAGATGAAATATAGTGAATTATTTAATAAATAAATATAAAATTTCTTATTTTTTTACAAATTGATAAAGTTAAAAAGTGTTCGTAATAAATTATTTTTTATTTTATAATGACAACTATAGTGACAATTATAATAAATTAATAATTATTTATCCCCCTATAAATAGTAATCAATTGAATTAATTTAAATTTAATATAATAGTAATTTACATTATATTGTTGTTTGTTATGTATTATATATATATATATATTTTTTTTATTTTTATATTATATAATATAATAATATTGAAAATAAATAAATTAATTGATTTAATTTAATGATATACCTCACACATAAAACATAATCTCCTTGAATACTGAGGCTATCTCTAATTAAAAACGTTCCACATTCTCGTTCACTCATTAATAAATCAGAAGCCTCAATACGCGACATTGGTCCAAAATACCAACTGCAATATAAATACAGATTATTTAACATTAACACTGGTAAATTTATAAATAAATTGATCCATTAAAAATGTAACCACTGAGTAGCTAACTTACCTGGCTTTATTGTTAGGATCGAAGCAATGTGCAGCCATATTAAATTATTTAAAACAGTTTACAACATAAAAAGAGATTGAAGTTTGGTGAAAAGTAAAATCATAATATCGGTTCTTATTGGTTGACTTAAACTTCCATGGTTAGAAGAATTGAAATCTGAAAAAAAAATTAAATTATTTAAAATAACATGCAGCAAAAGGTTTATAAATATTATAACATGTGTAGTTTAGCTGTTCATAATCATAAAAGAATTTAAAATTAACAATAGTTACACAATTCGTTAATTGTTATAATATTTATTAAAAAAATGTATCTCAACAACTTGTAGAATTACAGGTTATTTCAATATTATTAGACATTTTTTTTACCGACTGTTTATTGTTTGTATATTTTACTCAAAATTATAATAATTCACATATGTCATCTTAAAATATTTCTTTATTTTAATTGAAAATATGAATATTTACAACCAAAAGATACCAAAGGTTTAATATTAGTTTTATATTAAATTATAAAGGTAGTTTACCAAGGTGAATTCTAATAAAATTGATATCTAATACTTCTTTAATAAAATATAATTTAAAATGTACAAATAATAAACATATATATATTAAACAATATTGATTTAATGTACTATGTCATAAAACAGTATTTAAAATTAATAATAATGTTAAATTAGATAAGTATGAATCAATTTAAGCAAAGGGCAATTTAAATGTTAATAAATCAAAAATAATTTACCACTGAATCAATGACACACAATAAAACTAAGTCTTGCTTCAATAGGTTATCATTGATTATTGTTTATAGAAATTATAGTTTAGCTTGAGAAAAACTTTCAACGTAATAGATTATGTTTT
>NW_020273605.1:338346-472960 GCF_003268045.1 Sipha flava
AATTCGTTGATCAGCAGCAATAATACAACAAACGCGTGTTCAAAAAGCGTTCGGAACGATGTGGGTCTAAAGTCCAATGCGGTCAAAGGCAGCGGTGAAGGTGTAGTAAGAGAAAACAAAGGAAAAGAATCAAAAAAATTCACATAACCTAAGTCCTCGGGAAGGTGACGACGGTAGACGAGTATGCGAGCGACCAACACGCGAGTTCGCACGAAAACAGTGGCGGCGCCTGTTCCTCACGGTTTTTTATTTCAATTGGCAATTTTTAATTGAACAATAATAATATATATACATATATATATATGTGTGTGTGTATACGCGCATTTGGAGTTCGGTTCACCGACACGGTTTGTTCTTATCCGATAAAACACTGTAATAATAGTAATAGTAAAACAAACGCTGTGGTGCTATACTACGCCGTATTATCATCGCAACAACAATAATATCATGTGTCGGGCAACTGTATGCGTTTTATCTAGGGGAGGAAATCGCTTAATCGCCAGATGTGGGAAGATAACGCAATGAAGTGAGCGCGCGGGTTATCACGATGAATGCCAAGAGAGAGAGGGAGTGAGTGAGTGAGTGAATGAATGAGAGAAAGGAAATAACGAAAAAGACTGATGGGTGCGCCAGTATAATGTTGGCGGTAACGTGCGCGTTTGTCGTACTCGTGACGTTTCGACGTACTTGCGTTCATCCGTTTTGTAGTTCGGGCAGCGTCGCCGTTCATATTCTGTGTTACACCACGATTATAAAATTAATTAATTACATTATAATTAATTAATATTATAATTATTAACTTATTAAAATCTTTTTAGAATCGTGTACCATCAATATTATCTGTAGCCGTGCGAAGCACCAGGGACCATAGACATAGGGAAATAGACAATAATAATAAATAGACATAGACATACTATTTATATATGCTTTGGAACCGCTGCTGCCGTGATTCTCGATCTCGTCACGACCGATAACAATTGTAACGAACAAGTTTTGTTCGACGATCGTCGTCGTACTCTATATCTATATGTACCAATCACACGATCAAATTGTTTCCCCTGTGAAAACCGTGAACGGCGTTTCAAGCGAGATGGATTTCAGTCTCATATTGCACGCTTGGTTTGACCCGTTACAAACCACTTTACAGTATACAAATATCTAGTTTTGGTCTTGAACGCAAGTTAACTTGTTTGTTTCTATGAAATGAGCACCGATGGCTCTCCCTTTCTATACGTCTTACAATATTCTAACGAAATTTTATTATGACAACAATGAAGTTTATATAATGAATTCGTTGTCTCATTTCAGAATAATGCAATTATTTTTGCACGCACAAACACTAGACGTAGTATCTTTTGCATTACAATACGGTCTCCTCTCAGCGTGTAATCAAGAACTCGACGATTAAATTATAACTATTGCTTTTCCATGTTTATACATAAAAAGTGTAATGGATGCCAAGTATATAAGAGACATATTGCGAGGTCTGTATGGTCTTACATGGTATGTGCCATAAGAATAAACTCTTTTTAATTTTTTATAACTTTCATTAGGACTTAACAGTTCATACATCAATACTATTATTCAATAAATATATCCATAATTTTACAAATAAATAAAAAAATGTTGTAGATAAATGAGCACCACTTTATTTTTAAAGATATATAAAAGTACAAAAGTAGTATGTAACATAATTTTTTATAATGTAAGTTAATTACTTTCGGTATTTTAATACATAATGTGATGTAAGATTTACAATTTATAAACTATTCAAATACAAACATTTTTTTAAGATAAATAAAATAACATTAATTATAATAAGCAGTATTCAATTTCACAATTAAATTCGTAGATTTTTAATTAGATTTCCATTTTCTTCAGGTTTTCGTTTCTTATGTTCTTTTAGCAAGACAAATCTTCTTTCATATACATCTGGGTACATTTTCTGAAACTAAAAATATAATATTCATAGTTTGGACAGATTGAACAATTAAGATGATAAATTAATTACTAGGTAGTTAATATCTTAATATTAATATATATTTTGAAAAAAAAAAAAAAAAATTAATAAAAACCTAGCAAAATATGCAGTTGGAGGTACATGCGTGTTGATGTCAATCAGGTAAGTACTGATCCATACCAATCAGACGTATTTATTATTATCTAATCATATATATATATATATATAAAAGTAGTAACATTTACTTTCAAATAGAATTACCACAATAATTAATGAACATTAATTAATTATAATCAATTTCTAATAATGTCAAAATTAAATTAAAATCATTTTAGATCAAAAACTTAAAAATAATTTTTATAGTACAGATGTAATTCATAGTATTAAGTTGCACTAATTGAACTGAATACTTACTAATTTCATACGTTTACTCTTTTCTTTACTGGACATGGTTGAACTATTTATGATTTGATCCAACAATTCAATAAGAGCTTCTTTGGATTCAATACTCCTTTGTTTTTCAAATTCCTGGTCTGATATTCGAAGACAATAATGCATATTATCCTACATAATCATATAAAAATACAATTTTAATAAATTATATCTACATAATATCTCTCGGATTTTTCAAATAAAATATATAAGCAATATAACTTAGCTAAACATTATTAATTATTCCACATAATATTTAACTCTGAAAATATCATATTTGAAATTAATACTTAACATACTTTTATTGAGTATAAAATGAATTTCATATTTAATTTTTTATCGAAAAAAAATTAAACGGTATTTTTTTTTTTTATTTAACTAGCCAAATGCTATTGTAAATATTTATTCTGATAACTTATTAAAAATATTTTTGTTACTAGTCATGTACTAACTATTTTATTTTATTTGTAAGACCAAATAATTAAGAAATTATACTATGCCAAAATAGTAAAATATAATATAAGTATTACACTAACCTTATAAAAATTATCATCACTATCAAAAAAATTAAATTTTTCTGATAAAATTGAATCAGTTTTAATCGGCACAAATATTAGTTTTTGATTATGCAGCAAAAACTTGACTACATCAGTAGCTAAACAATCATACTCAAATTGATTAGTATTTTGTCTTAATACTGCGCAACATAATTTATCAGTTATCTGAAAATAAAAATTAGTAATTATACTTTTATTATATACCTGGATTGTATAACTAATACATTTTAAGTAAATATTATACATATAATAGGAATTAAAAGTGACATACAAAATAAACACTTAAAATATCATAAAATTCCAAAAAATTATACTAGGTCAAATTAATTAAGGACCAAAAAAAAAAAAAAATAACAAATATTAAAATTATAAATTAATAACATTCCATAAAAGGTTGAATTTGATCTGTTTAACTTTCATTATTTCAAATGAAGAAAATCACACATTATTTATATAATAAATATATAAAAAAAATTATCAGGGAATATTATAAGTTTATTAAATGTAATACATATATTTTTTTTAAACATTTTTAATTCCAAAAAATTTAATTTTCATGTACATGACCATTAAAATTTTCACATTTTAAAATTTTTTTAAGCAGCAATATATTACATTTATCACAGGTGTGAAGAAGACATTATAATTAATATTAAATAATAATCATCATATATAGTAACAAAATAATACCTTATCGTAAGTAGATGGTAATTGAGAAACAAACTTTAAAAATACTTGTAGTTTAGCTCTATTTAATGGTGGAAGACAAAGACTAAGTAATTGATACAATAGAATTCCTAGGTGCATTGATTTTTCATTCAAATCTAAACATAATTTTTACATTTTAACAATTAGTCCATAATAAAATCATTACAAGAAGATAAATATATATATTATTTATTTTTTTTATGTTAAAGAATTACCAATTTCAACATCATTTATAATTAATATTAATAAAAGAAAAAAAAATAATTATTAGATAAAGAATTTCCTATTTAATATTTTATAGTATGATTTTATATTACTTTTAATTGGATAAAATTAAATTATAAGCACAATTTAATATTAAGTATAAATATTAAATTTAATATTAATATAATATTAATTTAATATTAATTTAACAACTTATATATTAGTGCTACATTATTATTTTTTCGATTAAAAATATATTTCAATTGCTAGAAATTGTTTGATATATCTAAAATTGTAAGATGATAAAATTTGTGTTATAAAATTTGAGTAAATTTTAATTTTATTTATCAGTATTGAAATGAAGAAATAGTTAAAAAAAAAAAAAAAAAATGTTGAATCATACCATTAAATGAATAATGATTGAGATTTTGTGGTCGGTCCATTTGTGTAAAATCCATCAATTTATGGAGGGTAGAAATTGCCATATCTATATCAAACCCATTTATTTGATCTTTAATTTGCTCGGATTGAAAAAGTCCAAAATTAATATATCCAGAAGTAGACGGATGAACAAATTTATCATTGTCATCCAATAGTTTATTTTTAAATCCATATTCATCTGAATAAACACTATCATTTAGTTCATTTAAATTCTTTGGATGTATTGAATTATTGGATATAGTTCGGCCCATCAATTTTTTTTTTTTTATTTTTTCCATATTTTTCTGATAATATGATTGTGATTTTACCGAAATTTCTGGAGAACTAGTTGTTCGAAATAATTTTGGTTTGGAATATTTATGTGAAGTATTTAAAGGCTTGTGTTCCATTTTACTAAGTTCAACTTCACATGATTCAAAAAAAGATGTACTACTACAACTACTTATAGAGGACCTAGATAATGATGAGATATGATGCCCAGAAATATCAAAACATTTATTTACTATACAGGTTTTTGCGTGATCAGAAGAAAATTCAGTTTCCCAGCACATATTTGATGTTTGAGTTGTGTTATAATTTGTATGGTTTTCTGTGAACTGAGCTTTTTTATTGCACATATTGTCATGTCTTTCTACTATTACTAAAATAGATATAAATATCTCATAAAAAGATATAGGAATTAATGGTTCTTCTGAATTCAAAAAATAATCTTTAATTACTGAATAAACATCAGCATTAAATCCTGGATAAGTGTTTTCATTTATTTCCATATCTAAAATACATAAAAAGAATATATTAATAAGCATATTAACACACAGGGACTATAATTAAACTATAAATTTAAAAAAGTATATAAAATATATTTATAAATACTAACATTACCAATAAGTCATTTAATTTAATACTTTTGAAATAAATAATTATTAATTTAATAAAATAGAAAAATGACAAAGATTTATTTTTCAATTATTTTAAATACATAATTAATAATGATTTTAATAATATTAAAATTCGGTGTGATTTATAGTTAGAATATTTTTTTATTTTATTTTACAATACGAGACGAACCCTTTAATACATGAATATAATAGTATAATAATAATTGTTTTTTTTATAGAAACGAGGCTCAATTTTAGAGAGAGAATGAAGGGTCAGTGTTGGCAATGCGCATAAGACGGTTGATCGGTGAGTTATGATAGTAATTTGAGGAAGAGAAAGGTACATGAAATGGAACAGATGATCGTGTACGGCGGGAGGGTACATTAAATGAGACACAGGATAGTGATTCAGGACTGTCAATTTTAGATGAAAGAAGATTAGATAGAAATGATAAGTTAGCTGAATGACGACAATCGGCGAGGCTTTCTAAGGAATGAGGTGTTGGATTGGCGTGTAATCGTGTGGTAGATAGTCTATCTTTAATTTGTAAGCAGCTTGACGGAGGAATTTTCTTTGAACCCTTTCAATCATGCTACGTGCAGAAGCGGTGGACGGGTCCCAGAGAACGGAACCATACTCAAGGATGGGACGGACTAGGGAGCAGAAAAGAGTTTTTAGAGGTGTGATAAAGTGAAAGTCTGTAGAGGCACGGTTTATGAAACCTAACAGTTTAAGAGCCTAACAACATATTATCTGAATGTGCATATTAGGGCACAGGTTCCGTGTGAGAGTAAATCCTAAATCCTTTACATAATTATTACAGGTTGTTAAGGCGGTATTGTTTATGGAGTAAACATGCTCGATTACAGCATTAATACGACAAAAAGTAATTACTGAACATTAAGTTATATTAAGAGCTAGCCCCAAAGATTCACCTCACGCCACTAATTGCTGAAGGTCGTTTTGAAGAAGGTGACAGTCAGGGATAGATTTTATACGGAAAAAGATTTTTATATCATCAGCAAAGATAAGAAGTTTGGAATGCTGGAGGACGGAGTCCGCTGAGTTTACGAATAGGACAAACAGAAGTGGAGAAAGAACAGCACCTTGTGGTACACCTGAGGAGGGGGTAAAGTAGTCGGAAGAGGTGGAATCAACAGTTACCCATTGGATCCTATTTGTAATGTAAGAGGGAAACCAGGATAGTAGTGATTCGCCGATTCCTATAAAGTCTAGAGTTGACATAAGATGATTATGATCAACACGATCAAAAGCCTTGGAGAAATCTGTGTAGATTACATCTACTTGGAAGTTATCGCGAAAAGAATCATATATATATATGAATGAAGACTAAGGTTACAAGTTATAGTTGATCTACCAGGATGGAAGCCATGCTTCTCATCAATTAGGATATGATTCAAGGAAGAACGAACCGAGTTAAGAACGAGTGTTTCAAATATTTTGGATAAATGAGGGAGGATAGTTATGGGACGATAGTTTGAAACATCAGTTGAATTACAAGACTTAAATATGGGTCTAATCAAGCCAAGTTTAAGTGCAGACGGAAAAATACCCGAGTCAATAGAACGCCTAAACAATAACCATAACGGTTCTGCTAGAACAGATCGAAGTTTATATAAGAAATCACCCTGGATACCATCTGGACCAACAGACTTAATATTGCGAAGAGACCATAAGCATTTGTAGACGTCACTAATCGAAAAATAGGCATTAGACGGGAGTGGAAAGAGGCAGATAGAATGTAATGTTTGGGATGGAGTCGGTGAAGGTTGGGTGAACACAGAAGAAAAATATGAAGCAAAAAGGTTAGCAGTATCGGAAGGAGATGTACTTTGTTTACCGTGTAGTGAAACATATGAAGGTATAGATTGAAAAGAGCGATTTTTTCCTAATAAAACTCCAAAAGTATTGTGGGTTGTGTAATAGGGAGAACTCTTTACGTGAGACAAAATTACGGTAGCATTGTTTGGAGATGAATTTAAATTTAGCGCGAAGAAGTGAAAAATGCTTGTAATCTGATAATAGCTGGGATGACTTAAATTTGGCATGAGCACGAGACTTAGCAAACACTAGTTCTTTGAGCTCCTTAGTGTACCAAGACGGAAAAGTGGAAAGGTAAAAAGAGATTTTAGTAACAAAAGTTAAACTTGAATAATGGAAAGCATCAAGGAAGACAGACATGGAATCATCAGGGGAGTATGACAGAAAGGTACTTTTCCAATTGAAATAGTTAAAGAAATTTGTGATCTGCATTTAATCTGCCTTACTAAAGTTATAAAATGATATGTGAGAAGCAGATTGAGGAGCATGAATGGAGAGATTTATAGAGAGTGAGAGAGGCAGATGATAAGTGTCGGCAGGCACGGCAGGGTCAAGAGCATGTTTAACAGTTATGGAGCTAAGATTAGAGAATATGAGATTGAGAAGGGAGTGGTGAGAATTTAATATGTAGTTATGTTGGAAGAATCCGTGAATGGCAAGTCTTTTAAATAATAATTCATTGCATCATAAACCAAATTTGAAAAACTAAGTAAATAAATATGAATATGTATCTCAAAAGTTAAAATATAAATTTGAATATTCTACAAAAAATTAAAAACTTATTAAATTTCTTAAATAGTGTTTAAAAAAGATTAAGCATTTAATAATATTTGGAAAATAAATTATAACAATTTTAGTTCAAATATTTACAAAAAATTCATATATTTGTTAAGTTAAACATTTGAAATATTTTGTTTAATAGTTTGATAATAAGTTGTAATAAAATTTCGTAATTTCAAAATAAAATAAATAGGTAAGACCATTTAAAAATATTAGTTTGATTATATTTATTTTATATTCATAACTAGTCTTAATAAAATTAAATGTAGGAAAGTTGAGTTTTATTAATGGTCTGTAAAAAATGCACAGAAAAAATTAATTTCTAAGATAATAACTTTACCACAAGTTAAGCTATCCATTGCAGATTTTACCCAATGAGGAAATAAACCGTCAACATTGTATTCATGATTATAAATGTTCATAATTATCCATTGTTTGTTTAAATTTTCAATATTTAAAAAATCATCCATATTGAAACTTTTTAGAATATTCCGCAAACTAAATCAACAAAAAATATAAATAAATGTTAATCATTTTTAAAATAAAATAAATAAGTTTAAACAGTTGATCGGTTTTTTGAGACATTTAAGTAATATAATACTTAATGAATTTTCTGATTTTTTTATCATATATTATTTGAAATATTTGGTAGTAAAAAATAAAAATCATCATTGCAATTATTGTGATATGATATCATTGATTTAAAGTTAATTTAATAATTTTCAAAAAATTGTATTTTGGATAAGCATTAAAAAAATATGAAAATGTGCAAGTAAAATTGTTAGTACTAATATTCTTCAAAATAAATTAATTTAATTCTCAAATACTTCTCTATCATTATTTTTATTTAACTGATGATTTTTTATCAATAATCAATAATATACCTATTATACATTAATTTACATCCTACAATCAACTAAATGTATTTTTTTTTACTGATTTACTAGCCATAATATATATGTGTATTATAAATATTATAAATATTTACTTTTGTATGATAAAGTTAGCAATTTTATGGTTCTCATTCAAATATGTATTCATTGCAATATTTTCCATTGAGTACGATTTCATTCTATGATTAATATTTTTATCACTTTTTTTGAGCTGAGGAGATAAAGACTGTGGTTTATTCATTATGAATAAATTTAATGATGACAATACAGATCCTTTGTTTATTGTCTTATTATTATTCTTTGGTAATGAAAACCTAAAAGCAGTATATTATTATTAAATAATACATTAGCATAATATAAAATTCAATGATTATATGTTTTGTCTTATATTTTTAATAAAAAATAGTTAATAAATTAATGGTATGTCTATTTAGCAGAAGTTGTAAATAATGATGAAAGTATTTTTATGTTGGCATTGATCAATTTTATCAATGATAATGGTTATAGCTTAAAAACTTATAAGTACATTTTCAAAATAAGAACCAAAATTATAACTATCTAACTATAGCAATTTTAATTAATGCTGATAGTTAAAATTTACAATTATTCAATAGCAATAAATGTAGACTAAAAAAAGTGTTTATACATGTGATAGGCATTGAAATTTTATAAATTTAATCTTCATTAAAACACAATTTTAAAAATAATAAATAATAAGAATAGAGTATTATATATACTTAATAAAAATAAATTAATTCTTTAGCTATTAAATTTTGAGATGACAAAAAAAAAATAAATAAAATTCAAAATATTAAATATGATTATTAAACTAGTTACAATAGGTAAACTATTTATATCACAACTTTAAAATATTTAAATAAATGTATAACTAATTTGGAATACTCACTCATAAAGTTCTGACTTATCCTTAAACTTTTGTAATGTAGTACTGACAGCTTTAAAAATACCAGCGTCGTAAAACTTGTTCATCAACGATACAATCTGTTGACGTGTGACCCCTTTGTTAAACAAGTGCTGTAATTTACCAGTAGACGCTTCGTTGTACATCCAATCAACAGCTTCAACGCCTGCAAAACAGTTGTCTCTGAACCACAACTGATAACGATGTGATTTCAGCGGCATACCGCTTCGGAAATGGTCTACCAACAATTGCCACTTAACATGTAAAAAAATAAAAAAAACCACAATCAATTATTTGGCATGTCAATGAAAGATCTCTCATCACATGCAGGACGTGCAGCTGTACTTACAGTTTCCGTGGCCCGGAATTGGGAGTACGAAGGAATTTGCGAAAAATCGGACATTTTTAATAATCCGCAGATCTATGTAAGTATGAATATTCTAGATACTATGTTATGCCGTTTGTTGTCCGAAAACGGTGTTTATACGAAACATTACATTGTTCTGCGAGTGCGATAATCGGATAAAATTTGAATACATACGGTCCGTGCGAAGGGAAACGAACGTGTTGGAGGAAGATCGGACGAAATGACGAGCGGCGATAACAGACATTTGAAAAAGATCGTTACACTTGTCGCGCGGCGGCCGTTGTCCTGGTGTCAGGTCGACAACAATAACAATGATAATGATAAGGGTTCGTACTGCGCCTGCGCGGACAGTTGCTGCTACGTTTGATGGGGTGCGGGACCGTGAGAACCGTGCGTCGACTCGACGACGGCGTCCGTGACGCGTTATTGTCGCTGCCACTGTCGGATAAGATGGCGACGAGATATTATTGTCTACTTAGTCGTTGTTCCGGCGAACAGATCGCGCTTGCAGTATCGTCACCAACCGTCGCTTATCGTGTACGGCGGCACGTATCTGCGTATTCAGTCCGCGTAAATAACTTTAACAAATCGGACGCCCGCCACTCGGTCCGCTTCACCCGTCACCGAACGGCTGTGCTCCGTGCCGCGTACGACACATTTCAATCATGAATATTCATTATGCAAATAATCGTTTAACGCTTACCAGTTTTGCCCGTTGGCCATTACCATAATGAATGCACCCAATGTGACAACCGTGTACTTGTTAGAACATAATTATGAGAAAATGATTAACATAACACATATAACGCGATATAACGACATGTACGCAAACACGCGACGTTGCGTTGAAGACATGTGTTAGGAGTATAATTATACTATATTGATATTGGAGTATTCACCCACTAACAGTAAGCGTTCAAATACTTTTGAGCCTAGGTACCGAGCACTTAACAACAGAGTACTTTTGTACATTGTATTTCGATTCCATTTGATGTTTTCGATTGCTTGATTCCCCTGAGGCCCATATGCGCAATTAGATTCCAAATATTGAGGAGGCTGAAATTTCTAAAAAGAAAATTGATATAAATTGGTATATTATTATAGGATGACCTAAATAAAAACAGGGGTGCTAAAGACTCGCTTGCGTCTATGGTGAGGTCTATAATTTGTGTACGAGAGTTTTGATTAATTTTAAACGTTATTGTTTACCAATTCGTGTCCTATTGCTTGGCATTTCAGAATTAAAATTTAACCGACATCGTTATTAATACTACCTCCGATACTTGTTTATTTTTGTCAATTAATGAGCGTCTCGTCGCCTTTATACAAAATATTTTAATGTGTCTGGCATATATATGTATTGGCTTCGTGAAATGTGATTTTAATTAGTGGACTAATAGTGGATTCTTCTAGTTTTAAAGCATACTATAGTCACGATTTTGAAAATATGGTAGTTTTTTGTATTCCAGTGTCTACAGGATGGCAAAAAAAGAAAAATTATGAACTATGGTGTGATTATACGATCGTAATCGTATATTATGATTAATGCTCTGTAAACTAATAACCATTAGTTGTTTTAGTCTTTTTCATTTAAACTATTAAGGTTAGATATTTTCGGAGGTCCTAGATTCTAGATCATAAGGACCTAGAAGTATAGGTGAGCGCAAATCTGTTTTTTATGGGGTGCCTACTATACTTTTAAACCCTATCTTAACAAAACGTGTAGTTATATTTAATAAGTTATAATGTATAAATAATTAAATAAACATAACTTAAATTTTTTATTTAATATTGTAATACATTAGCCCCAATGAATATGTTTTCCTTGAGTCTCGTATATTTTTCTTATACAGCATCAGTTATTTATGATACGTATATGTAGTCAAATGTAGATGTTATATTACCGTAATGAATTTTCGTACGAACATTTAGAAAATGTAGGTAGTTGTGTTTTTTCTATTATGAAACATTATTTGTTTTTACCAAATATTTTAGAATAAATTTGATTTGAGCAATATCAATTAAAATACGGGCTCCTCACTCTTAGGCTCAAATTGTAGAACCCCATCAACAACATTTCGCTGATGGGGGGGGGGGTATCCGGGCACACTCGACACTCTCCGTGCGCATGCCTATGCCTAGAAGATATAAATACTTCATAGTGATAGTATTTGAATAACAATAATGTTGCGTGTTACTTATGTACGTCAAACATCTACGTCTAGGTCCTATGTATAATTTATTATATTTGTATAATATTAAATTTTTAAGCAAACTTTTTTTTATTTATATCTGTTTGAACATATTTTAAACAATTTACTTCATAATACAAGCATTATTTTAAGCCTGAAGAATGCTGTTTCAATATGCTATAGATAATTATGTATATATCAGTGGTTTCAAAATTTTTATGACCCCGGAACCTTATTAGAAAATAATTTATGTTTCGTGGAACCTCAATGTCTTATCTCCAATTTTTCAATATTTATTAAAAAACTAATTTCTCCAAAAAATATTTTAAATGTCTCACGGCACTCTTAGGTTCCGTGGAATACACTTTGGAAATCACTGCTATGAGTTATTAGTGGTGATATAGCCATATGAGTACTTATCTAATTATGTATACTATAAATTGCTATCTTAAAATTATATTATTATAATTATTAATACTTAATATGAGCGCAACTAGGAGTTGATTGGTTTCTGCTAACTATGCACAAAGTACGTATAAATAAAAATATTAAGAAATTTAGTATATTTGTTATTGTGATTTTATATCACCTTTAGGCATGGGCTTCCAGAGGATGGGCAAGACGGGGTATTTGCCTCCTCCCCCTGGAAAAAATTAATCGAACGGTTAATAACAAAGTTTGCAATCGAATAACTGAAAAGACTTCAGTTTTTATTTGATAACGATTAAAGTGTGTACAATTCTGACGTATTTTATTGTTTGCTAAGAATACATTTTTTTTAATATACTTTTTGGTGTTCGATTTAATTATGCCTTCCCTATGATAAATTTTCTGCGGTCGCCCATGCCTATAGATACAGATATTTTAAAATATGTTTGTGTTTTTTATATACAGTGGAACCTCGATAAGTCGAAATTCAAGGGAAATGCAATTTTTTTTGACTTATCGAGGTTTCGTCTTACTAAGGTTTTCGAGTTACCAAGGTTTTAGATAAAAAAATTCGACTTAAAGAGTTTTTAAAATGTATGTATGTATTAAAATTTTTAAATAACTATTGGCAATTAGTGCCGGTGCTAGGTATTGCGAGGCTCTGGACATTAGCGTTTAGGATATAAAATGTCAATGTGTCTCACGGTATTAAAATGATAATTTAAAATCACAGGAGTCCTTTAACAAGCGCAGAGCCCTGGACAAATATCCCATTTGTCCTCCCCTAGCGCCGGTACTACTGGCAATACCGATACAAATGAAAAATACTGTTGTGTGCCGATATTAGTTAATACATACGATAATAAACACAATAAATGCGATTAGTAAAAAAATCATTGTAACATTTAGACAAATGCTTATAAAGCTATCCGTCATTATTCGTCTATATTTGGAGCATAATATGCTCGAGTTATCTATAGATTTTTTTCAAGTAATCGAGGTTTATGCAAGGGAACAGAATTTTTTTCGACTTATCAAGGTTTTCGACTTATCGAGGTTCCATTGTATGTCTATAATTTTACAATTCACCTCAGATAAATTGTGTTGACTACGGGAGTTTACTAATTGAGCTTAATGACCTTTTCATATACCAATTGCGGTCTAAACATTTTAGGGTCGACTGACCAATTGCGCTCAAAACATTTTACAATGGCCAAAGAAAACTTATTAATTAATTATAATTATATAATAAATAAATGCACTAACCAATTTTTCTTCGATTATAAGTACTTTCTTATAATATAAATAAACGAATAATTTTTCTTCTTCGCATTTAACAAGTTACTTTTTGATCGTCAATTATTCAAAATTAAGCTATAATTATAAATATAATAAAATAAATAACACACTAACTGATTTTTTTTGCTACTATTAGTACATAATATAATATAAATAAAAAAATAAATTAAAATTTAAAGTTATACCAGTTACATTATAATTTATATTTAAAATTGTTTACAATAATAAATACATTTATAAACAATATTTTCTTTCCTGAAGGTAGGCAAATTTGAATAGCACAATTGGTATATTGATCGTAAAATATATGGAACGCAAAAAAATTATTTTTTAGGCACAATATTTGACAACTATTGGTCTATTTCCGTTAACTACATAGGTAATATAGTTTAAAAGTTTTCCTAGGCCTTAGATCTTGATATTTAATGAGGCAAATTGTTATTTTTTATGATTATTCGATATGTGTACTAAACCTTCATAGGATACCAGGTAGTGTATATTATGTATATGATTTCTTATAATTAATGTTTGCAAATTTCATGAAATTTAAAATTGTAAAATATATATAGATACATTTTTTTTTTAATAAGTTTTATTTTTACGTATAGATACTTAATTATATATAATTGTCATAACTTTCACTATACCTTCGTTATTTTATAAAATTAGGAAAAACAATCACTAACTACTCA
Organism: Sipha flava; assembly: GCF_003268045.1. Lineage (NCBI taxonomy): Eukaryota > Metazoa > Arthropoda > Insecta > Hemiptera > Aphididae > Sipha > Sipha flava. Next base: position 352,944 of record NW_020273605.1, read on the forward strand.
TTAGTGATGGTTTTCTTTGGTATTTTATATTTAAAAAGATTAGCAATTGTGTTATGGCAAAAATGGTTTAAAATTATTTTATTGACAAAAAAAACATACTAATAATATATATGTAAGTACATATATTAATTTTCAATCATTATATTTATGAGGTATCTAAACATTATTCACATAAATTAGTTTAAATGTCAAAATACTTTTATTATGTAAATACATACAAGGTACTTTTTATATTATATTTGGATGGTGTGATATTTAAATATAATTTGTAAAATACTATCAAATATTATATGTCTAACGTTTAATAAACACAATCATGAGAAAAACGGATTGATTATTTTTAAACTTAAATAAAATGTTCAAAGTAGTCTCACACAGTTTGAACAATTATTAATTAATTTATGTTAAAATTAAATGCTTTTTTTTCGGATACATTTCGTTTGATATTAATTATTAAAATGTTTATTTTTTTTATGAAAAATAAAATTATAATACAAATTAAATATATTAAATTGCATCTAAAATGAATAAATTTACTGCTTTAAAATGATTAGGTATCTATACAATTTTTTTGTAAATTAATTAGTTTTGTTTTATATGAAAAAAGTACTGTATAATATAAAATAACTATATCTACTTTACTGCCTAATTATTTTGTATCTTCAAAATCATTATATATAAAAGATAACATAATAAATTATTATTATTTTCATGTACATAACATGAAAGATAAAAGTTCAATTTCATTGAAACGATAAAATAGCAAGCTGTTTCTTATAATAAAGAAATTAAAATAAAAGTTAGGAATTTTTTGACCCCAATTACATATTTCAATATATGCAATAAGTAATTATTAAATTTAAAAACGGTTACTGAGAATTGTATACATGGACAAATTAATTGTATTGTTAGCGTTTATTAAAATAATTATAATATTGTAAAAACGTCAATACTTATAACACATAATAACTTATTTGATCAATGGTAAATCAATATATGAACATAAAGTGATAGTAATATTTGTATTGCTTTGATTATCCAACACATTCCAATACTCCATTTTAATTAAATAATTTATTATGTGTATATTCATGTACCAATACCAAAATGAACCTTTATTAATTGTGTGTTAAAATGTAAACTTCAACTTTTATAGAAGATTAAAAGAAACTGAAGTTTGATTTTTAAAATTTTAAAACTCCACTTACATACGATCACAATATTGTTTAATTAAAAATAATTTTTAATTTTTATCATAATAAGGTTGTTTACTTTTTTCAGATGCAGATTTTTCAAAGAAATATGTATCGATGATCGTCGATTTTAATTTATGAACACTAAAAGTGGTTTCATATATGACCGATAATATAGTCGTTCCGACATACTTTTGTACATTTTCATTAATATGTTTATTATTTTTAGGGTAAATATAAACACGGGTCTTACGGTTTATACTGATATTATTATTATTATATATATATGTTCAAGGCCGTAACTATATTCACCGCTAAAATGTTTCTACTTTTGAAAATTTCGGGGGGGTGTCTGGACCCCTGGACCCCCCCAGTTACGGCCTTGTATATATGTTACCGGCAATATGGATAATCTGGTATTTTGCAAAATGGCATAATATAAAATGCCAAAAATCACTCGTCGATATACATCATACGAGCTTTGCCTAGGTACTATGTATAATGCCAATCGTGGAGTAGGCAATATGAAGAAAACTAACAAAATTGGACATCGCCTATTACCATGGTATATGGTAATAATATGGTATAAGTCGCTGCAACGACTTAACTTATCGTTTATCGTAAATGTGCGTTCACGATTTAACGCAATAAAGAGTAATATTCTTTCACTACTATAATAATAATTCTGATTTAAAATATTGAACGTATTAATAATTTTATTATAATATTGTAATTTTTCTCATCATTTTCGTGTCTCGTTTTGGTGTTGCAACTATGCATACCTACGATTTATATGAAGTCAAATTTTTATAACAAACTACAATTTTTTTTAAAAAAATTGGCCACTAATACTAGTTTTTTATATGATGAACAATAGAATGAGTTGATAAAAATTGAATCCACAAGAATTGGCCAAAGGTTTTTAAAATGTGTTTGTAAATCCAAGTGTCAAAATAAAAAGTGTATTTGCCTTAAAAATAATATTTTGTGCACTTCAATCAAAATTTCACTTTTCTACAACATGTTATAATAAGTAAATATCAAGTAGTTTAAGTAAAATATTTATATAATACTAATAATATAATAATAGATAAAAATTAAATTTTATCTGTAATATGAGTAAAAATGTATAATAATTATAAGAATCTTAATGTAATATAACATATAATAAAATGTTTTGTACTTTGCCTAAAATGGGTCGGCAATTTGCATAATGCCTAGGTTAGGAAAGTGGATACCACATTGCTCATGGCTTAAAATGGGAAATTTTATGAAAACATTAAATCGCAAATAATACTATATTTTTAATAATAATTAATTATATAAATTTAATCCAGCATACCTTACGAATAATTTGTTAAAGGGGGTCCTTTTTAACCACCATTAGAAGTAGGGGGACTATCGGCCCCTCTGCGTTTCCTCTCACTTTAACCTCTGACTCTGCTGTACATTAGGTGTCTTTTTTATTACTGTAGAATCCGCTTATAACAATCTATAAGGGACCTAATGAATCGGATCGTTGTATCCGAAATTCGTTGTATTCGGATGAAGAAAACATTATCTACGTGAGATATAAAACCGACCAAATACATGACTAGGAATCGTTTTAATCGGAATATCGCTGTATACGGCATCGTAATAAGCGGATTCTACTGTAGTTAATATTTCGAAAAACACCGATGAGGTTCTCTCCAAAATATTTTTCTCAATAAATTATATAATAAGTATTTTTACTCCACACTTTTAAACCACTTTTTGATGGCGTTTTGTTTGTTTTCCGTGGACGTGTCTTTACTGCTGAAAATGACCGGTGTAACGTCTTCTTAAACAGCGTGACACTTCTGGTTATCACTAATCAGTATTGTTAAGAGAAAAATTACTTATAAAAAAAAATAATATTAAAAATAAAATGTTTTTTTTTTTGTTACCAATTTAGTATATCGTACTTGTCCCACTGAAAAATACGTGTAGTGTAAAATATTTGTTTTTAACCAGATAGCAACATGCTAAAGGGGTGCAATACCACCTTAGCATCCTCCCCCCTCTGGATCCACGCCTGGATCTTATAATTGTTGGCCTTCCATTGACCCTAGTTGATAAAATATCCTAGTTCCACCACTGTAGGTGAGAAGGTATACTTATAAGTAGGGCTGGGATTTTGATGCAAATGCATCTTTTTTTCTAATGTGCTAATAATACGTAGGTCCGTAAGCAGAAAATGTTTTTCAAGTGATACTGATTAATTTAATGTAGTTTTCATTTTGTATTATTTTACATATTATGACAAATATAACTTAATATGCATTTTGAGGGCATAGTTTGTTGTTTTTATGGAATTTTTTTAGTCTTTAGAGTATTTACATGAGTCCAACAACGATCAAATTTAATTAAAGTTAAATAAAATGTACATGTAAAGTAAACAATTAGGTACCTATTTTATTATTATTATATTAAATAAATATATTTAAATATATTTTGTGACATGATTTTTATAATATTGTTTTTAAACTATAATAAATACATTTTTTAAACGTATTTTTACAGTCCATTTTTTTTAGAGCATTTTTGCTATTTTTAAAGCTTTAAAATCCCAGCCCTACTTATAAAGTAAACTTAACAGTTGAAAACTTGATGGTTAAATTTGTATACCTGCTATAGTTATTAAAAAAAAGATTAAATAATACGAGAATTATTTATTAATTTAAATAAAAATAAGACCTTACTTTCCTGAAAGAATATCTCAGATAAGCCATTTAAGCGCAAATTTACGTGGTTATAAGATCCGTTTTGGAATGACGTAGAGTAAAAGTTCATTTCTAGTTCAATCGGCACTCGTATATTATTCCATTTATAATATCGTAACAATTATGCATCATGTTAATTGAGTTTATGCGTATTGATCACCATACTATATTGTTAATTTGAGCATTTATTAAACGTATACTGTGCTTTAAATTCGTGTGAACTGAACTATATTATAGCGAGTATAATACAAATGGAATGAATGCGACGTTCTGATCAACCTTCACCTTAGATGTTGATGGGTATTCAAATCGCAATTATTGTCATAATTGGGTCGTATATAATGAAATAAAAAAAAACATAGTACGTAGTGCTTATAGGTACGTATAGGCTATGACGTACGTTTGATGTCGCGGTGCAACAATTCGCACTATAATTACCAATAATAGCCCACAGATACTTCCTGTTGTAATTATTATTATTATTATTATATATTAGGTAGGTGGATAGGTACCTATGAAAGTCGATTGAAATAATATAATAAAAAAACGATATTATGTAGATAAATCAGTAAATTAATAATTAGTAGAGCCTCTTATTATTATCATTTTCCCAAGACCCAATATTTAACTTTAAGCTAACGTTTTCTACGAACATCATAATAATAATAATATATCTATACATAAGGTGTATAATAATTGAAATGGAAATTAATTGTACATACTATCGAATAGTTGTCATTTAATCATTTAATGTGTATAAACCACAAGCATATCATGTTTTTGATACTTAATAAAAAATTTGTATACGAACTTGGGGGGCCTTGGACCAAAGTAAATTTAAGGGCCCACTCAATTCAGGCTACGTGCTTGACTAGGGAATACCATTTGTTTGGCGGAAAGAATTGGCTGCCGTGTAAATCGTTAAACTATAATGTGACAATCTGCAAGAATGCGTATTTATGTGGTACAATAACTCGGCCAAGTATGCGTAATGGACGTAACCAGTAATTCAAGGACTTAATATAAAATGATATTAGGACAAGTGGATGCTAAAATAACCAAGTTGGATTATTGACTTGGATGAATAAATATCATATTATTGACAACAAAATTCATGTAGGATACGGTACGGAAACATGTAGAAAGCGGTTTTGAATTCGAAGCGCATTAACATCGCTGTCGTGGATGACCGAAGTCGAGTTAATAATCGTTGTCAACTACGTCATTTTGATTCCACGTAATTTTGCGCGTCCGTGGGCCGTTTACCGCGTCGACGGCGGCTGATGCGCGCGCATTCAATTGGCCATCGTAGCCGCCGCTACGGTCAAGATCGTCGGCGGCAAGAAGTAAGACGACTTGTAACCGAAACCGACGACGGACAAATTCCAATCGCCGCCGCCGCTGCCGACACTACCGCCACCACCTAAACCCCGCCCAACGCAAACTCGTTGGACCCGGCCAACCATCATAGGCGACTGGCAGCTGACGATCTCGTTATCATTCCTACCGGTTATCATAGTTGCTGCGTTGTAGCGAAGCCGCCGCCACTGATTGATTAGAGGTTATGAACTTTTTGTCCAGCGATTAAATCGAATTTAACTTTTTTATTATTATTCATTTTAAACTCCTCGCAGTGAATTTAAACTATATTTTCGTTGCTTGACATTCGCCGTGTCTTGTGGGCACGTTGTCTAGTCAATATTCTGTTTTTCCTCTCTTTATATTTATTTAAACTATGAGTAGATCGTTGTGTTTAGTACATACCGCCAGTTAATTGTGCTCGTTGTTATCGCCTTTTCATCAAATGTAGTGAGTAATTGCTGCCATCAACGATATGTAAAATGTGTTGATTTTTTGCGGTGAACATATATCGTGTATTATCGGGGTTTTCGAAGTCATAACAAAACAATTGTTCAGGTTTGTATAGTTTAATTATTATGGTTACACATTTATTTCCGTGTAGCCATCCCCAAGTGTTGTATTATGTTCTTATTCCATTGGTTTTATTCGCCATATAATGCTAGATACCTCATTCACGTGTAAGGTGACAAAATATTTCTAAGGTTTTTTTTTATTGTTGCAACAGCCATATACTATCTGAGGAGGAATTTTTCAACTATTTGTGTTTACATTTGAATATGGAGTAGTAATTAATTAAATACATAATAAGCTGTGGTTAGCTGCTTCTCTAAATATGTCATTAGTCTAGCTTGCATGTTAAAATATAAAAAATAATTCAAATAGGTAATTATAAAATATGACCTAAAAATATTGAAATATGCCCAGGATTATAATTCTGAAACAAATTAATTTCATTAAGTATTTATAAAAATCAATTTTTAAATACTTAATACTATGATTATTGATTATTAATATTAATAATATTAAAGACATAAATACCTAGCTTCTAAAGTTGTTTTTTGTTTTGTAAGACATCCATATCATGAAATGTTCATTATTTCCAATTAAATGTTAATTATTTTATAACAATACTATGCTTAAAAGTATCGTAATGAAACTTAAAATATAACATTTTTAATATTTCTCATACATTTTTCTATTTGCCTTGAGAATAAAAATCTTTAACTACCTACTATACTACTACAAAACACTGATATGTTGCATTTGTCTATGCATGATTAATATTTTGGTGTTTTAAATAAAAATAAGTATACATTTACATTTTTATTCATAAGCATGTATAAAATGGTCCAAAAAAGTAAAATGTTTTCTTAAACAATTTAATTATGAGTTGAAATTATTTATATTTAATATCAAATATATTTTCTATTATTATATTATTTTTGAAATTATATGAAAGATTAGAATCGTAAGTCTTGTTCCCGAGGGTTATTATTTTTAATTACAATGAATATTTTGTTGTAAGCTTATATTAAATATTACTTATATGAAATAATTCTATAAGTTAAGTATTTAACTATTAAAAGTATTCAAAAGTAAATTATATAAATAAATATATTATTATAGAAAACTTTGTCATATTTTACAGGTACATAATTATATTTAAATGTTTTCAATTAAGTATTTATTTAACTAATAATTTAATATACAATAAAAACTATCTGTAGTAAATAAAATAAATATCAGTTAATATTTTTCTGTTTTAGTTTTTTGTATAAAAATTAAATGGTTTATATTGTATTATATTATATTGATATGCAAGTATTGTAATTGTCTGTTTTTGGTTAATATCCACTTTTTTATTAATAAATCAAATAAACTATATCTTGTTAAAAAATCTACATTATTTTAATAGTTATCATGATTACGTAAATAGTATTTATGAATCAAATTTACTATATATACTGATTTATAAATATTTTGATATTAAATGACTAAAATCTAATGACAAATGAATACAGTATTGGTGTAATAAAACCCTTTTTTTATACATTTAGTGTAAACTAATGTATTCTTAAATATTTTATATAGAATTCAAATTTAATTTAATAGTTTAAAAATTTTAATTTTATTTATTATATAATTATTTTTTAACCTAGATTATTATTAGTTTTGACTGAAATGTACAACACATTTAGACCAATTATATGGTGCAATATTATGAACAACGTAGTCAGAACAGTATTGTTCCTTGATTCTCAAGGTTTTATATTCAGATTAATTTAGTTAGGTTTGAATATTATCACAATTTTGGATTTTAATTATTATCACAAAGTTGCGTCTTAAGTATGTTGGTAAGTAATAAGTGAAGCTCAATGAAAATAAGTAAAAAGCTGTAATTTTTTGTCTAAATTTTACAGTGTATTTTTCAAAATTTTACTGCGTGACTATAGTAAAATATTTATTTTTATTTTACATATTTAAATAGTACAAATTTGTTTGAAAAGTACTTAAAATATTTTGTATCTATATAAGCTTACATTTTTAACAGACAATACATATGTGTATTTTATATTTTGAATTCATCATATTCAATGGTAGAGATTTAATTTTATGTATATTATGTTATAATATATATGTTAATAATTAATAGTCTAAAGTTTTATAAAATATTAAATATTTATATATATATTGAATATTTTAATGTAAATAATTTGAATCAATATAAAAATTAAATTTGCTAACAATTTTTTCTATTAATATTATATTAAAAACTTAAAATAAACTTACTTTTTACTTGTACTAAATTATACTAAACATGTATGATTCATTTTTATCATTTTTTTAGCATTGAAATATTTCATGTTCATATAAAATGTTAAATATTTAGTAAATTAATTTTGTTTAAAAAAAAAAAATGTACTTGAAATATCATTAATTATTATTAGAAATATTTTTTTAAATGTTGTGTTATGTAAAATTTACTTTAGCAGCTTTTTTTACTGTAATTTGTTGTTCTATTATTTTACCTTACCTTTAATTACTAATTTTTGTTTTGAAATATTTAAAGAAAAATGGATATTGTTCATGGGTAGATGTTACTATTTTGAGTCAAATAAAAATACTGATGTTTTGTTAAATTTAAACATTTATATTACGAGAAATATTTTTTAACTGGGTACTAAAAATACTAAATTAATTTATTATACTCTCATAATAATAACATTTTTTTCTTCATTACCTACTTAAAAAGAAGATTTAATTATTATTTTTCACATAAATGATATATTTTGAGTTAAATATAATGTATTATATTTGTAAAGTGTAGTTTGTAACTCCAAAGAAAAAATTGGAGTATATTCTTTTGTCTATTTTTTAATTATTATAATTGTATAAATATTTTGAAATAACGTTTTAACATGTTTAAGAGCTAATAATAATTTGAGACTTCTAATTTATGACATTTTAGTTATTATTAATTTATTATAAAATATAATTATTATAAGTGGTTTGTTAAAACTACTTTGTAAATTAAACAACTATAAATCATATAAAATTAATATAAATTTCAATTAAAAAAATTTATCTTTATTTTTAGTATTGGAAAATAAGTTTCTTTTTAACATTAAAAATAACAACTAGAGTTTCTGATAATCATAAAAATGAATATGTATATTTATAATACAATAAATTATTTTTAATTATTTTTCAAATTTGTGATAATGTTTGGTCAGTTTAAAAATGAATTAGCCAATAAATAGAAAGCATTTCTTTAAATCCTAAGATTGGTTTTTAATAAATGTAATTACAATAAATGCTTTCTTCAATTTTCTCTATTCTTCACTTTGTCTTTTAACTCCCTTTAGGAAGTCACTCCAGTACTTTTTAAACTTAAGTGCGCTTACATTATGAATGATCCATACTGGAACGAAATAATGTGGTATTGATAATATCGTGAACAATAAAGTGCAAATTAGTACGATTGAACAAATAGAAAACGAATTTCGTTCATTCGTTACTTTGCACTTTCTTGCGAATTTTATTGGAAATAAAAAATTGTATTATTTAATAGATTACTAATAGACTCATATTTATTATTAAATCACCAAATTGTTTTCCATACACCCCATCCTATAAAATTATTTCCTGGATATTTGGAAATAATATCGTCAATATTTTCAGAAAAATAATCTCTATAAAAACGCTGTTTTCAAATTTCACAAAAATTTCAATGTAATTTTTGTAATTTTCGTTTATTATTAACGAAGTAATAAATAACAATATTGGATTTTTTAAAATTTTTTTTAAATATTAATCAATAACATAAAAATATTTCTTTTTGAATTATTGAGTATAAAATGCATTAGGTGGTTATTGATAACTGTTTATTTATACGTATTATAAATCATTTCATATTTAAATACCAATATATATTGTTAGAAAAAATAATTGTAATAGTACTTTTATATTATAGAACAGAACTTCATAATTTATATGGTTTATTAATTTTCTAATATTACATTGAAACCTCTAAATACCGGACACCCTTGGTCGCTGAAATTTCGACCGCTATTTGGAAGTTTCCGGTAGTGAGAAGGAGAAATATAATATTAGAAAAATAAAAAATTGAAACTATAATTAAAAAATGTATTTATTTATTTAAAATTATTTATAGATAAACATATGTATATAGTAAATTTAATTTATTTTCATGTGTTTTTAAAAATGTGCAGGTAAAAAGAAAAAAAAATGATAATACAAAAATTAAAACTAACGTATATTAAAAAATTCATTTACTTTATATTGTTTCGTATTTTGACGCGAAGTCATTTCGTCGGTTAATGCATTTTCTAATTCCACTATGCTGGAAAATAATGAAGTATATTTCTATATTTTGATAGAAGAAATGTATTTACGTATACCCTTCACTGTTGCCAATGCCTCCTTTAGACTTCCAACGTAAATAAAATAAAACTAAAATTAAATTTCCATGACTGAATGGATAAGGTATAACAGTTAAATAATGTAATGGGTAATATCAATAAAATACAATTTACGAGTGTAGATTTTAATCTAGACTTTCCACAATTATTTTTTTAAATTTACGATAGATAAGTTGAAATTCCATTTAAGTGTGTTATTTAGAGTGTCCGATATTTAGAGGTTTTTCTATAGAAAAGTTGTGAAAATGTCCTCGTTTTCTAAAAATTTCCACTATTTAGAGGTGTCCGTTAAGGGAGGTTTCATTGTATATATATAGTAGGTAATAATGAATAAGTGCGCGATAAATAAGGTTGTTAATGCATATTTTATTCGTATATGATTTTAAAAATATTATTCATTAATGCTTATAATTTTCAACAGATTATATTTGACTAAATTTATTTAAAAAATAATCAGTTTTTTTAGTTTTACAAGAATTTGGCTATATATAATCAACAAAATAAAACAAATAATGAAAATTATTATAGCTCTGAACTGCACAAACAATTACTTTTATTGTACCTATCATTCGATTAATATATAAAAATAGAAGAAAATAACGAATAGTATTATTGGTTATGAGACGTAGTCAAAGGTTTAGATTTTAAGGTCATAAAAAACAGAAAATTTAATCCATTTGCTGTTCATAACTGATAAATCGGGTGACTTTGATTCCCTTCTTTTCGACCTCTACGAGTTTCTTGATAATGCCAATGATTTATTATTTATTATGCTTCTGACCTTTCATGTATAGAAACATAAGTTTGCTTCGATGCTTGAAGATGTTTTTTTAGTGTAAGTGATGCTATTTAAGAATTGAATTTATTATTTTAACAAGATTTTACTTTAAAAATGGGTAAGATGTAATTTAATTAAATATAAATATATTTTTGTAGAGATTTAATTTATGTAGTTTTAAAATTTTTATTTCATATTATCAAATGTTAAAATTTTGTCATTAATAAACAACTGTAATTTGAAATCAATTATTTACTTTTACAAATTTCTCAATTAGTTTTTGTACTTGGCCAAAATTATATTAAAAATAAAATACTAATGAAATTTGTTTTAAAACTATAAAAACCTCAAAAGAAATATCTGAATTTGAATATAATTTTTTGTAATTTTTATTAACAGATTTATTTCCTTTGAAAATTAAAATATATTTATCATTTATGAATCTCATTTAGTATTGCATCATAAATCAAAGATTTCAATACACTCTGTAACTTGGGATGCTTATTTATGTAAAATCGATTTTAAAAAGTTCGAAACATCGTAATAATAATTTATGAAATATAAATTTTATAAAAATACAATATTTCTATATTATAATTTAATAAACCCGGTTATGAATCAATTACATATATACTTTCTTATGCTTATATCTTTCCGTCTATCAATTTTTTTTTTTTTTATTGTGGAATGCTTTTTAATGTTGATTTTCCCTTTATATGTAATAATTTATATTACTATTTAAAATGTTATAGGTATTGTGTATAATAATTAATAAATTTAAATTAAAAAGAATTATATTATTTAATAACGCATATCTAATTCGTATTATAGACGTAAAACAATAATTGTTTTAATTAAAAACTATAAACAAAAATTTTTATAATGTGCGTGCAGTGATAAACAATTTTCAAATTGTTTTGACAGTATATTTGATATTTTTTATTGATTTTAGAAGATATATACAAATATCAAAATTAATTTTCAATTACAAGATTTTTTTTGCGAATAGCACAAAAATTTAAATTTTTGTTCTCTTGGTTACAGTATAGATAGATATATGTTGTGTAGGAGTGCTCGTGAAATTGATTTATAGGACTTTAATCTTAGTTTCTAAATATAACTTAATAACTGAATAATTATTTTGATCAAAAAATTATTGAAATCATACTAAGTATATTTTATCGGAGAATAGATGATGTATATTTTTTTTTTGATAACATTTATTATTTTTATTTTTTAAATATCCTTTCGCAGTATAATTTATTGTGAGTTATATATTTAAATTATATTAAAATGTGTTTGTGTTTACCCGTGATATTTCACAATTTCACTTCTTCAAAATCACCGTAGTATCTTGGTTCAGAAATCTTTAATTATGAAACCACATTTATACCGCACAAATAAATAACTTTAGTTTTTATCATCAGCAATCACAATAACTGTTCCTCCTTTTTTTTTATAAAAATTTGTTCTTATTTAAACATCATTAAAATGTGATACTTGATGTTTCTTGTTTCATTATTTTTATGATTTTATTATTATATTTATTATAAATTGAATACAAAAATTATATTGTTAACAAATTTTTATTATATTTTTATTTCGTTATCGTTAGTATTTTTTTGTATTTAATCGTTATTATTGTTTGCAACTTTAAAATTAGTAATTGAATACCATTTTATCATCGAGACTTATTATATTATCTCTAATTAAGTGCTCCAAATAGAAAAAAGTGGATATCAAGACTTTGGTTGTTATCTATAATAATCGTAAGACAAAAAAATATTATTTATTTTTAATTTTTTTCGTCAATGGACATTTTTTCTATGAATCTCTTTATTTTGGACTTTGTAATTTACCTGACAAAAAATCTTTAATTCGAAATCGGTCGTACAATACATATATCTTAATACTTGAGGCTACGTAATTTATTTAGTTTTATACATAAGCTATTTATTTATATATTTAAATGTTTAATGTTGATTATAGAATTATATTATCATAATGTCCAAATTGAAAATCCGGTTGTATTGGAGGAAAAATTTGTTTTTATAAAGTTAACATATTTAAATTATACATTTTAAGTCATGTTTTGAAATATATAATTAAAAGTTAATGATTGTATTCAAAATTAAAGTCAATCACTGTTAATTTTGGTTGTCTTTACAATTTTATTTTATTAATGCTTATATCATGTACCCAATTTGTTAGGTTGGGTCCATTATGGGTTATAGGTTATCGTGATTTTTTTTTTTAATGAACCATGTAACTTTAACGTATAAAGTCTGTATTTCTTGGCTAACATTTGCGCAATAGATTTAATTAATCATTCGTTCTATACTTTTATCTATTGCTATGCCTTTGTATTGCTGATTGTAGGTGAATGAATGACGTATAGAGTGTTTTGATATTTACGCCTTAAATATTATTTTAATTTTCAAAATATTTTTGTATACGAGATATTAGTTGTTTATTTTTTGAAAGTTTAAGTAAATATGCATAACTATTTAATAATCAAAATAAATCTTAAAAAAATTCAATATATTTAAAAGTATTTTTAGATTGTTTTAAATTAGTTTCAGTTAGTTAATTTATGTGTCTTTGAGTATCAACTTTGATTTGATTACGTTATTTTGTTTTTAGTTAGTATATTAATTTATGAGATGCTAGGATTTTCTTCAAAAATATCTTCTCTTTGATAACTCTATTATGGGGAGGTTGATACATATGCTATACATTTTTAAAAAAAAATGTTAATGTATGATTATGGGTTTTAGGCGAAATAGTGTAATGCATGTAGAAAAAAATTTATAATTAATCAATTTTGTCTCTCTTGGATATCATACATCACATAACAACTTAAATCGTGTGTGAAATTCCCGTAAATTTGAATAAAAAAACATTACTTTAAAGTGTTTAAATATAAATATAAAAAATTAGTAACTTGTAAATAAATATATTTAAATTTGCAAATTTGCACATTTATACGAGTATGTCAAAAGGAGTAAGCGTGTTTGTTAAATGGTCTATATATTATTCATTATAATAGTATGTATACCATAATATGGCATCAGTAAATTGCTATTTATTTTTAATAATTATGTGTGCTTAAAAATTAATTTATTTTAAATTCAAATTTAAACTTTCATATTCTCTTCCCGAATTTAAATTTTATTTTATCAAAACTTTTTATATTGCAAATATTATATAATTATAATATATATATTTACCTAGATGTATAGATAAAATATTTAAATGTTTTGAAGTATTAAATATTTAATATCCATATCTTTTATATTATATATATATATTAAATATATTTTAACTTTTTCATCCCATGTTAAATAATCCCGTTCCTTTATGTCAATATTTTAACGGTTTCCAAATTATTATTAAAAAAAAAAAAAAAAAAAATAGAGATTATATATTGGTAAATTTATTTATTTATCATGTACCTACAATAAATGTATAGTTAAACAATTAAGAAAAAATTGAAATTAAATGTTTTATGATTCCATAATCATTATTATATTTATATTTATATATTACATGATATTGTTTTAACACGGTTCCCTTCACCAACTCTTACAACGTACAGATTGAATACTTTTGATGAATGTAAAAAAACTGGGCTTTTTATGTACTAATTTTCTGATGATAACATTGAAAATATTGTGGTTTTTTTTACGTAGTTGCTTCAACTACTCATCTGATTCATCGATTTATTTATTTTTTATTCATTTATTGGAATTGAGTAAGAGGTACGTGAATTTCAATTTTTTCTTTTTTACGGAAATCAAAACTAATTTTACTATTATTTTGTATTTCTTAGTTATTTATTAAGTTTCCAATCGTAGAATTTATTGATTGAGAATAGTCTAAGAGCCCTATAAGATCCAAAATTATGATTAGTTTTAACACTAAGGTATTTTATATTATGATTGATTCCACTTGGGTAAAAAATGTTTTGGTCACAATAAATAATAATATTGGTATTTATTTTATGTCTTTAACTTTCGAAATACTCGTCTAATCTTCTAAGTTTTGTGCATTAATTCATATTTACAATACACTTATACTTAATAAAAAACATTTTTGACTCGAACAAAAATCCATGTTGTTCTATTAGTTTTTGTATTAAAATCTAGAGAAAAATACATTTAGGGTTATAACTTACACATAGATATTTTTGTCCATCATTTACGTAAAATCTAATTTAAATTTAATAGAGCCAAATTTGTAGGTGTTTAGAACAATTTCATAGATAATTAATTATTAACTTATAACCTTAATTAAAATTAAAAGATACAGGTATAAATTGAGTTACATATTTTAATTATATTTACATTTTTATACAATAACAATTTAAAAAAAAATCAATCCAATTCCTAGATAATATTTTCATCTTATAATACATTAATCTATTGTTAATTACTATATTAACCTACATTTTTGTTTATATTTTTATAATTGTATATTATATTTTATATTTTGTTAATTCTACAATGTATAACCGTTATGTTAAACTATTGCTTATAACGCTTACATAATAAATAGTTGTATGTATTGTAATTGTCATAAATGCAAATAAGTAACTTATTATCCTGTCATCTTTGGTTAGTTATTTTTTTTACTGGTTGTCAATTCAATTTTTTTATTTTTGTTGATACGCAATGATTATTTTATTACTAGAATAAAAATACTTTTAAAAACTATTCTTATTATTCTATTGCAATAAATGGTACTAGTTAGTTATTGCCTCGCTTACGCGTTTCAAAAATGATTTGCCCATTACAATTTACAAAATGAATTAAGTGAGGGTTAAAACCCACACCTTTTCCATATTTTTTTTTTGAGTCGCTGTCGGGATTTACATAATTGTATGCATGATTTACTTTAATTAAGGTACCAGGTATATAAATTTATTGTTCTTCAATTTAAAATAATAAACAATATGTTTGCAATAAGAGTATTTTTTTCAATCACTAAGAATATTAAATAGTAATTTAACGGGTCGTAGGTACATTTTTCAGACTTTCGGACAAAATCCAATAAGCAGTGCTTGACTTGAAAATTAAAGTTGAGTTATTTTGACGAGTTACAAATGTTGCGTCCCTACTTAATTAAAAATTGAATATAATCGTGTTCACCCTCTTATGACAACCTCAAACATGTTACTACCAACTATCAAATATTCCATAAATTATTATACTTACTTCAAAGTTTCAATCATAACCCCCAAACAAATAATAAATATAATATTTATATATATATATGTTTTTTGTTCAAAGAGGTTAAAATTCTAATCATAACAAAAATAAATATATAATATTTACCTATAATTGGTACGCAATTGTGTATGCTAATAAAAACTATCGATGTTGATGTTTGATTATTATCGTTTATCATGTACCGTTGTATCAAAAACTAATACTTAGGTATACCTTCATATTTTGTAAATGGTTTGTTTTTTATAAAAATGTTAACTATTTGTATTTCGTAAAAACTTTATTTAAATAAAGTAGGTACCGTTCCATGTCTTTTTTTTTTCATAAAATGGTAGTGGTTCGCTAAAATATCTAATAATTTAGTTGGGGTACTCAGTCCCTCAAAGTCAAGTACTGCCAATAAATACATTAAAAACAAAAAAATTATGTAACTATAGTAAATTTGATTGACTCTCACGAATTTCGATATTCGTTAACTTGTCTAAATTTTAAACTGTCTTGATTATCCTAATGAGCTTTATAACATTTTCAAATGTACCCCTTTATATTTTTCCTTAATACATTCAGGATGTGGAGTACTATAACTTTGGTAGTTTATTTTTTTAATGTTGTCTTTCACAGAGTTAATTACAATATAATATGATTAATGTTGTATGCATAAGCCATTTTAAAATATGAGGGTTTGTTTTTTTTTATGAATTAAACAACATTGAATTGATACCTTTCTCAACGAAAAAAACTCAATATTCATAAAATATATTTAATAATTATGATTTCGTCATAATTTTATAATTTGGTCCTAATGATTTTTTTTTCGTATTTGAATCGAGAGCTGAGCGAGATCAATTAAGAATTTGTTATGTTATGAATTTGACTTTGGAAATAAATAAATTTCCAATATTTTTTCTTTGATTTTTTAACATTTATTATACTATATTTAGTAATACTAATTTACTTTTTAGTTTTATAGTTTTAACCGAACTTTAATAATTATATCTAATAATTATTTTACATTACCAATTATATATCATATACAGCGGTTATAATCATACGTTAGTCATAATTTTAGTGTTACTTACATTTAATTTAGTAATATCATTGATAATTCAAAAAAATATTTGACAAGTTTTGGTCTTCATATATAGTTATTATATACCAATACCGTACATAGTTTTTCAATAGGTTTTAAATTACATTTTCTGCTTTAATATTTTATAAATGTGATATTAAAAATAATTACTAATATTTATTGTATGTAAATGTGTTAATTAGATGCGTAAACCGTTTTCGTAATATCGACATACACGAACTGAATTTTCTCTTCTACATGATATAACTAACTATTGATGTTATTGATTTTTCCTTTGTAGAAGTTATTACAATTTTGGTTTGATTAAATTATATGGTTTAGAGTCTAGTAATTATGTAAAAACAAAAATTTTGATGGTCTGGTTGTAAGTTTTTTAATAAAATTGGTTTATTCGTATATTATGAAATTAATGTATTATGACGTTTATTATATTTATAAAAAATATTGTTTATGTTATTATTTTCTATATCATTATCGAAAGTTGTATTTCAACTAAATAAAAAGTTATGAAGTTGGTTGTATTTTAACTCAATAATTTAAAATGTATATGAAATGTATTACAAATGTAATAAATGTAATTTGAATCAATATAATTATAGGTAGTAAATTAATCGTTAGGCATATCGGAGTAGTGAAGATATTTTAGAAGATAGTTTGTCTTCCAATTTTGATTATGGACACTATAAATTATTTAAAATATTCAATATCAAACTTAAACATACGACATTACTAGTTTCATTCCTTAGTTTAGTTTATAGTAGCATAATTGTACGTAAGTGCAAAAGGTCAAATAAACGTTTATTATGTCTACCAACTTAACCTACTAGAGCTTAGTTGTACATGTGTTCCTTTTGATTAATGTTCTCCCCGATGAATTCTTCATATTTTAAAAATAACATTGATTTATAGGTAACGTATTAATTTTGTAAATTTGTATTGTTATTGGAAACACATATTAGTAAATTAATTTTTATAGAGTATAAATACAATGTTGAAAATAAAATTAATAAGTAGCAAATACTTTCGAAATGTAGGTATGTTATTTTGAAAATAAACTCATTAATAAGTAGTAATTATAATTAAATTGATAATTGAATGCTTTTTATTTCTTATTAAAAACTAACATTTTATTATTTCATTGATGGGTGATAGTTCTATACTTTATTTGTATTAATTAAATCGTTACACTGTATATTCTAAATGAAGGTATGATAACATTTAATATTTTTGATATCACCTTTATTATAACTTTTTTTCATTTTCAATGTCACGTTTATGTCTAATTATTGATGTTGTATACACAAATTATATGTATGAGTGTGTATAGTTTAATTATGATTTGATTATTATTTATGTATATTTTTGTATATTTTTTAAAAAAAATTTTGTCTAAATTAAATCGTATAATTGACAATTTTAGCCTTTAAAGTATTTTTATTTCTCCCAGTTGTTTTCATTAATGTTTGAATGTTTTGTGTGAATGTGTTGTATTTTAAATTAAATAAGTTTAGATCAAATGACTTAAAATAGAATTTCTATTTCAGATTAATGATTAGGCACTACTTAATTCGCTAAATATTTTATGATTATAATTGATGTACAATATATGCAGTATTCAAATTTTAAATTGCATTATTTTAGAACGGAGATAATTGAAATAGAAATAGTTGTATCTAATACTGAAAAAAATAATTTCAACAGACTAGAAATTAAAATATTATTTATTTACTTTTAAATAAATACGTAATTTCTTAGTATCGATATAATATTTATTTTGTTAAATATATTTAGGCTTGTTCTATTTGTTTTTTAAGTTTTTAAAAGCTTAACTTAATGTTTGAAAGTTTGTTATTATTTAAAAAGTATATCATAAAATATATTTTTTATTATATTTAAATCTAAAACTGTATATATTGTAATATTTTGTAACTCATTTCAATTTTGCCAGAATAATTATATGGAGTAATATTGCTATAATTAGTATATAATTACCATATAATTAATAAGTTACCTCTATTTAATGTTCTGTAATATTAGTTATAATAATTTATTTTTTTTATTTAATTTAAAATTTCAATGGGTATTTTTAGATTTTTTATTGATTTGATATCATTATATTTTATTCAAGCATTCATATATATATATATATATATACATTTTATTTAACTGCCCAGTAGTGTTCTAATCAACAGTTTGAACATAAAACTCAGGCAAATGTGGTTTTTTTGCCGCTTTGCGCCATGGGGTTTTGAAAAATTAGCAATAGTTGTTACATTATTATATTGCGGTGAAAGTTTTACGCTTAATTTTAATTCTATAAATTAATTGTGTTATTATTTATAATAGTTGTAAATAATTACTCAATTAACGTACGGAATTTAAATTAAGCCTAAAACCTGCTCCGCAATGTACTCTTTAATTTGAAAAAAAAATCGAGATAATCGGATGAGTTGTTTCCGAGAACGTGTGTCACAAAGTTTCTATTTTTATACACACAAATATATAATATATATATATATATATATATATATATATATATAATGCATATATTATATACATTATCAGTTAGGCATTTTATAATTAAGTATTTTTGTACTAAATAATTAATTTAGATATTATTGCAAAAAAGTTTATTTGTGGAAGGTTAAAATATATTTTTACCACTCACTAAAATTTAAATATTTAAACTGTATATTAACTACTTTTTATATCATAATTAATTTTTATATATTTAGTATAATACACTTGTACATACATTCTTAATAATATTGTGTACATTTTTTCTAGACATTTTGTTTATCTTATATAATTAATCTTCTATTTCACTATGTTCTGATCTAATATCCTAAGTGCGAAAAGCTTGCACCAACTAGTTTGATAAACTGGAAATCCTTTGGTTTACCTCGTGAAGAACTAGTTGAACCTCTTCATGGTGTTCACTAATCCAAGGTCAATTTATATTCTACTTAACAGCCGGTTTTATTCTCTCCGGATACATATTTATTTGAAATTGTATGATTAAGTACATCGAGTGTGACTATTGTGGAGTTTCTGTGCAGTAAGACTACTGTATTGATACATACTAGTAGTTTTATTAAATTTATTTATCAATTTTTATTCAATTTTTTCTGTACGTGAATAATAATTAATTCATGTTAAGACTCATATTCAATCGTTATTAAAAATCTAGATTTAATATGTATTGTGATCACTCGTGTGAAAATAGTCGGATGCTATCTATACATCAGTGTGTTAATGGTGAATATATTTAATTAATACATTTAATTATTTATTGAAATCAACTTATTTTAATTAATTTTAAAATATAAATAGGAGTATTTGAAATACATTTAATTTAATAAAATGAAAATGTTCTATTTAATATACTTTTTTGCGCGTGAGTATTTATTAAAAATATATTATTTTTTAAAAGTTTTTTATCCAAGTAAAAATGTGTCTGAAGATCTTGAACCAAAAATTACAGGTTAGTTTTAAAAGAAATTAGCTTTGAAATATAATTGCACTTTTGATTTATTATGTATATTGAATTAATATTCATGAAATAAACATTTGACTAAGTAATAAAAGTGATAATTTAGTTAAAATATGTTTTTTAATATAAACTGATATCTAAATTTATTTACAAACAAGTAATAACTTGGTTGCTTGTCTAATTTCGTAAAAATAAATCTTCATAGCCTGTATTTCATTATTAAATTTGAAAATACTGATCAGTGATGTAAAATTTACGTTTCGACAATCTGGTTATTGGTTCATAATATATACTTACCTTAAATTAAATTATTTTTTATTTTAAACGATTCAAAACAAAAGAGAGTTAACTATTTTAAAATTATTAATATTTGTTCTTTATAAAATATTATGTATATTTGTATTTCTAAAACTACAAATTATTTCGTAGCAAAGTATGATATTACCTATTTAATATTATATAAAATATTATGTTTGTTATAAATAATAATAACAGTTTTTAATTGACTTCGTTTTTTATTTTAAAATAAATACATGAATATTTTTTCATTAATATTTCTAGATTAACAAATTTAATTTGTAAAAACGATTGAAAAATAACAAAATATAGGATTGTCAAAAATTGTAAACATTCTTATAAATTATTTGACAAAAAAATCAATAAAAATGTCGAGTATTTGCAAAACTATTAAGAACTTGTATTTTTTCTATTAATCGAAAAATAAACTTAAGTTATCAGATTTTCCATTAAAACGTTGTTTATTGATGATCTAAAAGTATTATTTCTTGGAATGTTACTAAAAAATTGTATACAACTGCGATTTTAAGGTACTGCTCTCTGTTTTTAATATACATACATTGATTTATTTTGTTATATAATTTATAAATAATGAATAATAAAATCAAATTTTACTCAATAAGCTTATTTATACGATTGCATATAAATCTTATAGTTGTTTGACAAAGTTATTAAACCATTTTAGGAATAATATTATAAATTAAGCATGCTACTTTTTAATTTATTAATTAATTAAGTATACTTTAAGTCAAATTCATACTTCAATCTTCTAAAATATCAAATTGATATAATTTTAAAAAGCCCCCATTGAAATTTGAAAAAAAATGATTTAAATAATTTTCAATTTTTTATTTGTTAATTTAAATTTGAATTCATGATCAGAAATTTTCAAATTAAATTTGTTTCTAGCTTTTTCTATAATGGTGGATGACATTGAATGAACTTTATTACGTATACCCACGAATAGCTTGTTTAGACTGAATATCTCCTTCCAAAACATAAAATAATTTAATAGTTTTTTTTAACCCTGACATGGTATTAATTTTTAATAACCGGAACGATAAAGATAGAAACAACAATGTCAAATCAACTTTTATTTTACATTCCTAGTTGTTTATCTAGATTTTAGTTGTTTATTATTAAAATATATGAATAAGCTGTAGAGTGTGTAATTTATAAGATCATTAGAAATCATTTTGCCTTAAATTATTTATAAAAAAGACTGTGAATATAAATAAAAAGTGAAACATGAAAAATGAGGAAGTTATAATTACAAATTGAATCATGTTAGAACAATTTAAAAATCGTATTTTTATTGAGGTGATATTTTTTAAAATTATCCTAAAATTAAATCAATAATTATATATTGTAATTATTTTTATTAAAATCTGTTGCTGTATTTAGATAACTATCTTAAAAATAGCACTTTAAAAAACTATTTCTCATAAGAAAATTGTATGGTAATATATCTGTTTATTAACACATAAAATAAAGTTAAAACTACTATTTAATGTATGAAGTATATATATTTTAAATAATAAATCATTGTATTTTATTACAGAGAGCATAGATTGCAAGAACTCTGAAGAAGCTGTTGTAATTGATGATAAGATGAGTTCCGAAACAAGTGGTGGTGTTAATTTTATCGTTGGGGACGAAGATGGCGTTGATCAGGCTTCCGATCAGACTACTGACCTCGTCAACGGAGACTTGATGAGAGCTTTAGAAGAAGAGAAGCATGAAAATACTGATTCTTTTCCTTTAGGAAAAGAAACACGTACGGGTGTAACATCAAATAGCAACTCTTATAATAATATGTTTGGCCTAACGGAAAAAAGGAAACGATTGAGGTATTTTGATGTGTTCCTAAAATTAATTTTTTTATCGTAAAAAGGTTTGGAATTAATCAGTAATTTTACAAATTAATTTACTCAAAATCATTAAAATATTTGTATTAATTTTAAGTTTAAAGTTTCTAAAGTCTCGTATATTTTTAGGAGTATCAGCAAACATCATTATGTATTTGTATTTTTATGTGTGAATCAGTATTTTAAAATTTTTGATTTTTACGTTTAAGTTATAATTTATTATTTTCGAACTATAACCTGAGTAACAAAATTGAAAGTATTGGAGAACGACCCTAATAATGTAGAACCTGCAATACTTGGTGTCGTTTTATTAGTTAAAAGTAACAATATATGTCTTAATCAAAATTACTAATTTTTAACAAATTAGTTACATACGAGTATCATTTTTATGCTTATGAATCGTTTTATCTTAGCTGTTTTGAGGTTTATTAGAGTTGTTACATTTATTTAAAATCATACATTAGTTTTTAAATTTATAGAAATTAATTTTTTAATTATTTTGTATTCATTAAGCATTTAGCATTGCGTTTTACTTTCTAAAATATCAGTTATTGTTAGTATGTGTTGTTTTAAAACGAAAATAAAACTTTTAAACATTTATTGATTAGAAAATAATATTATGTCCCCTTATTAGTTGTCATTATCGTAACGTAATTGATTTTCTATAAATATACAGACCTACGTTATAACAATGGGTGACAAGTTTAACTAAATTTGATGGATGGAGAGTGATGACAGATTGGCAACTAGTTTTCGTTAACAGTCTGTAATGAGCCTATGTTAATGATAGATTATTGCGTAACAATAATAATAAATTAACAACTATTATTTAATTATAAAGCATATCGCAGATAAAATAAAATGTTATATGTAACTTATTTAACTATAATTATATGTCTGGGATGGGCAACTCAAAGTAAATAAAAGGCCAATTTGCAGAACTTAAAAATGTAGTGGGCCAAAGTAAAATAAGGTAAAAAGAGGTTATTACAATTGACAATTAGCATTTATTATATATGATTTAATGTTACGACTGAACCAACACAATGATTAGCCAATACTTAGTGTTAGCTACTGTGTTAGCTATGCCGATAATATCCATATTATGGATATTCAGTCGAATCACGATAACTTGAACCTCAATAATTCGATAAAATTAACAACTCGAAATATTTTTTATTCCTCTTTAAATAAAGTTTTATTTACTCGAATATAAAACTGTTTATTACAAAAATCTAGTAAAAGTAGAAGTATTTTTAGTCGAAGTATATCTTTGTATTTTCTAATCGACTGTAAAATAAAAATAATAAACGGGCTGATAGGAACCGATTATTAGAGCATACACAATAATATAAGTATGTACTGATTAGTGAAGTCATGAGTTGTATGATTACAACGAACTAAATAATATCATTATCAGTGTCGGCCTGGCCTACCCAAGTACATTATAGCAATCACATTATAGTCGGCACTCTTAAAAAATATATGAAGTCTTTAAGAGGCTAATTTTGACAACAAAAATTAATCATGGGTCAGCTAACCTGAACCTTTCCTAAATCCGCCCCTGGGCTCAACCACGCTAACATGAATAATGATAATAATTATTTTCCTGAATTAAATTAAAATCATATTATTCTTTGTTAATTTTGAAATATTGCTAACGTGATTTAATAGAGCTAGGTATAACTGCTATAATTTATACATTTTTGTTCTCTAAATCAAAATCGAACAAATATACGAGTAAATATTTTGAAAAATTAAGATAAGTATTGCTAACAGTTACTTACATAAATACAATAATAATTCGATAATATTGGCTTTGAAAAAATATAAAAACAAAAATAAATCAAAATTTGTAGAAGAGTTCGAGCGTAGGTAGCGAGAAAATATATTTTTAGTAGGTATTTATTAAATCTCCTCCAGTATTAAATTGTTTGGGGGCCCATTATAAATATTTTGCCGGAGGCTCAATCATGAGCCAGACCGACACTGGTCATCATTACTAATTGTTACTACTTAGAGAATTTGTTGAATCTGTTGAAAGTATGGATACTTCTATATTTGAAGCCTAAACGTAGTAATAGATTTTGTCAATATAAAACAAATTATTTTTCTACTGTTTATTGTAAATAATGTATACACATGTATGTATACTTATAATACCATTGTATCAATTTTTAACTATTTATTACATTTATGTACTTAATATGTATATAAATATAATATATTCATCCTAACGTTTTTTTATTGTAAAATTCGAAAACTATATTTCATTACATAACTCGAATTCTTAAATTCGAGTTATAATAGGTATCTTGTATAATACATATCTCAAAGGGAATTTTTATCCCTTTTCAACTTCGAGTTATCGTGACTCGACTATCATTATTAAATGTTTATATATTTATTATTATTATTATTAGTATTTTATTATTTATTATTATTATTTATTTTATTATTATTTTACTGTAGTTCATTACTAAATAAGAATATAATATCTACATTTTACGATCAACGTAATAAAATGAAATTCCTATATATATATTACACAAGGCAATTTGGTTCACCTCGTTGATTTGATTATCGTTTATTTGAAATTCATTCAGAAATACTATATATTTCGCATGATTCGTTCTTTCAAACAATAGCGAAATTATGAATTTAACTATTTACCGAAAACATTCTAATTTTACATACTCGTTTTTCTATTTGTTTATGTTAATACTTGTGCACGTGTTACGTGGATGTTGTACTTAATTATAAACAGCAACCATAAATTATGAAAACATTGAGTAAGATATGGAAAATTATCGACTTTTTTGCTGTTTGTATTTTAATACTCACGAACTTCGGTTTGGCCTGAGTAAGCGGCGCATCGTATACATGTTCTACGTTGTGTCATCGTCGCGGTTGTCGTTTGACGTTGTTAACCTACAAAAACACATACATATTATAGCCACTTCGGCACTACAGCACCGCGTTCGACTAATATGTGTGTCGTGTTGTGTTCTATAGCAACGACCATCGAATTCGTTCGGCTGTTACGTAGGGACATGTGAAATATTCGTCAGGTTTTACATTTGTATTTTCGCTACGTCGTCGTCCGGAAATCTAAACGTGGCGTCCAAGACATTTATTATAACAATGAACGACGTACACCTTTTAATAAACGGACGATTTCATTGCGGTTAGTGCGGTGCGTTTAACGCCTGTGTTTATGTCGGCCATTCGCGTATTTTCTCACGTACCGACGTTGACTGGTTTGTGACGAAATATTACACGTGCCCGCGTGATTGCGTTTGTGTTTGTGTTATTTTAGCGCGTTAAATCTATTTTCAGTCGTGTTTTTTTTTTTTTTTCCAAACGAATACTATTGTAATCGCCTACACCTGTTAACACGCACGTGGTGGTGAAAATCGACCTTGGCGTGTGCAGTGTCTTCGGCGTTTTCGCACGGCTGGCTAGGACGGGGCTCGTACCACGGGTCGTGTCGACGTGTGACCCGCGTAATATATGCCCGAACAATAAAAATATTGTGCTAATTAATAAATGGCGCAACGCAGTCGATTTAATGGCCCGCGTTGTTAATTAATAACTGAAAATCCACGTACGTGTTGCAGTTGCGCACCGTGTCCGTAACGCTCACGCACGGTGGCCGACCGATAGTGCAGTAACTTACCGTCGAATTGGAGCGCGGTTCTGCGTACCGTAGTAAATCGTATAGATCGTACTCGCGGCGCGCACAGGACCCCTCCGTGCCGTCGAAGGATCGTTGGCGGACAACGGTCCGCTAAACGCGGCCATCGTAAAAAAGTACGCGCCGTCATCGTTACCTACGCCGGCACCATCATCGTCATCATTATCGCCCACCGCCGTAACGCAACAACCGTGGCCGGTGCCGGATGCAACGGGGCAACAGCGAAAAAATCGTAATTACAGCAGTGCGCAGCAATACGGAGCCGTAGCACATTGCAGTGCAATCGTTGGTGGTGCTGCACGACCAGTTGTTGTATCGTAGTCCTGTCGTCCGCGTTATCCGATTGTTTTCACCGCCTCGCGTCGCCGGCCGTGTCGTAATCGTCGCTACTGCTATCGCGCGTGCGTGTCCGTCTGCCGCTCGTGCTCTGCGCTCGCGGCACGCGTGCTCGGCCGCACGTGTCGTCATCACCCGTCGCGCAGTTGAACGCACACGTCCGACACTCGCGTACGGCTACCGCGCGAACGTCATGCTGCAGCGCAGGAACTCCAGGCGGTTCGTCTTGTCCGAGCTTCGGACGTCCACCACCGGCAACAAGTCGCAGTTGAACGGCGGCGGCGTCGAGGACGCACAGCAACCGTCATCACCGGCCCACGAGGATGGCGAAGAAGACGCGTCGTCCGCCGCGGTCGATTCGGACGAAGCGGACGACGCGTTTTGCATACAGCTGGAACCGATGTCGTCGTTCCCGCCGGTGGCCAGCGGCAACTCGCCGCGGCCGCTGCGCGCGTTCGCCTCGTCCGCCGGACTCCTGTCGTCTATGCACGACGATCGGCCGCCGTCCAAACATGAGATTGCCCAGTGGAAATCGATTAAAAATCTAAAATCCGGCATCACGTAAGTGTGCCCCTTAAACGCATAACGCAATAGTAACAAGTAAACGAATTATAATAATAATAATAATAATAATAATAAAATTGTTGCGGTGTAATTTACGGGTGTTAGAAGAAGATCCGACATTTATCGTAACCTAGATGTTTCTTAATTAGCGATTACACTTCATAGGATCGTATTTGGACAATGCGTTTTTTTCAGTATGTTTTTGATATTGATAATTCTCTGATTTCCCCCGAAATGTAATGCCAGTGATATTGAAATCAATGTTTTTTAAACATTTTCGAAAATAACACCGCAAAATTGAAAATATATATTTCGAACTGATACTTGAAATAGATTACATTATATTATTCATTAACAAATGTAATCAAATAATATTAGTCACACTATGTCATGTCGAAACATGAAATGACGTTTTACTCAAATAATTTTTTAGTTTCATTAGGGTATCTCAGGAATTTATCAGATTTCAGCATTTGCTTGTAATACACACACACATATTTATACCTCATTAATTAATACCCGTGTTTTAAGGGATTTATACAATGATGCAATCCGATTTATAGATTAATCGTTGTATACCGCATCTATGTCTTGCACAATGATTTTTAGCGTATTTTAACCTTGTTTATTTGTTTTTTGTTTTTGTGTTCTCTTTATTTTGTTTTGACTGGTGCACGAAAATTGCATACGAAATCCAAGCAATCATTTGGATTGTGTGTGTGTTTATGCATATTGATGTGGTGTGGAAAACTAAACTCCAAAAAG
The DNA here is from genome assembly GCF_003268045.1 of Sipha flava. NCBI lineage: Eukaryota > Metazoa > Arthropoda > Insecta > Hemiptera > Aphididae > Sipha > Sipha flava. The sequence goes on from NW_020273605.1 coordinate 381,302, forward strand.
TATACTTACCATACTTGTTGTTTTTTATTTAATGGCATCATATGCCATTTTTGGTCGTAATTTCTTACTACAACATGTTCAGAAATGTGCACTTTTTGGTCAAGTATTAATTCCAGTACCGACAATGGTGTTAATACATAATCTAGTAGTTTTTCTAGTACTTAATTAAATAATTATATAGTATACTTGTTTGTATCAACTCGTTTTCTTTAAACTACTCTTAAAACGTCAGTTTTCTTTATATTTAAGTTTCATCGTAAGCATTTAAGTATAATAACCGACTTTTTGCGTTAAAACCGTATTCATTCGTTTTGTTTTAGCACGTGTTTAACGCATCAAGTTGTTGGCGAAAACAATGTATTCTACACATAATTCAATGTGACCCACAAATGTTTTTTCATGTTTATTTATAATTTAATTCTCGACTTTTTTACATAATAAAACCTTGTAAATACCGGTATAAATTTCCACACACTTATTATTTCAAATATTTTTTTTAAATAATTGTGGTAAACAAATTGTTTGACTTGTGGGGGGGGGGAGTGCAAGGAGATGGATATTCTAGCTTCCCCCTACAATTATTATTTTATAATTATAACGTTTAATAAGTTTTGGGACGCTCTTTTTTTTTTAAGGAACTAGAGTCCCCTTTCTTTAATTTTGCCAAGTTATGAACTGGATAAACGTAGTTAAACCAGTTTTAATTTGGTAATATTAATATCGGTATATTGGACAACTCTTTAGACTGTTTTAAATAAATTACTTATTAATTATTAGTAGTGATAAGCAGTTACTTGCTGATTTATCAATGTTAACAACATAAATCAGTGTTGTTATTTACATAATCAGTACTGGTTTATTTCTAATAACGTGTGATTGCTTGCGATATTATTGTGCAATTTGCGTGTTCATTTATTATAATTTTGACGAAAGTGAAAACTTAAACGTAAAAATCTAAATCTAAAAAATAATTCAAGGCAAAAAATAACTGCTAATTTTAAATTTTTAAATCGTTATAATATTATGAAAGTACATTGTTGGAAATTATATCTTATATAATACATAATTTGACGTAGGTGCAGCTAATTATAGTAGAAATTCTGTATTTTTTCAGTTCTGAACGATTGAATTGTTTAAAAATTGCTTTAAAAATAAAATTATTCGTCATCAGATTACGTTTATTCGTTTGATAGTAATGTGTATTAACTTTGAAAAATAGATGCTGCGTCTTAATTTTGGTATTACATAGTAACAGACAAGGTTGATGGTGGTTAACGACCAAGGAACATTCTAATATACTTTTCTTTACTTATGCATTTTTTTTTTTTTTTATAAGTTCTTGCCACGAATTAGTTCAAGGGAATGAAGTTGATTTTCGTTTTTATATTTAACTGAATGGTTAGCGGAACTATATTAATTTTTCATTTCATCATAGGCACGTTTCTGTTTTTTTTTCTTGTGGCGAAGTATAGTAATGGCGGCAAAAACTCTTAGAGAATAGACATGCCAGAATAAGATAGGTGCGTTCTTATTTATTGACCATTAAAACGTAAAACACTTAATATATTATCTTTTAAAATCAGTTCATTAATGTAAATTAGAAATTTACTTTGAGCTAATTATGCTAAAAATATATTACCTATTGATTTTTTACTAGTATAAACATTGAAAAATTTTGTTGTAATATGAAATGTGACAATTTATTCGTATTTTTACTGTCCTAATCATTTAAGGTAGGTGTATATATTCCATATGTTAATGAAGCATAAAAATCAAAGTTTGACTATTGGTGGTTATATAATACATTTTTAGTATAAAATCAATGGTTTATGATTTAAAGTAAAATGCAATATGAATTAAAGATCTTTGAAAATGTTTATCAGAAATCTATACCAGCGTTTCGCAATCTGTAGGTCGCGAACCCAAGGCCAGATTAAGCACCTATTGGACCCTGGGGCTATAATTTTATATGGGCCCTTTTAAAAAAACATGCTTTACAAAGCTGCTCGCTACACTCGCAGAATGATACATTTTTTGAACTATTTTTCATAAATTGTTAATTGCATTATAAAATTATAAGATTAATAGGTATAATTGTATGTATAATTGTATATCACAAAATTAAGTGACGTGAAATTATGCGTTTGTACTCTACGTAGTTCCGAGCAAGGCCGGATTAAGTACTTATTGGGCCCAGGGGCTGAAATTTTATATTGGCCCTTTTGACAAAATATGCTTTACAAAGCTACTCACAAAACGATAAATTTTTTTTAATTATTTCACAAATTGTCAATTGCATTCAGGGCCGCATTTAAGGGGGGCGGGGGCACTGGCTACAACTGCCTCGGGCGCCAACATTTTATGGTCGGAAATTTGCTCATTTGTGAATTATTGAACTTTTAAAATTATTTTGAAATTATTATCCTTTTTTTCTTTTAATAACAGTATCATAAATTAATGTTAATGTGTTTATAGCAATATAGCTATCAGCGATCTAGAATATTATTAATATACCTACCTAATATTAGTTCCCAAATTTGTTGTGATAATGTCAATAAACATAGGTTTTTTATAACAATACGGCGTATTATGTTATCACCTGTGGCATACGGTGGCGTGCCTACTACAAAAAATAGCATTGATTTTAGAATATCTAAAAGGTTCATGAGGATCTATCTCCTCGTATATTTTCCGTGGGTAGGTCCCTTAGATGGGCGCCAATTTTTTTTTTGCGCCGGGACGCAAAATGTCTAAATACAGCACTGATTGCATTATAAAATTATAAAATGAATAGATATATACAATTTATATCTATAAAATTACTAATTTTAGTAAGATAAAAAAAGGTGTATCGGCTATCGCCCGGGCTAAACCCCCCCTCCCTTTAATGCGGCCTTGAGCGAACCCCTAAATGAGGGATCGCCATTCTCAGAAATAATTAAATGCTGATGTAGAAAAATAACCTTTAATTAACATTAAAAGTAAATAATTTATACATGACCATAGTAATAAAAATGAAAAAGTTAGTTTGTAATATGTATATGCTATAAACTTAATTTCTTTCATGTAGGAATTCAAAAACTCGTATTATTGTTTTGTTATTGGTTAATGATATAATATATCTTATTACTAGTAAAACAGGTAAAAGCTTTAGTTAGTTTTTATTGTAAAGTGGGGTCTTGAGGCGACTGATTTAATTTTTACCTTTTTTGGGGTCGCGACGTTAAAAAGGTTGATAAACGCTGATTTTAATGACTAATACTTTCTAATAAGTTACTCATTTTAATGAAACATTGCTAATTGTTTTTATATATTTTTATGTATAAAATAATAATACCCATATTTTGCTTTAATAGTTTTAGATTATAAATACTAAGCTTATAGGTAAACTGAAACTCTAAATTTGTAATAATTAGTAATTAATGATTAATCTTATGTTATATTACAAACATAAAGGTTCAGTTCATCTATAAACTTAGTATTTATAATCTAAAAACTATTAAAGCAAAATATGGGTACTACTATTTTATATTAAATGTAATTAATAATTACATTTAATTATTAAAGTTCCTGCATTCTTCGAATACTCTTTGAATATTGAAACTTTTTGACTATACTAACTATTGGAAGTCATCAAATATGATTACACTGTAAATTCAGGGTTTGCAGACTTTCTAGAATCTAGATATATGTCTTACCTTACAAAAGTCATATTAGGATTTCATATTTATTTTCGTATTTTGTGTGAAAATTTTTGCTTTTAGGTTAATTCCATTTTAACTAAAAATTGTAAAAAATCTATTTATTAAAGAGTGAATAAAATATGAAATGTTAGTTACATAGTATTCATATTACGTGTAATTTAAGGTAAAAATATATTTCTCACTTAGAAATTAATTATTTATTTACATTTATCATGCACAGAATCGAATTCAAGAGGGACTATGAGGGCCTCTCTTAGATCTCAGTTATTTAAAATATTTCAAAAATTAACTTAATTTTCAATTTATTAATTAAATTAAAGAGGAGAAATAATATACTTATAATACATTATGTTATATTGCTTATTTAAATTTAGGAGTGATTATTTATAGTTTATAGTCCTTAAAAGTCCTAACCAAGAAGTAAAAAAAAACAGAGAATTGGTCAAATTAATTTGCTAATAAACTGTAGTATTTTATCAACTACTAAATATTTAAGGCACTTTATCCTATGTTATTATATAACAGGGGCGGTGAACCTTTTTTAGGTCGTGCCAAATTTTTCCAAATAAGGTTTTGAAAATTGGTCACGTGACCAAAGGAAATTATATTTTTTAAAAATTAAATTAAAGATTTATTACAGTATTTTTATTAAGTAGGTACTACATATTTTTTTTTTTTTTTGTAATTTTATAAATGATATTTTAATATTTTATTAAATATCCTTGAATTTGGTGAGATTAAAATATATTTAATTCATTTATTCTGTTTCTTAGCGGATAAAGTTTTGATGTTATGAGTGTACTTTGTTATTTTTAGTGAAACACAAGCAGCAATTGTTTCATCGGTCAAAGCATTTCTTTCCTCCGATTTAATCTGAGATTTAATTAAATTCGTTATAGAGAATAAAGAAGCATAATTTGTTGAAAAATATGAATTATAAAGAATATTATCATTTTTATCATGTATGAATATTATATTCACTTTAAAAACGTAAATTAAATTAAATTTAAATGCCTATGATTATGTATTTAAATAATTTTTTTTTCGTTCAGCTTTTTTTCATTTTTAATTCTGCGTCTAATAATGCACAGTTTTTACGTTGTATAATATGCTAGTGGTTCTTAACTTTTATGTGCAGGCATCTCAAGATATTTACTCAATTTTTCATGCGATTTTATTCAAAATAATGTTCAATTATTCGTGTTCCATAGATTGAAAAATGCGGTAAAAAACAAACTCATTTATACCGTTGTCTTTGGTTCAGGATAATGGTTACCGTTTATCTTGATTATAAAGACCCTTAATTGTCTAAAATCCCTTGTATCAGAAATAAAAATAAGTGCTGTGGTTTTTATACTCTGCATTTTTCAATACTAGTTACTTTTTGAAATTGGAACGACTAAAATAGTCAACCATAAATTATGTGACGATCCATAAGGAAGTAATCCTTATATGATTTTGTTTCAAGGTCCTTGTTAGTTCAATGTTATATACGGCCCTGGTGATATGTGAGTGTTTATTTTTAATTTAACAATAATAATTATTGTAAAAATTAATAAATTATTAATAAATTATTTATTTATGATAATTTATTTTATTTAATATTTATTAATTTATGCATGTGATGAAACAAGAGGAAAAAAATGCAATAAGAGTTGCTATGATAATGAACGATGAAGGGGAAAGAGGAAGAGGAAGACCAAAAAAGGGATGGTTAGATACGATTGAGAATGATATGAGCATCGTTGGTGTATGCATAGGGGATGTAGAAAATCGAGACGAGTGAAGGTTTAGGATAATGGTGACTAACCCCAAATAGTTGGAAAAAAGGTGAAGAAGAAGAACAATAATTAATTTATAATTGAATATAACATATAAATGTATATTAATGTCATAGAAAATTGTTATTATGTAATTGATGTTAAAGATATGTCTACATATTGTGTGTGTCATATTTTACTCAAATTGTCTATTTAAATTTGTAGATATTGTAGATCTGTATTGAACACGTTTGAATGATCCAAGAACACCGGTAAAAGGTATTTTTAAATCAAAATATTTCTTTTTATGATCTATTTATCATAATATATTTATATCAATTTTTATATTTTCTAACTTTGGTTCATTCGATAATCTTACCTTGTATTGTATAAATACTTAAATTAAAATACTTTTTATATTATTTTATTGGAGATGTATTTAATTTTAGTTATGTTCATCGATTTTTGTGTCCTACCATTATCAATTTAATTTCTTAATTCAGTAAATAATGAATATTAAATATAATAGGGAAGTTTTAAGTATTATTTTTAAACCATTTCCATAGTTTAAAATACGTAATTAAAGATATATATATATATATAATTTAATTTAGTATATTTGATTTATCACTAACTTAAAGTCATTTTATGCACTTTCGTGATTCCCAATTATGTATTTTTAACTGTTAAATAAAATATTAATTTTTGTCAAAAAAATATGGGTTTTAATACATTGTTTATTTATCTGTTTAATGATTTGCATAGCATGTGCTTGCATTTTCTACCTCACGCCTTCACTGTTCTATAATTTTTTTTATAAATTGTCTTGCGTTTTACTTATTTCTTTTAAATTACCTATCCAATTCTATAAATAGAAAACAATATTCTATTTGTGGATAGTATTTTTATGTATTACTATTTATTTTCATCTGTACTAATATTTACACGATGTCTAAATTGGGTAATACATTATTTTTTTTAATTTTATTTTTTAATATCGCTTGATTGAATGATACACATATGAGGCGGGAAATCTACTCAGTAGTAGAATCCAACGTGATTATTATTATTATTATTTTTAATTTTTTTTTATGTTATTATTTAGGTAGCAGATCTATGCACCATAATAAAATTTAAAACTTAAGCTTCGATTATTTTGTATTTCTGGAAAATGTATAAATTGTTTACACGTTTAACAACATTTTGTTTATTTTTGATTTTCAAATTTTTGGTATAATTTACGTAATATAGAAATTAATTTTAAGAACTTAAAAATATTAATCCTTAGTTTGTGTTATTAAAATATTCTTTTAAAATTTGCTTTTAATTAACTATGGAGAATTTCATACGGTGGTGCTGTGTGTACTTTAAAACTTAAATATTTATGATAAAATATATCAAAGGCATTACTATATTAATGACTAGTACGAATATGTTATCAAATAATGACGCCGCATGTATTTTAAATATTTATCTGTATTAAATAATAAAAACTTGGTATTAATAATTAATAGCGTGTGTTAGTAATGACTAATGACCAAAAGTCGATTTTTTAACATTTGTTTGTTGTTTTGAGTTATCTAAAGTAAAATGTACACACAGTACTAATACAATTTTATTTAAATGAATTAAATTACATAAGTTTAATTTTGCTTTATATTTTTTTTTTTACACAAATTGCAATTATTTTTTTTAAGTTTGGATCAATTTTTTTTTTCTGAAAATATAATAAGAAATTAAGGAATGTTGCTAACTGATGATTCATTGTATTTATTGTCTATTGCATTGGAAATTTAAGTTTTAAACTATTAATTATTCAATTTAATTTAAATAAATAAATGTTATAAAAGTAACTAATTATTGTGCCTATGGTATTTGGTTTTAAGTACGTGCATAAATATTTGATTTTGCTCTATGACTAATTAGTGGCATGTTCCTTGCTCTAACTGCCCAAGTCATTATTAATGATTTAAAAAATAAATCACTGCAAGACAATAAACTATTATCTTTTATTTATTTTCATGTCTTATTAAGTGTTCCAACCTATAATGAATATTAAACCCTAGAAATAAAAACCTTCAGTAAACTTAATGTATGTGGACAATAAACAAAAATCATTAATATATTGTCTTGTAAAGTGATTAATTTATTATACCTAGTTAAAATTTTTGTGTTAATAATATATTTTTTATACATTTTAAGTTATACTTTTTATTTTTACGAAAAATAAAGTTATACTTCATTCACTTATTATTGAATCAAAATGAATTAAATTTATATTACAAGTGGTTTTTAAGATAAGGTTGTTACTAGAAAATCAGATGTGTCATAGTTAAATACTGATTACGTAGTTAGTATATATTTAACTAGACATTAATACCAGGTGATACCTTTATTATGTCATTTATAATAACTTTATTATCATCAACTACTGTTACTCCAAAACTTAATTGAAAGAAATGTATATTATGATTTGTATTTTTTATGTATTTAAATATTCTGTTACATAAAATTTGTCAATTGTATTATATTTTATTGTGCAGTTTTAACACATTTATTTCAATTGTATATTTTGTTCTCTTCAATTATACAAATAGTATATAAGTCATAAAATGCTATTCACACTTAAATATACAATTATTAAATTATATAGTTTACTAATAATTGTAACTTTATCTGATCAATAAAAAGTTATTAGTACTTAAAAACTTTAATTGGTTGTTAAATATATTTCATATATTATAATAATTAATTTTTTTTTTTTTTTTTGTTATTTACTTTTATACTGAATATATTTTGTTCATTTATTATAGGCCTAGTATGTCTCAAGGCAATGTTATACATCAAAGACTTACTGAAAAAGATTTTAATGTAAGCACTCCTGAGGAATTTGTCAAACGTTTTAAAGGAACAAAAGTTATTAACAAGGTGAATACTAATGATGAATAATTTATATTAGTTTAATTCATTTTTAATAAAAATATTTTTTTGAATATTAAAATTAACTAAATATAATAATATGTTTATAATACATTAGGTTTTGATTGCTAACAATGGTATTGCTGCAGTTAAATGCATGAGATCTGTTCGTCGATGGTCTTATGAAATGTTTAGAAATGAAAGAGCCGTACGATTTGTAGTGATGGTTACACCAGAAGATCTTAAAGGTAACATATTAATAATAGATTTTTTAATTTGTTTTATCTGTTCTAACTATGTATTTAGTTTTTAACTGTATCTTGGACACTAGCCCGTAATGTAATGTAAAATAAAATAAACATAAATATTAATTGATATTTGTTTGTTTTTCTAACACATCGAAATTAGTTTCTTGGATATTTTTTTTTTTTTATTAAACTATCAATTTTAACTTTAAACTAAAATTAATTTTTATTTATTGGAGTTTGTCAGATTATATTTTTAAATTATTATTTTCTAGCAAATGCTGAGTATATTAAAATGGCTGATCATTATGTACCAGTACCTGGAGGTACAAATAACAACAATTATGCTAATGTTGAACTTATCGTCAATATAGCCATTCGTTCTCAAGTTCAAGTATACATTTTTTTATATAATTAATATAACATTTAAATCATTATTTTTTTTTTTTTTTTTATATATTATATGTTTAAAATAGGCTGTATGGGCTGGTTGGGGACATGCCTCTGAAAATCCAGAACTCCCCAAACTTTTGGAAAAAAATAAGATTTCTTTCATCGGACCACCTGATAAAGCTATGTTTGCTCTTGGTGATAAAATTGCTTCAAGTATTGTTGCCCAAACCGCAGAAATTCCAACATTGCCATGGTCTGGTTTAGGTATAACTCAAAATAGCATATAGATACATACTTACCTACACATTAATATCGATGTTTGAAATGCCATGTATTATAACCCACTAAAATATGATTTCACAAGACACTTTAAACATGTTGTTTACCTACATAATAATTTTTTATTGTATGAAATAGAATTTATTTATTCCCTGATACATGAAAAATCAGATGTTTTAAGAATTGAAATTTTATAATAGTTATTTAAATTACTAAAATTTAATAATTTTTTACAATCCCATTTTCGACCAAAACGTGGTTTAAGACAATTGGCCATTTAATCATCGATATAATAACTAAAATATTTATTTTATAAATGTTCTGCTTTTAGGTGTAACTGGTCATTACTCTGGAAAAAAAATTGAAATTGGACCAGAATTGTACAAACAAGGATGTGTTGCTAATATTGAAGAAGGTATCGTGTCCGCTGAAAAGATAGGATACCCAGTTATGATAAAAGCTAGTGAAGGTGGTGGTGGTAAAGGTATAAGGAAAGTGGAAAATACTGAAGAATTCCCAAATGCATTTAAACAGGTATTTTCAAAAACAATTTGAATTATTGAATTTTATATTCAGTTATAATGAAAGTAAACTAATTATTTGCAGGTCCAATCTGAAGTCCCTGGATCACCAATATTTATTATGAAATTAGCTAAATGCGCCAGGCATTTAGAAGTACAACTTTTAGCTGATCAATATGGTAATGCTATATCATTGTTTGGACGTGATTGTTCAATTCAGAGAAGACATCAAAAAATTATTGAAGAAGCTCCTGCAGTGATTGCTGAACCAAGCGTTTTTGAAGATATGGAAAAAGTAATATTTTACTATAGTTATTCTTTTACTGGTTTTTATCTAAGCTATTATATTATAGGCCGCAGTTCGTCTTGCTAAAATGGTTGGTTATGTTAGTGCTGGTACAGTTGAGTATTTATATGACACAGATGGAAACTACTACTTTTTGGAATTAAACCCTAGACTTCAAGTTGAACATCCATGTACAGAAATGGTGTCTGATGTTAATTTACCAGCTGCTCAATTACAAATTTCTATGGGCTTACCTCTTAACTGTATCAAAGACATAAGATTATTGTATGGTGAATCTGCTTGGGGAGATAGCTTTATTGATTTTGATGCACCAAGACATAAACCTCATCCATGGGGTCATGTAATTGCTGCTCGAATTACTAGTGAAAATCCTGATGAAGGTAATTGTTTAAGAACTTAACATATATTAATATTTTATAGTATAAATTGTGTATGGCATGATTAATGTAGCTATTTAACATTTAGCAAACTTGTTTTTAATTAACAGTGAAGTTCACTGCCATAAGAAACTGAGTATACATATTAGATTAGGTAGTTCTACAAATTAATTATATTTTAAAATATTTTCTAGTGTAAATTCTCAGTTTCTGTCTTTTACATGTTTCACTATTTATATTAGATTAGATTAAATTATGTCAAATATATGAGTAACTAAATAGTTGCATGCTTTTGTTACTTAATATAATAGTATAAATCATATTTTTACTAAGGAAGTATTGATATTTGAAGTACTATTAATATTTTATTAGTAATTATTAATATATAATATTACCCAAATCATAAAATCAATTTGTTTGAGTTTATTACATTTATATTATTGTTTACTAGGGTTTAAACCTAGTTCTGGAACTGTTCAGGAGTTAAATTTCCGTTCTTCAAAGAATGTATGGGGATACTTCAGTGTAGCTGCTTCAGGAGGATTGCATGAATTTGCTGATTCTCAATTTGGTCATTGTTTCTCCTGGGGAGAAAATCGAGAACAAGCTAGAGAGTAAGATTATTTAATTAAGGTATATAAAGGAATATATTTTAATCCTACATTTTTGTTTGCTCATTATAGAAATCTAGTTATTGCACTTAAGGAATTATCCATTAGAGGAGATTTCAGAACTACAGTTGAATATTTAATCACACTTCTTGAAACTGAGTCATTCCAGGTATATAATGGTTTATTTTTATATTAATATGTTTTTAAATTTATTAAAATTTATTTCAGTCAAATACAATTGATACTGCTTGGTTGGATTTATTAATAGCAGAGCGAGTACAATCTGAAAAACCAGATGTATTACTTGGAGTCATATGTGGAGGACTTCATATAGCCGATCGTAAAATTTCAGAATCATTCCAAAATTTCCAAACATCTTTAGAACGGTAAAATAATTTAGTTATTATGATAGTTTATTTAGATGAGAAATTAGTAAATGGTTCATTGAATATTATCTAAAAATTATAAAGCTAAAATAATGATCATAAATCACAACATTATTTCACAATATTTACTTATTTAAATAAATTATTGATTGACATTTAACCTGTGTGGTTTTAAATATATATTGCATAACTATAATAACAAATATATGTATATATTCTAATTTTTATTAAAATAATATACTACAAATGCCTAAAACTATTATTTTTGTATTACTAAAAAGAATATGTGAGATAAAAATAATTTATAATTATTCATAATTTATAAGTAAGCTGTATGTTATCCAATTGCTAAAAAAAATGTTTGTCATTCATATTACTTCAGATTTAATAGTATACCAATAAATAATCAGCATAATATTATGATGATTACCAAAATATGTTACCTTTCCAATTAAAATTATCAATATGTTTTACAATTATGTTTATATCATAAATATTGTACAACTTTAAAATCAATTATTTAAATTTAATTCTCAAAACCTAAATATTATTATATTTTATTTTAAATGTTTTGATTATTATAATGTTATTTTTGTTTTCAGTGGTCAAGTATTGAGTGCTAATGCTTTAGACCACCAAGTATCTGTTGAATTAATACATGAGGGATTTAAGTATAAAACCACGGTTACTAAATCTGGATTGAATTCATATTTCCTCATCATGAATGGTTCATTTAAAGAAATTGAAGTTCATCGTCTTTCTGATGGAGGTACACAGTTATTAAATTTTATTTTATTTCTGTTGTATTATATACAATTAATTTTCTACATAAATTTCAGGAATTTTGTTATCCTTGGATGGATCAAGTTTTACTACTTACATGCGAGAAGAAGTTGATAGATACAGAATCGTAATTGGTAATCAGACATGTGTGTTTGAAAAAGAAAATGATCCATCCTTATTACGTTCACCATCTGCTGGTAAATTGATCAGTTTTCTTATAGAAGATGGTGGTCATGTCAAAAAAGGTCAAGCTTATGCCGAGATTGAAGTAAATTTTTATTAAGAACTCTACTGTCTCATTTATTTTTTATAATTTAAATAAATACTAAAGAGTAATAACTAATTTATGGTTTGCTATTTTTAATAGGTTATGAAAATGGTGATGACATTAACAGCAACAGAAAATGGTCATGTTTCTTATAATAAACGGCCCGGTGCTGTGTTAGATGCTGGCTCATTAATTGCAACACTTGAATTGGATGATGCATCATTAGTCACAAAAGCTGTTGAATATAAAGGACAATTTCCTGAACTAGACGGAACTTCACATATTTATGGAGAAAGTCTTAACAATATACATACATGCTACAGACGCATGTTAGATAATATTCTTGCTGGTTTTTGCTTGCCAGAACCATATCATCATGTTCGTTTAAGAGAAGTCATCGAAAAGTTTATGAATTCTCTGCGTGATCCTAGTTTACCTTTATTGGAGTTGCAGGTAAGGCATTTTAATTTTTATAGCTTGAAAATTAAATAATGAAACTTATTATTATAAATTTTAACAAAATTATTAGGAAGTTATATCATCAATATCTGGTAGAATTCCAAAAGCTGTCGATAAAAAAATTAAATCATTAATGAAGCTATATGAAAGAAATATAACATCAGTTCTTGCACAATTTCCTAGCCAGCAAATAGCTGCTATTATTGATGGGTGAGTAAATATTATAAATGCTCAATTTTTATTACATTTTTATTTTAATTATCAACAATAGTCATGCTGCAACCTTACAAAAACGAACAGATCGTGATAGTTTTTTCCAAACCACCCAAGGAATTGTACAACTAGTGCAAAGATATAGAAACGGAATTCGTGGACGAATGAAGTCTGCTGTTCATGAATTATTAAAACAATATTATGAAGTGGAAAGTCAATTTCAACATGGTAAAGAATATATGTATATATATATATATATATACATATATTAATTTTTTTTTTTTAATTTTACTATAATTAATTAAATTTTTTTTTGCAGGAAGTTATGATAAATGTGCTACAGCTTTAAGAGATAGGTATAAAGATGATATGGCTGCTGTTACTTCAACTATATTCTCACATACTCAAGTGGCAAAGAAAAATATGCTAGTTACAATGCTAATTGATCATTTATGGGCCAATGAGCCTGGATTAACTGATGAGTTAGCTGCTACTTTAAATGAACTGACATCACTTAATCGCAGTGAGCATTCAAGAGTTGCTCTTCGTGCACGACAAGTTAGTACACTTAACAATTTACATGCTTTAATCGTATTTGTAGTATTTAAATGTTATGAGATACATAATAATCATAGTTTTAATATATTTTTAATAAAATTATGTGTTATATTTGTTATTTAGGTACTTATTGCTGCACACCAACCAGCATATGAATTAAGGCATAACCAAATGGAATCAATATTTTTATCTGCTGTTGATATGTATGGACATGATTTTCATCCTGAAAACTTACAAAAACTTATCCAGTCAGAAACTTCCATATTTGATATTCTCCACGATTTCTTTTATCATTCTAACCGTGCAGTTTGTAATGCTGCATTAGAGGTATTATTAATTAAAATTTAATATGCCCAAAAATAAATAAAATATAATTAAAAACTTAATATTATTGTTCTATTGGAATTAGGTTTATGTAAGACGTGTTTACATATCGTATGATCTTACGTGTTTACAACATTTGGAACTGTCTGGTGAAATATCATTAGTTCACTTCCAATTTCTTTTGCCTTCTTCCCATCCTAACCGGTACGTTAATAATATTTTAATTAAACCTGTCTAGCAAATATAATAATTGTTTTCATACTTAGGCAACAAAATAAGATTAATTCTGTATCTACTGAAAACTTGGAATCACCAACTAAAACTCCATTACCATACATTCCAACATATCATAGAACCGGCTGTATGGCTGCATTTGAATCATTTGCTCAATTCGAACAATACTTTGATGAAATTCTTGATATTATGGAAGATCTGTCTACTCCTGTGACTATGCACCAAAAAATTATTGATGCCTTAGAAAGTGGTAGTGAATCTAGATTGAGCTCTTCTCTTAATGTGAGCTTAAATCTTGGTGACGTCCGACCGGCAGACCAAGAAAATCTTCAGGTATATTGTTTTGAAATTTATTTGAATCATTACTAAAAATATTTGTGTTTTTGTTTACAGATGGAACCTTGTCACATTTTGTGCATAGCTATGAAAGATACTGGAAATATGGAAGATGATAAACTTGGCAAGATGTATGAAGAATTTTGTCAAAAACATAGAGAGGAATTGAAGAAAAGATTAATTCGAAGAATCACGTTTTTGGCTTTAAATAAGTAATCTAGAGCAATATTTATAATTTAGAGAAATTGACATATTTAACTATACATGATTGTAGAAAATTAATGTTAATTTATTGCCTTCAATGGTATAATAATAATAATATATATGTAGATAGATAGTTAAAGTAAATTAACTTGTATGGAAAATTTCTTTTATACGCGAGCTAACTAAAATAATTATTTACAATTATAATTAAATAATAGAAAATTTTATGTTATTGATTGTAATAAAACTGTAAGTAATTTAGATATTTTCTTTTACTACACAGTACTTATTTAATCATC
This sequence comes from Sipha flava, assembly GCF_003268045.1. NCBI lineage: Eukaryota > Metazoa > Arthropoda > Insecta > Hemiptera > Aphididae > Sipha > Sipha flava. The sequence goes on from NW_020273605.1 coordinate 396,482, forward strand.
AAATTTTAAATTATAATTTTATACGTTTTATTAATCATAATATTATTTCTAAAATGCATCCTTTTAAATATTCATTAATAATTATAAAAAATTATTCATTAATATTAAATTTGTGGCCTTGTACATTATAGAAAAATTAAAACAGTGATTAAATTATCTTTATTTTACAATGTCTATATTGAAGAATAATTCAAACCTGTATTCAATTATAGCTTTTAATATATTAAATCATTATTGAAAACTCATAATTTTAAACTAATAAAAATATATACATTTTTATAGTGGATTAAATTTTTTTTTTAAAATGTTTCTTTTTATATTAATTTTTAGGAGACAATTCCCTAAATTATTCACCTACAGAAACTATGATAATTTTGGAGAAGATAGAATTTATCGGCATTTAGAGCCAGGTATGGCTTTCCAATTAGAATTGAATAGAATGAGAACTTATGAATTAGAAGCGTTACCAACATCAAATAGAAAAATGTATTTATATCTAGGAAAAGCGAAGGTTGGTTTAAATATCAAAACAATTATTTAATATTCAGTAAATTAATTTATTTATCTTTCAAATAGGTCCCAAGAGGTCAAGTAGTAACTGATTATCGATTCTTCATACGTTCAATTATAAGACATCAAGATTTAATTACAAAAGAAGCTTCATTTGAATATCTCCAAAATGAAGGAGAAAGAGTATTATTGGAAGCAATGGATGAATTAGAAGTTGCTTTTAGTCACCCTCACGCGCGTAGAACAGACTGTAATCATATATTTTTGAATTTTGTCCCCACTGTTATAATGGATCCTGGAAAAGTAAATATACAAATAAATAGTTTATATTGAAACTTATTAAAATACATATTATTTATGTGTTTAGATCAAAGAAAGTGTCACTAATATGGTCATGAGGTATGGCCCACGTCTTTGGAAACTACGAGTTCTTCAAGCTGAACTTAGAATGACAATACGACCTACACCAACAAGTAAAACTTCAAATGTCCGCCTTAGTCTTGCTAACGGTAGTGGTTATCATTTGGATATTTGTCTGTACAAAGAAATTACTGATTCTAAATTGGGGATGGTAAGAACATGGACACATCATTTGTGACTATATTTTACTTACCTGATATGAACTACATTGATTAATGTACATTGGTTTATTATCTTGTTTTTTAATCAATTTTAATTTTAATATAATCTATTTTTAATATTATTATGATATCTTTTAATGATTGTCTTAAGTTCAAAAAACTCATAATTTATTTAATTTTAAAGATTAAATTTGAATCATATGAATCAAAGCAAGGTCCTTTGCATGGACTCGCCGTTTCTACACCATATGTTACAAAAGACTTTTTACAACAAAAAAGATTCCAAGCCCAAAGTGCTGGCACAACATACGTGTATGATATTCCTGATATGTTTAGACAGATGATTGAAACTATCTGGCAAGAATATATAGCAGAACATCCAAATGGTAATTAACATTAATTTTGTATTCATATTATATTTTATTATTTTATTTTTATTATTTTATTTTTTATTCAATTATAATTTTATTTTAGATGGAGTGTTAAAAAATAATATATTATTTGATTATGTTGAACTTGTTGTGGAAGATAATCATATAATTGAACAAAAGCGTTTCTCAGGTGAAAATACCGTAAGTATTTTTTTTTATTATACCTTTTTAGATTTGTTCTATGTATGATTATGGTCTGTATATTAACTAATGTTATATTAGGCTGGCATGGTTGCTTGGAAATTTACAATGAGTACTCCTGAGTATCCTTCTGGTAGAGACATCATTGTAATCGCTAATGACTTAACAGTAAATATTGGTTCATTTGGTCCACAAGAAGACATTGTATTTGATTTGGCATCTAAAGAAGCTAGGAGAAGAAAAATTCCACGTATTTATATATCTGCTAATAGTGGAGCTCGTATTGGTCTTGCAGAAGAAATAAAAAGTTTGTTTAATGTGGCATGGGAAGACCCATCAGATCCAGAAAAAGTAAATTAATATAATTTTAAAATTGTCCTTTTTATATTTTTTGCATATGTAATTTTTATCATACATTTAACTATATATTTTAAAATTTAGGGATTTAAATATTTATATTTAACACCAGATGACTACGGTAAATTAGCTGGACAAAATTCAGTTGAAGCTGAATTGATTGAAGATGAAGGGGAACCACGATACAAATTAACTGACATTATTGGTACAAATGATAAACTAATGGTATAAAATATAAAAAATATTTGTTATATATGTATTTTGTAAATAGGAAAGGAGTTTGGTTATGGTGTTGAAAATTTAAAATTTGCTGGAATGATAGCCGGGGAAACATCTCGTGCTTATCAAGATATTGTTACTATTTCAATGGTATCTTGTCGTGCTATTGGTATTGGAGCTTACCTTGTACGACTTGGTCAAAGAGTTATTCAAATCGAAAACTCTCACATTATCCTTACAGGATATAGTGCCTTGAATAAGGTTTATTTTTAAATTATTCTTTTTAGTCTGACATTTTTTTAATATTATATAATATAATAAAGAACAATATGTTGTAGCTTCTTGGCCGTGAAGTATATGCATCAAACAATCAATTAGGTGGCATTCAAATTATGTATAACAATGGTGTTTCTCATAAAACTGAAGCTAGAGACTTAGATGGTGTATATAGAATTTTAAAATGGCTCTCTTACATTCCAAAGACTAAAGAATCTCCCTTGCCTATAATAAACAGTGTGGATCCTGTAGAAAGAGATATAGACTATGTACCAACTAAAGTTCCATATGATCCTCGTTGGATGATTGCTGGAAAAGAAGATTCAAGTTCGTCTTAATAAATAAAATATATACATATTATTATTTTATTATATATTATCTAATATAATTTATTTAGATGGCCATTGGGAGTCTGGATTTTTTGACAAAGGATCTTGGGATGAAATAATGCAACCGTGGGCACAAACTGTTGTATGTGGAAGAGCGAGACTTGGAGGAATTCCAGTTGGTGTTATTGCTGTTGAAACGAGAACAGTAGAAGTTGTTTTACCAGCAGATCCTGCCAATTTAGACTCTGAATCCAAAGTAAACATTCTAACATCATATAATACTTCTTTTTTATAGCTATTTATAAAAATTAATTTAATATGTACTTATGTATATTAGACTGTCTCACAAGCTGGACAAGTATGGTTTCCAGATTCTGCTTATAAAACGTCACAAGCTATTAAAGATTTTGCTCATGAAGATTTACCACTTTTCATTTTTGCTAACTGGAGAGGATTTTCTGGTGGAATGAAAGGTATTTTTTTAAATTTTTTTTTTTTATTAAAATGTTTGATTTAAAACCTGGAATACATTTATTTATTTTATATACATATTTTTGTATTTGTCAGATATGTATGAACAAATTATGAAATTTGGTGCTTATATTGTTGATGAACTAAGACAATACAATCAGCCAATTATTACGTATATTCCACCATTTGGTGAGTTACGAGGAGGTGCTTGGGCTGTTGTAGATACTACTATTAATCCAAGACACATTGAGATGTACGCGGATCCAGATAGCAGGTAATGTTTGAAATATAAGATTTGATTTGATAAAGAAGTAAATATAATTATGTAAAGCAATTTTGTTATATACATTTTATTATTATAGTTTCTCATATCATAAAATATTATGTCTATTTACAGAGGTGGTATTCTAGAACCAGAAGGAATTGTTGAAATTAAATTCCGCGAAAAAGATATATTAAAATCTATTCACAGAATTGATACGAATATTTTGAGTCTCAAAGCGAACACTAATCCTACCCCTGAACAAGCTATAGAAATTGAGAAGGATGTTGCTGACAGAGTTTCTGTATTGAAACCTATTTTTCATCAAGTTGCAGTGCATTTTGCTGACTTGCATGATACACCAAAATGCTTACTGAGTAAAGGTGTTATAAAAGATATTGTAGAGTGGAAGAAATCTCGTAATACATTATATTGGCGACTGAAAAGACGTTTATTACAAAATCAAATACAAAAAGTCATCACAAAATCAAATGATGCTATTCAAGATGATGTTGCCTATGAAATGTTAAGAAGGTGGTTTGTTGAAGACAAAGGCACCACAGCTGTAAGTACAATTTTATTTATTATATAATTCTTAATTAATATGTATTAATTTAAAGTTCAAACAAATTAAAATAAAAACCTTGGTATTCCTTGTATGTATTAATAATATTCATCTTGATCTTACATGAACAACAGTATGATTTATTGGATAAATTATAATCTTTAATATACTATTTCTATGTTCTTATAAGTTTTTTATTATTGAAATCACTTATTTATTTTAATTTTTAAAAGAAATAACAGTTTTATAACTTTTTACCAAAATCATAAAAGTGAATCATTCTAGTGTATATTTTAATACTTAATTTACAACTATATATTTGTTACCAAGGTTGAATTTCAATAACTATTACTAGTAATACTGAATAAAATATTAGATTTTATTTTGTTATTAATAATTTATGATTAATAAAGTTTTATTTTGAATACCTTTATTATAATATATTTATTTTTTTTGCTTATAGTCTTATCTATGGGACAACAATCAAGCTGTAGTTCAATGGCTAACAAGTCAACTTAATGAATCTGATGGTACGATCTTACCTGATTCATTGATTGCTAACAACATTAAAAGTGTTAGAAAAGATGCAGTCATAAATCAAGTCAAATCTACAATTATTGTACGTATTATTAAAATTTATCATACACGATTAATTATTTTATTTGAAAGTAATTGTTTTTTATTTTTATCATAGAATACGCCTGAAGTTACTTCAGATATAATTATGGGCATGTTCCAAAGCTTATCTGAAATGCAGCGTCTTGACTTGATTCACAATTTGACCCAGTTAACGGGTATTGGAAATGTGAATTTAAATAGTTGATTACTTTTTACTATAAGCAGTTATTGTTGTTTATTTCAAAATATATACATAATAAAACAAAACATATAAATATATGTACTTTTATACATATATATTTATATTACTTTAAAATACATTAGTTATTCCTGTATATTTCTGAAAAACAAAATTAATAATGTTAATTACCATATTTCACAAAATTATTATAAAAATGAATAACCTACATGGTATTGAATTTTAAATTATAAATTAAATTTTTTTAATATTTAATTTATTTTTATGAACAAATAATGCTGTCTTCAGTTTTATTATGTAGTACATAGTATATTTCTACAATAAATTGTATAGTGTTTATTTATATTTTATTCCTTTTTCATGACATTTCGTAATACAACAATTTTATTACTCTAAAATATTATTTTATTGCTACATTATATGGGTATATAATAAAAAATAATATAATTGCAAATAGTCATTTTAAAATAGTGTTGTAAATGTTTAATGTTTAATGTGAATCATTATACTATTATAAGGTTTCTTTTTAATAAAAATATTAATATTTATAGATTCAAAAATATATGCAAGTATCAAGATAAATAATTTAAAAAATACTTTTCGTAAATAAATGTATTCGGTTTTTCTTATTAATATTATTAAAAATAACAGACAATGGACCAAATGGAACTAACCAACATAATAATTTCAACCTACAATGGTGTATATAGAGAGGATTCTAGGAATTCATTCCCCCTCCCCCCCCAAATGTATGATTTTACAATGTGCAAACTTATAGTACCCAACCACACAGCAAAGTAAAAAAAAAAAAAAATTACAAACGTATAAATACAATATTTAATTTAAGTGATTCAACGAAATATAATATGATACTAGTATCATCAGTGCTCGACTTGGTAAAATTAAAGAAGGGGGACTCTACTTACTTTAAAAAAAAGAGCGTCTCCAAGACTGGCTGAATGTTATGATTATAGCGTAATAATAGTAGGGGGACGCTAACATTTCTGAAAATTAGTTGGGGTACTCCGTCGCCCTGCGTCCCCACTCAAGTCGAGCACTGAGTATCATAAAGTATAATATATTTATTAAATATATTATTTTTGTATACGCCTCTTCCTCTTCAAAGTAATAATGCCTATACAAAAGAGTACCCAAGAGGGAGGTTTGGGTCCCATTGAAATTTCTACATACTCAACGATTTAATAGTAAATAGTATATTAATAGTATATAGTATATTTTAATTTGCTCATCAAATAATAAATTGATACTTGAATTTGATAAATATTTACATATCAAACGTATATAGTTTATGAGATTATGTCATGCTATTTCTTTGACATTAAAATATGATATTTCAACAAATCTTATACAACTTATAAGATTATATAATAAGATTTCAGTTATATGCCTACAAATAACATAAACTATTAAATATTTCAAAACTATGAAATAGTTAAAATTTTGTAACGCATATAAATTATTTCTTTAAATTTCTAATAATTCGAGTTTCAATTGATATTTTAAGATTTTTTTCGCATTTTTTTTTCTTTTAATTAAGTATTTAGCGAGCTATTAAAAAATTCAAAAAATTATCTCTCAAAAGTTCCAACTAAAACCTAATTCCTATCTTTTATTTTTTATTTGGTGATTGGAGCACTCTTGGTCAAACCTCCGTCGTTTACACAGATAAACCAAAAACATTATGGTAAAATCATAATATATTCTTTGTTTTACTCAAAATCTAAAAATAATAATAATTAATCAAGATATATATTTAAAACCATATATCTTAAATAATTTTCTGTCTCCCTATTTAGTTTTGTGCTCTGCAACTTTTTTACACCCCCTGCCCAATTTAATGCATTTTTTATTCTAAATGTATTCTAAAATATCTTTCTAAACTTTGAAGTAATTTAAATTCTCATTGCTTTTTAATAGAAACCATTTCTTTTTTATGTATACATGAGTTCTGAGCTAAAGTAAACTCGTAAATCCTTTGTTGAATCACCCTACTTTTCTATTGTAAAAGTTAATTCTTCATGTATTTTGAGTTCTTGGCTTTTTGCAGATTTAGTTATATTTTAAATTACAATTTTCATATTTGACAAAGGAATTAGGTACCAAACTAGATACTTCAAGTAATCGGAAATATTAATTCTTTATACTAAAAGTTGCAGCTGATCACGACAGTTATTTTTGATGGCCTAATAGGTATAATATGACTGTTTATTGTCATTATATTTTACTAGTGATAATATTACAACGCTATAATTACGTTTTGCTAAATTTTACCAGCGATATTTTTTCGTGGTACCGCCTTAAAAAAATAAATTTTGTGTAACTTTGTTTACTTATACGTGTAAAATAATATATGGTGTGAATAAAAAAACAAATATTGTACCTCATTATTTTTTATTACGGTTACCAGTCAGAAATGTCATTATTAGTTGTCCATAGTTGACTGATTATAATTGAACATTTTCTCTAATTTAGTGTAAATATACCTATACTTATATGTCCTTGAACATTTTTAAATTATATCAGTTTTCTATTATTCGTTCTAAAAAACAAAATCTTAGTCTATTCTGACAGGTGTTTGACAGTTTGACATTTAAGTTGGAGTGATACTTGGCAATATTTTTCAGAATACCAATGGTTATAATCGTAAACCTAACCTACATAATTATATAGTTTATAGTTGGCAGTTGTAACACAAGTTATCTAAAATACGATTATCTACGTCCTAAAATACATTTTCATTATGAGTGGAACAAGTCATGAACATTTAATCCTTACGAAAAATAACATTTTTTTTTTTTTTAGGATGCTATAATTTTACTTTTTTATGTTTAACTAGTAATTATGTTATTAATAACTTGTGTACACTCCTCATTTATTTATTTCATTATGCTTCAATAGTTAGTGCACTCAAACCGGATCTATGTAGGAAGGCGAGTCAGATGTTTTATATTAAGGCCCTCAGGATCCTTTTAAAATTCTTTATAAAAGTTATTGTATTATATTGGTTAGGTTTTATGAATAATTGTGTTACTTTTTTTAAAATAACAATAAGACTAACAGTATTTTTTTTATCGTGCAAATGAAATGATGCTATCGTTTTTGTTTGAAAAAACATTTATCTAATCACAGTTTTTATGATTCATAGTTATACAATATTTTTTTAGAATAAATTTTGATTATCTTTTATTTTCTATGGTACCTATAGGAACATAGTATAAGATATTTTGCCTGTGCTGGTTCCAATACGAATAGCAAACTGTCGTAGAGTACTTACTCATAAATAGTATAGAAATTAATTTAAACGTAAGATACCTCCACGAAATGTTTTAAATGGGATCCTATCAGGGGTTTATTTAAGGGGTGGGCCCGTAGAACCCGTGCCTCCTCCATTCACCGTATTTTATATTTTATTACTGTAGGCCCTCTTATTTTTCACGCACGGGCACACATCAAAATACTGGAATAACAATATATCATGATAATATGATACCATTGATTAAATGGATTAGCATTGCTTAAGCAACACCCTGAAAAAATTATAAAACCTGAAGAAGTAGTTGATGCATATACTAATAAACACCCCAGACGTCTTCAGTTATTGTAATTACAAAAATTATATTTAAAAATATGTTTTATTATAAATTTATGTAATAACATTTAATGTTTCTATCAAACACTTGTATTTTGATTATTTCGTTATGAATAACGACAGTTTTTTGAAGTGAAAAAGTTATAATTATGTATACTTTGAACTTTTTGTTTGTGTCCCCCCTCCCCTTATAAGACATTTTTACAATTTCTAATTTCTAAGATCCTACAATTTAAGTCTAAGAGTAAGGGGCCCATATTTTAACTGATATTGCTCAAATCAAATGCAACCTATTCTAAAATATTTGGTAAAAAATGTTATGTTTTTTAAATTATTTATACATTATATTTTATTAAATATACCTACACGTTTTGTTAAGATAGGGCCCAAAAGTATAGTAAGTATAGCACGCCTATGTATCATTTATATAACTCATGATATATTCAATACTCATTATCATGAGTTCATATACACTATACGGTAAATTTTTAAAAAGGAAAAACATTTAACTCTAAAAAAAAAAAAAAATTATATTTTATTCATATTTGACCTATAAAAACTTAATCCAACTAACTTAAAAATGATTGTATCATTGAGCATACGCGACAAAAAATGTTTATGAATAAGAATAGGTAATATTTAGTGTTTTTTAAATTTTTATAACTCCCGTCTAGTCAGTGACGCAACTAGCGGATAAGTTGGCGAATTGAAACCTTAGGGCCCCTGATTTATCAGGGACCCTTTAATAAGGTGAACGGTGGACAAACAATAAAAGTTGATTTTATTTTCTATATTTTATTATTAACATATATGTTTAGTATAAAATGATATATGTATACTATAAAGTATAATTATACTGTTGTTTTTATTTTTAAGTCTTAAGTGATTGTATAATATATTTAACTTTACCAGTAACAGTTTTTGGTAAAAACTATTTAAATATTTTGGACCAAAATTAAATGATGAAACTGCAGTATTACATTTTGCATTTTATGATTCTTAAATACAAATAATTTTTCTGTTATAATATTTAGATATGTTGTTTGTAATTTTTATGTTGTGTATAAAAAACTATAATTCAAACTTTAAATTTTTACTTCGTATGAAAAATGTAATAGTTTTTTACCAACAAGTTTTGCTACCATAATATTAAATCCTTCTACAGCATTATTATTTACATTGCTAATTAAACTTTGCTTGTGATAGGATATAATATTTTTAGTTCCTGATACATCTGCCCATACACCACAAGTTTTCATTTGAGGCACTCAATCAATTTCTATTTCTCTTGGTCCAGCACAAAAATAACTAAGAACGATTTTTATTACCGAAACACCAATTATTCATTTTTATCACAAAAAAACAACAATCGGCAGTAAGTTAATTTGAAAAAAAAAAATATAAATGTTACATGTATTGAACACGATAATTTACTGAACGCATAGTCCATATCCTTATATGTCTATGTAAATTATATATATTATACTGCTATATTATGTCGATCTAAGAGATGTAATTGATTTCTCGTCATCCGTATAAAAGTCACCGACTCAATTAGATTCTTTAATTCTCGGAACCAAGGCCGGATTAAGGGAGGTTTATCCGGGGTGGCAGCTCCGGGGCCATCTCAAGTACCCAAGTGAAAAGGGTCCATACAATATTAAGCTAATACACATTTTATATCGTACTAGAATTAGTAGTTTTATAGACATAAATTATATATAGCTATTAATTTTATAATGCAATTGACAATTTGTGAAATAGTTCAAAAAAATGTTTCGTTTTGTGAGCGTAGCGAGCAGCTTTGTATGGCATATTTTGTCAAAAGGGCCAATATAAAATTTCAACCCCTGGGCCCAATAGGTGCTTAATCCTGCCTTACTAGGAACTACATAGTGTACCAATGCATGGTTTCACATCACTCAATTTTGAGATTAAAAATGTTTCAACTCGGTAGCGGCTTTGAAAGTCCCATAAAGCAAAATAAAAATTCGCCCAATATCAAAAGCTCGATTATAATTTTGAAAACATATTTTAATTTCTTATTCTCTTTTCTAGGTTGTGTAGGAATTACATTTTCATTTTTATGTATTGTTTAATTAATATAGTACCAGATTTAAATTCTTCTCTAAAATACAGACACGGAGTAAAAAAATTCAAATATTTTTTCAAAATTAAAGTTGAATTTCTGGAAGTATATTTTTTTTCTTCCGCTTAATGTTTGAAAAACCGGCCTACTTTCAACTCAACAAATTTATTATATTTAAAAAACAATTAGCTCATAGAATGGCTTTTTATTTTATGAAATTATTAACGATGCAATGGTTTTGATTACTTTGTGGGAGGAGAGGAAGCGGTGTTTAAGATTGTTTAAGACTATTTACATTTTTGGATGGTGGCCTCATTATATATTTGGGTGTTGGGCCTCCAAGTGCCAAGATGTGCCATTGCGCAGGAATAGAGCCAATGGTGTTCGAATTTCGCATCTTGTTTAACGTCACGTTGAAAATGAAATAATAAGTCAAAGAACCAAACGTTACGATAAACGTTTTATTTGCAATCGATAATCGAACGTTCCGAATTCAGTATAGGCTTTCCGGCTTTTCAGCGTTCCGACTAGGACTTACGATCCGTAGTTGTTTTTCGTACCCGCGAAACGGTTTTTACGAACGATTAATGAACGGGGGGGGGGGGCTTTCCGCAGGGGATTCTTCGATACGTCCCGAGCACGAGGTGGCGGCGACACACTCGTTTTAACGGAGCCACCGCTGCATTGAACGTGTTGTTTGGTAGTGTCGGTGCGCGTAAAACGGTACATACAAACGTCCCGTCGCGTTGTCGGCTCGGGTAAATGTTTCACCGCGTCGAAAACCGACCCGACGGCCGCCGCGAAAACGGAGCGTAAAACGATAGTGCCGTGAACGTTGGCGTTGATATTTTCGCCACGAGCCGGACGGAAAACGATGTGCCGGCCCGGCGGTTCGCGTAGGAAGAGAAGGGGCGACGGGCGGTGAACGGCTTCGACGAGGAGCCGCGCGCGCTCGTACCGACCCGGCCGGCCGCCCGTCCAGTCAGTGGCCCGGTCCGTTTCGCGCGCGGCACATTCGTGTTCGGCGCGCGGCCCCGTCAACCGTATACGTGCACGCGCGTATCGATCGCGCGCGTGATGTTTTCCGCGTAAACGGTTATCCCGTCGGCGCACCCGACCACCGTACCGCACCGCACGAGAGCGCTACCGGCGCTCCCCCCCTCCCCCTTGTCCCGGCGGAGAAAAGCGTAGGCGCCGCGGCACACGAGTACACGAACGAGTCGGATCAATTTGAACAACGCGCCCGGCCGAGCGGTACGACGCTGCGAACCCGTCTTGGCAATTAACCGCGCTCGGCGATAGATCATCGTTCGGCACCCGCGCCGTTCTAGTCCGGCTGACCGCACCACGCGGGGTTACCACGGCAAACAGGTGCAGTGAATTATTAAATCGACTTTTTTTTTTCTATTTTTTTTTTTTTATTATTAAACCGGCGTTACCACTACGCGAGGTTGGGATTTGCGATCGGCGCGAGTATATTCCACACCGTAGACACTTCGATCGTTTTGTCAAAACCACCAGGTGTACTATTCACGTTGTTTTCTGTTTGTTGGTCAACGTGTTCGGGTAAACCTGTACCGACGCGACGGGTGTCTTCCGTGCACGAGGAAGTGTACATACTTCTCATTAAGTTACCCTTGAATCTCGTTGAATCTCGTTGGTGTCGTAATGTCAGTATCTAATTTGCGCGTAGGTGTACCTTAACTTAATACATCACATCCTGGATTGCCTTCCGAGTGATCGACGACATTGACTATTATAGTAATTACTACGGAAAAAATACCTGAACATTGAATCCAAATGAATCGTCCGTGTTAGTTGAATACGAGGTTGAATATTTGCAATTGATTAATTCTTACTATCCGAGATTGATCATTAATCAGCGCGTTTCAGCCGTTCTTTAAAATATATTAATAGGCATGTGACGTTCTTCGTCTATTTTTCTATAACATTTATGACATTCTTCTCTTTACAAACACCTTTTTAGAAAGTAATTTTTATCTTGGAACTAAAATTATTAGTGCATGACACATAGTATAAAATTTAAGTAATCTATATGAAAAACTTGATGAAGGGTACATTCTATAGTTATAGTATGTTTAGTTTTGAAAGTTGCGTACTATACAATTCATATTATGTCGGGATTTTTGTATTGGATTTTATTGTCTATATTATTTTCATTACGTGTAAAAATGTATAATAAGAATTATGAGAAAATACAAATTTAAATTACATTTTTTAAAATCTTTACTTAAATTTTTACTAACGTCAAATAGTTATACAAATTATTTTTAATATAGGTATCGTAATATCTAACTAGATTAAATTAAAAAAAAAATACATTTCAAATCACAAAAGTAAATTTTTACTTAGAACATGGTACACGCATGGTGGTTGCAGGATGTGCTCTCCTCCCCCCGAAATATTTTAAATGAGATACTACAATTCAACTCTAAGAATAAGGGACCGTTTTCAGTAAGGGCGTATTTTAACTGATGTTGCTCACATTAAATGTAATTTATTCTAAAATATTTGGTAAAAAATAATTGATGTTTCATAAAAGAAAAAAATGTTCGAAGCTTATTAAAATATAATTGACTACAAAAGTACAAATCATAAATAATTAAAGCTGTTTGAGAAAAATATACAAGATTCAAAAAAAACATATTCATTGGAAAAAATTTACCGTAATATTAAAAAAGTTATGCTATTTTAAATATTTATGCATTATAATTTATTAAATATACCTACAGGAGCCCAAAAGTATTGTAATCACTACTGAAGTATATGTTCGTGTATGCCTATGACCTAGAACTGATAAATTAATATTGAACATTTATTTTTTATCGGTAGAATATCTATAGAAAATTATATATTTAAAGATCTGAATATTTGAATAGCAATTTAATTCAATGTAATTTAATAAGAAATATTTTTAAAGTCGTGAAAAAGTTCTATAGTGATAAATGTCTTTGGATCGAAAAACATTGATATCTTATTACATTATAGAAACCCGATTCAGAGTGAAGTTTCAAGTTTGTATACAGTGTATTTTCAGGCCACAATAGCCACTTAGAGAAATTTGACCATTTTTTGAAATAGAAACCTTTTATTGAAATGGAAACCATTTTTTATTTCTTGTATTACTTTAGTGAAGTTTGTAAAAAAATACATAGTTAAACGAATTGTTCAGGTATTTTTTTTACAATTCTGCTTTTCAATTTGTGTCATATAGTGTTAATTTTCAAATAAAACTACTTAAATTGTATTACCACAAATAGAGCTTATAACAATTTATTTAATTTTACTATTTAAGATTATATTAGATTATTATTAATAAAATAGTTAAGATTTCAGTCTCTTTTGAAACGCTTCATCAATATTTATAATTAGAAAATAAAATTTCATTTTACAATACTTAACCAAAAGTCAGAATTCTGTTACAAACTTTTGTCAAATGTAAATGAACACATTTATTAATTAATTTATATATCTATCAATTGTTATTTTACCAATAACTAAGGAACCAAAAATAGGTTAAATTAGAAACCTTCCAAACATTCCTGTTTATGGCACAGGTTTACCCCTTGAATTATCTTTATGTAACTATAAAAATGTTTATCCAATGGTAAAATGTATAATAAATTATAAAACTGTTTTTGCAAATTTGTACAGTAACCATTCAAATAATTATGTTTACTACATTAGTTATAATATTGAAATAAACATACCTATAAATACATTTTATTATACAAATCAGGCGACAATGACCAACTTAATGAAGAATGATAAAATTACATTAAGTCAAATTGTATCGTTTCTTTTATGAAAAATTATCCACTTTTTTCTTTTTACTAAGTCTCAATCAATTGTTTCTATTTTGTCTAATTTTCAACTTTCACAAAAAGAACGATTTCTGTGTTTGGTACCTAGATTTATTAAATAAATTATTTGTCAGAAAATTCAAAATCTAAAAAAACAAATAATTTTTAACTCGCGAAGAAGAATGGATAAAAAAAAGTTTATAGATAGATCCAATTTTGTCTACTAATTGCTTTAGTTTTATTCAGAATCTAAAATATTATTATTACTGTTTTATTTTAGAGAAATAATTATTTAAGAGATTATTATTAAAAATCCTATCTGAAGTATTGTTTATCAAATTATTGTTTTTGATTTAATTATCTACAGATATTTGTTACTTTATGTAAGTAAATAATTTACTAGGAATAACAGTGAATTTAAAGCCAGGTTAAATATTTTGACTTATTGAAGGAACTTCTCTTTGATGGGCGTAGATTCTTAAATTAGTCCATATAAGATATATTTATGAAGTTTAACTTACTAAGATGTAATTTTAATGACATGTTTTAACTACTTATACATATATCATCTATGTATAATTTTGTTATATTAGCGTAATAGCGTGTAATTGGACTTTAATCCATCACATATTTAAAAATTTATTAGTATATACCTCTTAAGATATTTAATATGAACAAAAAAATATTCTTATTACAAATTTAGGATGAGTGGCTCAGTAGACTAATAAATCAACCTATTTAATATAGACAGTGGAAGACAGTGGTACAAATACAAGATCAAACTCGCTAATAATCAATAACTATTGTTAACTATAACAAGATTAAAAACGAATATGATTTTTATGTATATTCTATAATGAATTTATGCTTTTGCTAATTTACATGAATGTGTTTTTATTTTCAGCAAAACTATCATGAAAGAACCTCCTCCGACCGATTGGCTTATGATCATCGGAATATGTTTCATAAGTAGCTGTATTTTAATCGGAGTACTAAGTGTAATTTGTTGCTTTTGGTCAAAATGTTTGCTATACAATTGTTGCCGACCAAACTACAATAATACTCTTATTATTTCGTATGGTAAATAAACACAATATTTCTATTATTGTTATTTTTATTAAATTATTACTAATTAATTGATAGCTAACCAAATTAAAATATAATAGGTGACATAATAAAATTGATTAAAACAATAACACTATTACTAAAAATAAATAACAACGAAGTTTATAATGAAAATATTTATAAAAATTACTTGCTTGAATCGATTTTTAAATAATATATGTTTTATAATCATAAACAATAATCAAAATATAATCTTTTTAAAATTTATTGATAGGTATCGGGTTTCTTATTGTTATTTCAAACTTTTTTTTAAAAAAACGTATAACGAGAATAAAAAAAAAATATATATATATATGCAGACTTGGGTAAAATACTTTTTAGAAGTATTTAGAATAAATACTCGAATACTTACAAAAAATAGTATTTCGAATATGTATTTAAATACTTTATAAAAATTGTATTCCGAATACATTATTTAGAATACTTCAAAAGTATTCCGAATACTTTTAAAATACTTCTAGTTTTCATACTATAAAAATAATAGATATCCATTCAACAGAAGTATTTGAAATTTTAGGCTAAATATATGTTATTTCATTGTATTTTTATATTACACAATTGTTATAGTTTATGGTTTACAACAATAATAAATACCGGATATTAGATTATACAAGATACGACGGAGAAGTAATAAAATCATTTAAAAAAGAGATGATTTAACAGTATTCGAAATATAGTATTCAGAATACTCGTTATAAGTATTTAAAAAGTATTATGAATACAGTATTCCAAATATTGTATTCGGAATATTACCCAAATATGTATATATGTGTATTAAAAACAAGCTGTTGAACAAATTAAGAATAAAACAAAGATACTCTTCAAATTGCCAATAATCTAAAACTAGTACATTGTTAGATTTAAAGTAATACTTTATTTTTTATTGAAAATAACTGCCCGGTGGCTGGGGCCATTGGTTTTACAAATAATATTTACAAGCAAATTTAGTTGTATTTTATTAAATAATTAAATGTGTAATATTTATTTATTTATTGATTAATGCGTTAATTTTTTTTAGTAACATTTGTTTCGTTGGTAGTCATTTAGTTATTATTTCCTATTTTTTTTTTTTTTTTTTTTTTTTTGACCGGTTTATTTACATGCGTGGTTTTTATAAATAAATAAGCTGAATTCTGAAACTTTCTAAGTATGTAGGTAGTGAGGTGTTTATTAACCCGTCATTGGTACACATGTGAACGTGCCGCTACACAGATAGCATTTCAAGCGTTATTCATACAAATATCGAATTAATTATATACCATAAATACCTTAAAATATCATGTTTATCAATATTTACCAAATTAAATTAAAGCGTTATTTTTTATTTCCGATAAGTTATCGTTTGAAAAATTTGAGAATACCAATTAAGTGAGTTTGGCACTGACACTGCACTAACCACGCAATATTTTTATCGCCTATATAATCGATTACGTGCTCGTGTTTCTATTTTTTTTTTTTCAATAATCTATGGCCAATAAAATTGGTGTTACCGATGCTGACCCTAAGTTTGAAGATCTTGTCAAATTACGTAAAATTGAGCCTGATAGTGACATTTCTGAACCTAAATCTAGTATATGTACACATAAATCAAATACTCCGCAAATCTCTCATTCGATAATAAATTTTATATAATAATAATAATAATAATTATTATATGATATAGATAAAATTAATCATCGTTTATATAAAATAATTTCGTAATCCAAGAGCTTAATATGTAACGTGTCAATGTAAGGAGCATAACACGAGCGCATTCATATTCTGTCTAATGATAACAACGAAACATATAATTTAAAACCTTAATAGACTAAAGATGATAAATTGAATAATGACTATGTAATAATTAGGGCCCGGATTTCAATACAAAGTGCATATTTTTTTGGTTGATCATACTCAATGCTCTCTAAGAACATAATTCGTTTCATGTAATAAGGGTTTCAAAACTACAAATTTTTCCATATTTCGATGTTTTTTCTTTTTTAGTATTATTGAGTCATTTTATTGGTTTTTAATACATATTTGTTCGATTTACTAAACAAATTTAGCCTATTTAAAATAAAATCAAAAGACAAATTATTTTCTTGATATTTAAGTAGGTTTATCGGGTTTTCCGAACACATTGTCAATCTTTATTCAATAAAATTTTTTTTTGATTCAGTTTTTATCTTATCTTAATTTATTATTGACTATGGAACGTCACCAGTATTCGGTCAAATAAAAAATAATTAGCTAGTTCGTATTACCTTGCAGACGTTGCTCGTATTGCGCGTGAATGTGATTTTAATGTATTAAATAGTGTATTAAATAATGATCAACATAAAAAAAAAAGAATTATTATAATTAAAAAAGATTATGTCATTTTTAAGTTAATTTTTGTGGTAAAATGAATTTTTTAAGGACATTTTTGGTTATTTTTTTAGAGCATATTTGTATGATTTTTAGTGCATTTAAATCCGGGCCCTAGTAATAATGTTTTAAATTATATTGCATTACTTGATATGAAAAAAATAATATTAGGAATAATATTATGGTTTTTTTATTTTTATTTGATCAATTATTAATAGTATATAAAAAGTGTATAATTCTAATTAGTAACGGATAAAAATATACATAATTCTATATACGATTTGATTTCTGAAGTTAAACGAGGAATAAGTAAAGGCTTTAAAAACTAAAGTGTGAGTGTAGCGCTCACAATGTAGCAATTGAATTACGTATTACGAGTAGATGTGTACCAATAAGGGGTATTATATGTGTAATCAACCACTAATGTAATTATTATATATTATCGAACGTCGCCCGGAGCTCAATTCACCACTATAATTTTTAACATGTACTATACAAAATGGGTGCAGTTTATAATTGTATAGGTGTGTATAACTTATAATATATTTTTTTTAATGAGATACGTATGTGTACTTCCATTATTTTTCATTAACATTTTTTAATTTCATAAAAATTTAAAAATTATTCAAATAAAAATGTTCAATGCTAGAATTTCTGAATTTTTTAATACTATTTTAAAGTCTTGATTTATAATATGTTTGAATAATTATCAAAAATATTGATAACTTAATTCGTGTTATGTTGTGATGTAAAATTATTTTATTTTTTTTTTTTATCATGTTTGTAATTTTGTACATTTTTTTTTTTTTTGTTCGCCAACAAATGTAGTTGAAACATTATCTAATAATTTCTAATATAGTGTAGGCACTTTTACATTTAATAATGCATACATGTACCATAGTTGTTACGTGTTACCTACCTATTACGTCTTTGTACTTTCAAATTAGTGAACTAAAACCCAGTATTAGCTAACAAGTTGCAGTTTATATAGTCATTATTTGATATTATTTATACATTATTATTTATATATAGTATTTAAGTTTCTAACTTACATTTATTTATGTAATTAATTTGATTTGTGTTTTTTATGATAATTACTCTTCATACCTTTAAATAATCAAATAATCTAAATATTTAAATGTAATTGGTATTATAAATAACTAAAATATATTTAAAATAAAAAAAAAAAAATGGTTTCACTTTTCAGATCTGATTCACTTAAGTTTTAACAAATTATCAGAGTTTAATCAAATTACTTTTCTATCATTGAATAATTGTAGTTTTAGTATCGAATAATTAATTTATAATTTTTGTATTATTTTAATAATGTGTTTCTAGATAATTTAAAAAAATATGAAATAAAAATTTACTGTATTTTTTTAAAATACTACAATTAAGTCTTAAAATAATGTACTTAATACATTTTATTTAAACCATTTTCAGACAAACCCGAGGAAGCACTAAATTTACCACCAGAAGACACAAATAACTCTACTTGTTATTCACCAGTACGAATGAAAAAAATTAAAACATTTGATTATTAAATTTTCGTTAATTTTAAAGTAAGTGAAAAAAATTAAAAAAATTAAAAAAAAGTTGAATATTATAAATAATAATGCAATTAAAATGTTATAGACAATATTAATTTTTAAACTTTATAGAAAGAAAATGCTTGCTGTTAATATGTGATTATAACCTACAAATATTCTCAAAGAGTTAACCATTGTTCCTGATCTCAGTATTATTTTCTAACATATTATAAATTATTAGTCCAGTAAGTAATTTCTTAAATAGACTATCTATTCAAATGCGTGTAAAAAATTGTGATTTTAAATTAAAATATCAAAGTTCTTAAAAAAATAACTCTGTTTATGTCCTTGGATCATAAATGTATGATATTATACATTACAATCAAAAGATCAAATATTATTAATTTCAAATTTTTTGCTTAAATGCTATTGAATATTAAAATCATAATATAAAACTAAGGAATTTATATTTTTAATCAAAATTTGTATTTGTGTAAGTTTAAAAATTTTAATTTTTATCCTTGTATTGTTAATCACATTAATATTGTTTTTAATTCATTATTATTAATTGTATACTTTTTTATAATTATTTGTTTATGTTATATAAATTTATTGTTTTCATCATTATACTTGTTTAAGTAACTTTATAGTTAGTTGGTACTGTAACCATAGGTAGACTTACCTAATAGATATTTTATACAATCAAACTAATGCTTCAAATGATTCAATAATCAAGAGATTTAAATTTTTCCCTTTCTTGCTTTTGGGTTTATACTCGTAATTCTGCTATTATACTGTATCTTTCTCTAGCAGAAAAAGTACCTTAAGTAAGAGAAATTGCAATCAAGAGGAAATATAAATATATGATTTACAGAGAACTTTTCAACTGTTTGTGGAATGAACACAGATGTTAAAAATACTAATCAAAATGTATAGTTGACATTTATATACTGTTATTGTAAATTTAATATTTGTATCAACAAATATTCTCTAATAATGAAACGCATCACTAATAATGACATATCGTCAATTACTCAATCATCATATTTCAACTTATTTTTTATTTTAAATTTTATAAAAACTTACTGCCATATTTTTATTTTCATAATTTTTCTTCTATTTAAAGAATAAGAAAATATTCTACACATCTAAGTTTATAATATACAATATATGCATTTAAAAACAATTGTTCAATGAATATTTTTTATTAAATAAATTAAGCTTTTGGTTTTAAAAATTTTTCCATTGTGGAAATCGTGTACTTTATTAAATATATTTATATCTTAAGCAATACATTTTAAGACACAGTTTATAAGGAGACTGTGATAACCTGTAAAGTATGTTACCCTTTCTATGTTTAATATATTTTACTGACCTAATATTTGTTTGTCACATGTAAAATCAAGTTATAGATAAATAATGTTTGTGAATGAGATAGCAATAAGTTGACGGGTTTAAATATTTAAAATAACATAAGGTTTAGATATTTTAGTTCTTTTCTTAAGATTCATTTTAATTAATGATAACCAGTATCTAATTAAAGCGTAAAAATGCGTTTTTCGTGGGACTAAACTATTTAGTGTAAATTCACAATAAAAGCTCCATTTTCTTTTTTTGTTTTAAAGATAAGAACATTTTTTATGATTTAGCTAATATCAAAGGATTCAAAAATATTTTTATGTTACATTTTTTAAAATCAAAGTGCTCTGTTAAGCTGTATACAATTATTGAAATAAGTTATTGAAAAAACGAAAACACTACGTCGTAGATAACTTTCTCTTCTTTAAAAATAAAATTAAAAAATTGCCAATATTATGAATTTACATGAACGGTTTTGTCCCACGTAGTATATATACGTAGTATAGTATAGGTTTTGTGTCAAAACAGTATGAATAAATGAATACTTCATATATACGAGTAGATTCACGGACCTGACATGATCATATGATAATGCACTCGTATGTAGGCGAATACTGTAGACCCTATCATAGTCGATGTACTCGGGGCACACTATTGAGTATCACGTATCCTTATATGTATAATCCAATAATACAAAGTTCCTAATAAGTACATATTTTATATATACCTGTATATTTTATGAAAAATAGCTATTGGTAGTTGATAATATAGGGGGGTAGAACATTGTTTATTTTTCTTTAAATGCTATCAGATGTTTGATATAGAGGAGTAGGTTCAAATCATTGGTTTATTTTAAATGGAATTAAATTTATCATCTTATATCTTAAAAAGATTTTCAATGTCTTGACAGAAATTAAAAAAATTCAGTAAATTTATAATAAACTACTAATGACTATAAGTTTGATAAATAATAATATTTTTGTACTGGATATGTAAGCAAAATAATACACATTACACGTACAGTGGTATTGTGACTTGTGGTAAATTTTTTTTTCGTCGAATGACAAGATTATGCTTAATAGGTAGAACACTTTAACTATTTTCTTCCCATTTCATTATTCGACGAGTTTTAGCTCAGTACGTGTGTTAATTATATAATGTCTATGTCGATATAAATATACATAAAAACATCAATGATTTGAAATAGATTCAAGTTGATGCAAAACAGATAGTTATATTATTGCTGATATATAGAACCTAGAAAATATAAGCTTGAATGGGAGACATTGGTGGGTTTTTTAATACATTTTACACTCATATTTTAACAGGAATATTTTAAACCCGGATATGAAGTTTTGGAATTAGTAACAAATAATAGAGTTAAAGAAATGTAAAATTAATATTTCAATTTTATTTGATACATTTTGATTCTGATAAGAATTTTTTTGATGTGGAAACCCAATAGATTCTATTTGATATAAACGTAATCTACGAGTACATATAAAACATTTATACATATTTATGTACATTTAAAATATTTTATATTTAAAAACCTCAATAGTAGGTACTGATATTTGGGTCTCGAATTCGTATTTTTTTTTTCAAAAGACATTTTTTGAGAATTTAAATTGCTTACGACGAAATAAAATTAATAATCACGTCTAGGTTATTGATATTTTTCAATGAATAATTCTACGTTTTGAGAGTTGAAATAATTTCCGAAGTTCAATTAACTGTAACCCGTACGTATTTTGAATTCGTGATTGACAATTCAATTTTAATGGAATTTATGAGTTAATTTAAAAATATAATATAAATTATAGGTTTCAAGTTTTCCTCAGACTCTTTTTAAACACGCAATGACTAATTGGCACCGAAATATATAAACAGACCTGTACTGGTCCATAGGAACACCGGGAGTTTTTTCGATGCGTCTCATGATCAATTAATGTCCTTTTCACCAATTTTTTTTTTTTTTTTTATATATTGATAATGATAATAAAAATAAATAAAATTGATAATGATATATATTTTTTATTTTATATGTGAGTGCCTATTATATTATACAAATTATATGTTTTGTAATCGTTATGCTTAGATATTAGAGAGGTACATTTATGTAAATAATTGTTTTGTAATTATTTATGATATTAATAACTATAGAGCCACACCACAATCGATGTTAAGGTGAAAGTGCATTGATTGTTGTTTTTATTTCGGTTTTTCTACGGGAGGCCCGTCTAATAAGGTAAGTAATTTTTATAATTTGTATAATAATCAGGGCTGACGCAAGGGCAGTGCAACCGATGTGCCTGCACAGGGCCCCACGGGAACGGAGCTCACTACAGAAAAACAAATGACCATATTCTATAATTTAGAGAAGATAAAATTATCATTGTTGAAACAATAAATTTGTAATATCCTGGAGAACAGTGCCGATGTACTGAGTTTGTGTAAATACTAGTTATTGGACACAATGAATATAATATTTTTTATATTATTGTTAACAGTAGTTGTCTCGTGTGTGTTGTAATAATGGCAAATTAATTTTTAATTCTTTATAAATTACGTGCGTTTTCAATACACTTCGCTTAGTTACGATCGAAAGCGTTAACTACACATTTTACCTCAATGAAATATTCCCTATAGTAAATTGCTGTTTTAAGCTTTGTACACCATGCAACGAGTTAATATCGCTTTTGGAGGTTAACTCAAATTGGGATACATTTCTTTGAAAGTATTAATACGTGAATTTTAAAAAATAATGATACAATTATAATGATTATTATTATAATTATTATTGTTATTATTATTAGTATTATAATTGTAAAATACGCAAATATTTACGCAACTATCCATAAATATGTAAATCATATGCGTTTTCGTTTAAATATGCAAAAATAAGCAACGAAAAAAATGTAACAATGGCATCTACACTTTACGAACCGTCGACTCTTATAACCAACATTATTCAAATTCAAAAAACAACAATGAATTGTAGAAGAATATGTATTTGTATATAAATCTGGGTTCTACTGATCATGTTTAACGTGCAACTATAACGGTTATGTAAAAAATAATCTGTTTACGTATTTTCCATGACTTTGTTCGGATGGACCTTCTTCCTTCACACGAGACAACTACCAGGCGACGCGTATCCTAAGGTAACCATACGTCCTGTTTAAAACAGGATTGTCCCTTTTTTTATCATTGTGTCCCGTTGCCCCGACAATCGTTGAACAGGACGCTTTTGTACCGTTTTTAGAATAGGGTCCCGTTTTAATCTCGTTAATTCCATAAAAATTGTAAATCGAGAGTAAAAGAAAAAAGAAGACATGTCATATAGTATATATATGTACTACGAACTCATGTGCAAGACTTCTAATGAAATCGATGTTAAATACGAATAGTTTACCAATATTCAGTACTATTTATAATCAACGATATTCGGTATAATAGGTATATTAAGTATATCAATCGAAAAATCGAACCTAGTCGTACAGTAACGTGTGTACGAGTACATTGTAACGATCTTGTGTTATTAATGTTATAGTCACTGTGTTTTATCAATTCTTTTTATTTAAATTGTTGTGAGTCGTTAGTGTTATCACTTTTATTATTTTTTTAAAATGCCTAAAAAGAAATATACGTTCACTGTACCTTTACAGATTAACTAATATAGTAATAGATAGAATATTTTTAATCACAAATATTCTACGGACGGACGAAAAAAATCGTTTTCTCGTACCAACTATCAAAGCAATAATAATCCTTAAAAATAATTTTAATAAATATTCCTGTAATTATTTTTATGATTTTTTGTTAACACAACCAAAACTATTAAATGCAATCAGTTCATCAAAAAAATATAATGTCAAAGGATATAATAAAGAAAATTATGAACAATCGATATCAACTCAATAAAAATAAAGAATATTTTAAGTAATTTTTTTCAATCTCACAGCAAGAAAAGAATGCAAATCAATGTTTAATTAAAATATTAAACCAATTAAAAATTATTTTTATTGCATATAATATAGAAGTTAAAATAAATGTGGTCTTTTTTTTAGAGAACATATTTGTTCCGTTTTTTTTTTTCATAAGTATGGTCACCCTAGTGTATTCTACTAATCTCGCGCGCGACTTGCAAATAAGGTCGCCTGTCTCGTTTGGGTCTCCCAATATACAAGTGTATAATTCAGTCATTATCTTTTGAGTTTTGACATTTATTTTGAGTTTTATCATAGAACTATGGTCGAACACGCTTTTAACATAAAGTTTATGGGTGAAGTTGATAAAAGGCCCGAACTTTATAATTATACTGTGCCTCAATATTTACTTAAAAAAATGTTTTGGAGAAGGGCTGGATAGAAGTTGGGAAGGAAATGAACTTTCCAGGTAAATGTTTAATTCAGGTTAATCTATAATTTTTTTCTAGCTCTTTAGCTGTAACAAATAAGCGACAGTGAATGTTTTTTTCAGTGTAAGGATAGCACCACGTTATTTTAATTTTCCTGTCAATGGGCGGGTTTAAGGGGGTGGCTAAGAGGGCATATTAGTCTTTCCCCCCTTAGGACTAAGCTAACTTTTTTACAAAGCCAAGTATTATGATATATAGATATATTAATTATTATTATAAAATATCGTAAATCGTCGTTGATGAATATGTTATCTATTTTATATATATTTTTATAAATAAACAGGTAACTCATTTTTGTTCTTAATTATATGTGTATAGGTACCTATGTTTTTAAAATGGTTTCAGATTAAAATTGATACCTACCAATAATGTAACTATTTAAAATTTGTCACTATTGTAAAAAAATTACTTACTTATGAGGGACTCAAAAAAATATTCTGTAATTTAAAATTTAATATAAAATTTAAAAAACAACTAAATTCTTGAACCTCCATTAGACCCTGTCTAGGTGAGTGATAAAACCCGCCTCTCTGTCAATAATAGTTGTAATAATTGAAGACAACAATATCATCATCACTAATAATGACATACTGATATTGATAAGACTCAGCTACAACAAAATTAGAAGCAAATGCTCTACTGGAGAAGACTAAAAAGATTTCGTCGCTTCGCAGTAGCTTCAGAGTAGCTGAGTGTGTGGCGATGGGTTACTTATGGGTATTTCACTAACACGCAACTCAAACAGCCGTTACTTAAGTATCCATTACGTCATCTGGGAGTTGTTTCTCATGTGAAAACGGCTTTAATCAGAAACTGGCGGGTTTCGGAAAAATTCTTATCTCTAATAGTGATAAGAGGTATGTATCATCAGTATTGATAATTCTAATATCTGTCGGCAGTATTTCGTAACGTGATTTCGTTATTCTCTTCTGACTGTAGTGTAGCCATGTAGGTCTTTTCTTTTCGCGGTCGATCGTTGACCGACTAGTGCCAGTAGACTGGATTTTATATTTTATGTACTAATTAAACACAGTTTTCGTTGGTGGTTCATTTGCATGTGATTCTCAATTCCGAGGCAAATATTTTTTTTCTTTTTTAAGCAACAATGGACCATAATGTTTGTTATATTTCCGATTCACAATTGATTGAAGAATGCAGCAAAATTCCAAACATTGGAGAACGGGTAAAATCTGATGATATTAATGGGCACCAATTGTTTCATTTGATAGTTTTCTCGACTGCTCAGTTTTAGTCCCATGCCTATTACGGACTATTACTGTTTTTACAAATAATATTGTTTGTTATACCAACGTTTAGTAAATTTGCTTTTTATGTTCTGCAAACTACATATGCAAATATATTAACATTAGATTGAATCAGTATTTTTATTTTTTTTTGGATAATCAATACAGATTTTATTTTATACTAAATTTTAACAATTAATATTTATTATTATAATACTATTTATTTTATTCTAGTACCTATCTTAAATATTTTGTAATTGTTGTGTTATAAATCTACTAAAAAATATATGTATTTACATTTCAGGCATATTTGGTTGATAGTCTAATTAAGGCATGTAATCTTTTTGATCACATGGATATATTGAATGTCATACCTTCAACATATGAAGATCTCATTGCTTTTCATTCAAGTGCATATATTGATTTCCTTCAGAAATTAGATGACAATAATAGTTCTATCTTGGAAGATGAAGAAGAATACGGATTAGGTAAACATATTTAAAAACAAGTAAAAATAAAAATTTCAATTTTATATGTATATGTTACTTAAAAACTTAATAAAAGTTCTTAGCGTTATAAAAATTATAAATAAATTTGTTTTTGATGATTTTTTAATTCATATAATCATATAAATCATATTAATATTATGTATATAATATCTCTTTTATAATTATGTTTTTATTATATATATAATATATAATATTATTGATATTAATATTCAAACATAAATACTTGGGTTATGTACAGGACTCGAGAATTTATGTGCTTAAAATCTTAAGAATATGCGCATACATATGCACCAAAAAATATAAAAATATGCTCTGAAATATGCATTTATTGTTAATTAATTTAAATTATTTGAAAACATGCTGTTTAAATTAATAAATTTCAAAAATATGTAATTGAATATGAAAAATCCAAAATAAGCACAATAAACTTTTTAATTTCAACTTGAAACACCACAATAAAAATTTGTACAGTATCAGATTTATTCTATTTACTTTCCGAACAAATATGCAAATAAATAAAGCCCGATTCCTGGTTATTTATTACAACAAAATGTTTGCATGTTTGTTTGTTTTAATATTCTTTTTTTTTTTGAAAAAAGTTATCCATTATTATAAAATGAATTAGATAAGATCAATTTAAGTACTCAGTATTAAAATATATTTATAAAATTAATATTTAGTAATTATTATATTCCACAAATTGAATGAAGTGTAAAGAATTTGTTTTTCTTGATTATCTTTTAACACTATATCATTTAATGAACGATTGGTTTTTAGTGTGTTGATATAACTTAGATGTTCTGATTTAACATTAATTATCTATTTTGATGTAAGAAGTTTATCAAATAATATGACTGATCAATATATATATAAATATTCTCAATACTTTTAGGTTATGATTGTCCAGTAGTAAAAAATATTTGGAAATTTGTTACATATATATCTGGTGCATCATTGACTGCTGCTCAAGCATTAACAAGTATGCAATTTAAATTTTCTATAAACTGGTGTGGCGGTTGGCATCACGCATTAAGGTTAATATTTTTCATTATTAATATTTATTTTGTAATTTATACATGATTTTTCTTTTATATATTTATCAGAGATTCAGCTCAAGGGTTTTGTTATATAAATGATATAGTTCTAAGTATTGAAATGTTGAGAAAAACATTTGGAAGAATATTATATATTGATCTTGATGTCCACCATGGTAATAAATAACAATTAGTATACAACTTGTTTTATGGATTTATATAAAATTGTTTAGGAAATGGTGTTGAGTTCGCGTACATGAGTACTGATAGAGTTCTTACACTTTCATTACATCAATATGAACCAGGATTTTATCCAACTAGTGGATCATTGAACGATATTGGAATAGATAAAGGAAAATACTTTACTGTGAATGTACCATTAAAAGAAGGAATAACTGATGATAAATATATATCATTATTCTACAAGTAATAATATGTAATAATTTAAATTGTTTTTAAATAAGGATATAATTTTTGATTTAATAATTATTGTTTATGTATTTAATTTAGAATAAGTAATATGGTGAATAGTTCCTACAGTCCAAATTGTATTGTTGTCCAATGCGGTGCAGATAGTTTAGTTGGTGATCCGATTGGTGGGTTTAATTTAACTCCAAAATCATTAGCTGAATGTGTAAAAAATGTTATGAAATGGGAAAAACCGACATTGTTTCTCGGTGGAGGTATTCTAATTTTTTTTATTTATTAAATCAAATTAGTACATTTATAGTAATAAAATATTTTTTATTGTTCATTTCTTTTACATAAAAACTTATTAATTTTCATGTTTTAATTAAGTTAATTAGTATTTAATGATTATTATTTCATAATTTATAGTTATTCTTAGTATATAAAATATCATGTAGTACCTATTTCTGCTTATTAGAATTGATTTATAATAAAATGTTTTTATTATTCGTAATTTAAATAAAATACAAATCAATTTTTAATTTCTTTGATCTTTTAACTTTATTACAAATTGTATTTAAAACAAAAATATTTGATTTTAGGAGGAATTTATTTCTATTTCTTTTGATGTTAAGTACCATATAGTTTATATATTTTTATTAGGTGGTTATAATAAAGCAAATGTTGCTCGTTGTTGGACATATTTAACAGCTGTTATTACTGGACAAGATGATACATTGTGTACTGACATACCAGATAATAAAGTAAATATAATTATATTTTATATGTTAATAAGATATTCATGTTTGGAAGTAGCAGTTTATATAGAATTAATATTTTTACTTAAAAAAATTAACATTGTTTCAGTACTTTTCAAATTATGGTCCAGACTTTACTTTAGATATCAATCCGGGAAATCGAAGAGATTACAACACTCCTGATCATCTAGATAACATTTTTAATATCATCACAAGTATTAATAGTTTTTAGTTAATTTATTTGTATACAATTCTATTAATTATATGACATAATAATACTTTGATATTTTTCAGATAATATGAAAATAGTAAAAGAACTCGTAAGCTCACAACCAATCTAATTCAAACCAATTTGATTAATTAAATTTGATATTTATTGAATATACTATATATTTGTAATTTTATAAATGCCTTTTAAATGATAACAATATGGTATGGTTCACTTGCAAGTGGATACTAACAGTAAAGTTTTGCAAAAGCATTCAAGCATGTGGGTTAACAGTTATTTTGGAATAATGGTAAAATATTTCAAGCGATTTGGGTACCACGAGACTTTTGTGAATATGTGATTCGATTCTTATATTACAGAAGGACTTCTCAGTGTTAAATCCAGTATCTACATGATGTAACTCTCATCGGTCTTTTTTTTAAATCATTATAAGTAATGATAATTACATAATTAAACTCTGTCATCTCCTTGATTTCCCATTAAAAGTCTCATATATATCTGCATGTTTGTAATAAAATAAAGCATATTATTTACGGATAAATATTTAATTTCAATTCATACACATACATTTTGCAAAACAATTAAATAAAATATATTTTCTCAATAAACATAATACTCAAAAAAAAAAAAAAAATCAACAGCTAACACAAAGTATTCTCTTACCATTTTACCAATAATAATTTTAAAAAATAAACAAATAAGGGCCCAATAAGTATAACAATTTATTATAAAAGTATATTAGTCTAATACCATATGTTACAAAATACCCAAATAAAATATTGTTATTGAATAAATTAATATTAAATAAAATTAAAATAAATAATGCTGTTCTGTAAAAAAAAAGTCAAATCTCATTTTTTAAATTTTAGACTTAAAAAGATTCAATTATCATACATATAATTTGATTAGCTTAAATTTATGTGTATAGAAAAATCTTAAAAATATTATCTTGGGGTACTTTTATTATAACTAAAATATTTTTGGTAAAATGCCAATACTTATAAGATAAAGAAATTAGCATTAACTATTATATATGTTTATATGATAGCGTTAAAATTGTTTAAAATTTAACTGTTTTTAGATGTTTATATACAAACATATACTAAATCCGTTTAGCTAATATTTTATAAACCGTTTTAAAATTAATATTTTTATATCATGACTTTGGTCGTTTGTTCTAGGAGGATATCTGATAAGTGATAAATTGATGCATAATATATTTATAATTTAACATTTATTGTGTTCTTATTAAATTATTATTAAGTTATTTAAATAATAAATATATAAAAGCAAAATCTGATAAGTGATAACTGATAACATGAATCACAATAATTGTGATAAACGTATTAATGCAAAACATATTCTGCGTTTATATGTACATTTGATAAATGGGTTTGAGCATATAAAACGATTTAAAATTCTTAAACTACATAGCGCGAGCATTTTTTAAACCGTTTTTAAGTGCTAACATGACGTTAATGGGTCTTAATTTCAAAACGGTTTAATTTCAAACCGTTTTAAACGCTATCATATAAACGTAGTAATAGGTTATTTGAAAAATTATAACGTTAAACTATAGTTAATGAATTTGCTATTATAATCAACGATAGAAGATATTAATTATAACATTTGAATCCATCAGCAAATTAAGTTTTTAAAATATCAAGAATTTGATTTAAGCCTTGAGTTAGTGAATTTCTAAATTCGTATCCATCAGAATGTTCTTTGTAGTTTGTTATAATAGCACCAGAGTATTCTTCAAGAATTGTGTATCTATATATAAAAAATATAATAATAATTAAAATTAATGAATTCATTGGTGATAGTAATTATATTATAGCGATTATTAATTAAATCACTAAATTATCAGATATTTTGTCAATTACTAGTAAAAATATATGCAAAATATAATAATTTCAAGTATATAATTAATAAAAAAAATAGTTGTTACCTGTATCAATAAATTAAGTAGGTTTAATTCTGACTTTATTATTCTTAAATTATACTCGAAAAAAATATTTTAAATTTACTTTCTTAAAGTTTATTATAGGTAATAATAATTTAATATTAAGCTTACCCAATACCATAACCATTTTTCATAACCGGTCCAAATCCTCCCAAATATACATAATCTGAAGTTAAACTAGAAGTAGATAAAATATTATGGTTTAGTTGACTATAAGCAGGGTCAGTAAATAAATCTGGAACTTTCAAGCCATTTTTTTTAGCTAGTAACAACAAAGCAAATAAATGACGATCAAAACCTTGCCCTAGAAAGGAAATGAAAAAACCAACAATATATAATATTTGATAAAATATATAATGCTAAAATTAGTTTGTTTCCAATGAAATATTAGTTATTACCCATGGCAGCATCTTTCACAAGTTTACCGTGTTCAATTGAACATTGTTTTATCATGTTCACCAAATCACTGTTAGAAGGCTTATTTGAACTACAAGCAGCATGGCAAAAATCCTAAAGTACAACAAAGTAATTTATTTTAAATTAGTAGAAGAACAGCGAAAATCAAACTTACAGAAGTCTCCTTGGTACAGGGTCTTATAGTTTCTGTTCGTCCTTGTTTAAATGCAGCTGTACTGCATGATTCATAAGTAGCAACATGTTTTTTATGCAGTTTATAATATCCCAACTGCAATTCAATTTAACTAATAAATATATAAAAATATAGAAGTTATTTAACAAGACATTTAAATTTTAATGTTACCTGAAAACATAACTGCATCAAGGAATCAGCACTAATCCCATATTTTTTACACATTTTCCTACCAACGTTAAATAACTCAAAGTAATTTATGTCTAAAGACTCATAGGTATGTTTGTACTCATTCATTGATTTCTTAATATCTCTTTTCATTTGATCATCCAAATTGAATTCTATAAAATTAATAATAAGTTACTTAATATTAAAGCTAAGAAAATATTAACCAAAAAAATTTGAAATTAATAGAAGATGTCATACATATATAAATACACAGTTAAGTTTTCATTAAAAAAAAACATATCTTCATTATTCTTTCTTTCATCATAAGTATGTACATTACAATGTCACAATAATTTTCAGGGAGTGATGTCCAATTATATCTCTTATAGAGTCTACCTGCCTTTATGAAGAATATAAAACAAGACTTCAAAGTAACTTTTTAATAATTGAAAAATTATTTTTATAATTGTAATGAATATTATATATGAATACAATATATGTAGATTGATATCAATGATTTACCAATAATAATGATGCATTGAATAATTACAAAAAAAAAAAATTTATTATACAGGCACATAAAAATACAAATAATACATTTTATAATTCTATATAAAACGAATATGAATATTTACCTAATTTTTTCACATCTAATATATCTGAATTAAAGTCTTGGTTTAAATTTTCTGGATGACATCTTGGAAACTCAGTGGAATCCTTTGATATATCTTGGAAATATCTCAACACAGCAACTCCATCGCCCCATGAATGCTCAAAATTTAGTCCAGATGTGCCATCAGCACAAACTATTAATGTAAACGATTTATCAAACCAACTAAAAATAAATATTGAGAATATTAGAAATATAAAGATTATTAAAAATAAACTGGTATGTAATTAAAATTATTACCGATTAGTTCCATCAGAATGTAAATATTGCTTAATAATAGATATTGGATTAGCATTAGGTTTTTCATCATCAAGAGCAATCATCATTAGACTATCATCAATTGAACTCAAAGATTCTTCATTTCCTAACTTGATCAGATTATTTCTTAAATTTGCCCAATTATTACGTTCAGTCGTTGTTAAAATACCAATGGGATGTTCACATGGGACAATATCATCTTTTAAAATATATTTTAATTTTGATAGTAATAAGCTAGGTTCCAGTATATTGCCTATTAATATATAAATTATAAATAATGCATTCTAGTATATAATATAATTTATGGTCATTAATAAATAAAATACCTTGATGATCCAGAACATCAAATTTGTAAAAATGGCCTCGTCTCATAACAACAATATGTTTTCCTGATTTACAACTGTGTAATATATCTTTATTAATCATTGGAATGCGTGTATTGTTAAATAAAGAACTATACTGAGACATGTCTAAAGGGTATGCCTACAATATAAAAAAAAAATTATAAGTAAAATATTTTATGACACGTCATTTGATCTAATAAAGAATAACCAGCGATATATGATTTGTCACATAATAACCTAGTGTAAAAATATCTAGAGACTAAATAAACGTTTTTCTCGATTATTAAACGAATGATACATTTTTTTCACATTTATCTGTAAGTTTTGCCAAATATTATTCACCGGATCAAATAAGATGGAACCTAAAATATAATCCTATATAATATTAATTCATTATACATTTTGAGTATGTTAATGCTGAATGTTTACAAAGTTAGAAATTTGACATTTAAGTAATGACTATAGAGGTATTTTACAAAAACTATAATTTATATATGAACAATGTACTTGATGAATTCTAACATTACAATATATAAAATCTATTTTTCATAACTAAATATGACTACAATTGAATGAATAATTAATAAATTACTTTACGATATATATATATATATATATATATATATATATGCAATGTCTTGTTATAAGATTTTAATCGTTTAAGCTGGAGATCATATTAGCACGTAAAAAAGTACCATATTAGAATATATATATGAGTACACAATATAATATAATTAGAAAATATTTAATAAATAATTGAGCACACAGTAATAAGAAGAAACAAGTCACTTCTTGGATTGTCATAAGACAACTCCAAATATTAAATTGCACATCATCAGTTAAATACTGTGTTGACAGTGATAAGAGAAAGAACGACAAGGAGTTCTTAAGAGATTGAGGTATATAAAGGGGTACCGAATAGACCCATATTCAGATGTGTTTTAGTCCTATCTTAGAAATTATTTCACGCCAGTTTATTTTCTTAATAAATTTATGTTTATGAATTATTTAGAATCATTATTAATGTTTGAACTTAAAATATTTTACAGTAAAAAGTATTTAACTTAAAGTTGAGTTATCATTTAAAACACCTTTACCTCTATTTTCAACATAAGAACAATTTAATTGATGACATGCAATAGTGAACTACATTATTTTTGTTTTCCAAGATAACTGTAAGAATATTATGAAGTTTTTCATTAAAAAGAAATTATACAGTATACATGTTGGTATGTCACAAGTATCTTACATTGAATATAAGTAAGTAACTATGATAATAAATAACATACTACACCTATATCCATCTCAATTAGTATTATTTATTTTTTTATAATTATTATTACATTACTTTTAAAGTGTATATTAAGTACATTAAATATATT
This sequence comes from Sipha flava, assembly GCF_003268045.1. Classification (NCBI taxonomy): domain Eukaryota; kingdom Metazoa; phylum Arthropoda; class Insecta; order Hemiptera; family Aphididae; genus Sipha; species Sipha flava. Next base: position 431,302 of record NW_020273605.1, read on the forward strand.
AAGTACATCAAGCACTTAATTACTCAGCAATATTAACGAAGATTTTCAGTCTGTTTAAATTATATTTAGGCATTATGCTTTGCAAAATGTATTCTCAACATTTCTAAGGAATAATAAGAATACAAATTATAGACACATTCATCACATTTTAGATAGCAAATACTTTGTACTTTTTATTTTAATATAAATAAAATATTAATCTCATAAATAATTTCATTATAACATTATTTTTTCTCAATTTTTCAAATTTCTAACAGTCATTTAAAATGTTGTATACTTACATTGTACATATAAGCTCCATACCAACTAACTGATTCTGGAAGATATTTCATTAACTTTCTAAATTGAGTTGTATCACTTTTTTTTGGATTTATATGAAATATTTCTGGTTCTAATAAGTTTGTTTTTAATGATTTATAAAATCTAAAATTAAAACAAAAAAAAGCCATTTGTTAAAATGTTCAAATTAAAATAAATTCAAATCATTATTACTTTTTTATTTAAAATATTATACAATTCATTAATACATATAGATAAGTAGTATATTAAGCAAAAGTGATGTTTTCATGTAATGCAATGACTTGATTGATATGTACAAATATCCAGTGAAGGAACATCAACGTGAATTAAATTAAAATTAAAATTATATTTGTTTAACCATTTATTAATATGTACAAAAATATTATATCAAAATAGTAAATTTAATAAAATGGAATAAAATATAATATGTCAATACATTTAAAATATTAAATAGATATACACAACAATATTAATAACCATATTTTAAACTCTTAAATTATGTGATCGATATACAAAAAAAATAAAAAAAAAAGTCTGTATTATTTTGAGAATGTCTCCGATTTTATTACTAAATAGACTGTTTGTAAAGAATATGATATCGACATAAGTTATTTTAGTAAAAAATACAATCAATGGTAGTAATAATTAAACATAATAATTATGAATAATTAAAGTATAGTAATATTTAGTATAGCAACAGTGAGTAAATAAATATACAAATAAATAAATAAGCAATATAATAATGTAAGGATTAAAGTCTAAGAATTTGGTAACTATTGAGTAGTTTCATAAGCAAATATTCAGAATTTCAAGCCAATTATAAACATGATATTTATAACATGAATATATTTTAGGTATGGATACTAAATATGTCACATATTATTTAAAAAAATCATAAATGTTGAACTAATAAATGCATATAAAGAAAAAAAATCTAAATTTTTATTTTTACCTTAATGATGATATTAATAAATTAGTAGATCGTAACAATTGATGATTATACTCGTTATCAGATCGCTTGAATACTAATAATGGATTGTAGTTAATTGGTAGAGGAGATCTATCAGATAAATACATATTGAACCAATCTTCAGTTATGTAACTGGTGTTTTTGTTCAAGCTATCTTTTTTTTTTAACATCTCTTGTAACACAATTCCATCATTTTGTTCAAAATGTTCCACATTTTTTTTTGTTTTCATATAATCATTTTTTGAAAGTAAAGGTAGTTGTGCTTTAAGATAACGTTGACAAGTTAATTTTAAATCTGGAACTGGAAGTCTGGGAAGAGATCGTTGAAAATGCATGGTAGGTACAATGCTTTTTTGTAGATACTGATAATCATCAGAATGATACCTGTGAAACAAATATATAAATTGTGTTTAATATAGTAAAATATTAAAGAATTATTAGTTAAATGACATTTATATAAATGTAAATGACTGAAGATCTATAGATACATTTATGAATGAAATAAATAATATATGTAAATTTGCAGGATATCTAAATTGTGTATCCATATATATTCCATAAGTTAAAATGTATTGGTATTTTAATTTTTAATCACTAAAAATCGTATTGTAGTATACACATTGATAGTAGAATGAATAATAATGTAATTTAATACAAAAAAAATCACTTGTAAATTGAAAAAACTTGTTATAATGTATAATATAAATTAATATATTTACTAAAATGTTAATAAGATAATATTTAATACTTAAGGGTTCACTAGTATTTTCAGAGATCTATAATATTTATAAAGAATTTAATTTTAACTCATAATAATATTTACCTTATTTGTGTCACCATTTTTATAATTGAATCTGTGTTTTGCAATAGTATCTATAACAATTAAGCATAACTGTACAATATTCATACACAAATAATACCCAAACAATTTTATATTATAAGATCTTGTAACTTATTGTTATAAAAATAATAAAATTAATAATTAAAATAGATTTAAAAAAAATGTCAACAATACATAGGTTGTTTATGAAGAATTTTTCTTACATAAAAGTATTGTAACTGACAACATTCCATTCCTTATAATTAATATTAATACCTGTATGAAAAAGAGTCTTGAAATGTAATAGTACTACTTTTGAATACATATAAAAAATTACACTCACAAAGTATAACAAATAATTGGGCTTATGAAAAATCCCTAATTTTAGCTATTAACTATAAAACAGTGTACCATGTACATCTACTGTTTACTCATTAGTAATATCTTATTGGTATTTATATTTTATTGTGTTATTTTAGATATGAGGAATTAGGTACATGTTTACGTTGTATCCAAGAACTAGAGATAATTTATTTATTTATTTTGTTACATAAATTGCAGTATTTTATTAGACTATATCATATTTAGCCGGTCGTTTCACAACATAACAATTCAACAGATGAGTTGAGGAAAAATAAAATAATCGGTAATAAAAAAAAAAAAAAAGTGCTACCTAGTATTAATACATTATGACACTTACTTTTTCTAATACATATGGTTTGGTCCACGAATAATGATACTTCGAGAGCATATTTTTAGATTGTTTTTTCAGACAACCAGATACAAAGTACCTACCAAGGATTACCTAATAAATAACGTACCTACGTTAAAATTATTTACTCTACTATCGAATAATAAATTAGAAAATAACGATAAAACAATTTACATCCGTTATTATAACATTATGACAGATCAATGCTTCGTTTATACAAATTACAAATGCCTGATATTATGATTTATGTTAAAATATTTTCTACATATTATCGACGTTGATATTTTGGGCTAATACTATTAGCGAAAGGGAAAAATTGCTTTCTTATCACAAATATACATGCAATGTAGTACAGTAATAATTATTGTGCTTCGTAATTGCCCTCATTACCTGATAACAGGTGTTTTATAGATATCAAACTTTGTATAATGATAACTCCTCAGACAAATCGTGCGTATCCAGTGGTCGAAATGGCTCAAGATAAGTGGAGGGATGCCTTATAATTCAAATTTCCTGACATCATAATATTCTTCACACCTTATCTACCTATAATATTTTTTTTTTTATAGTTCACATAAAGTATATTATCTTAGTCCGTGGCTCTAAATATAGGTATAATACGAGTTGCGAAACGGCTTATACTAAACAACACGATAAGCCGGGCGCCCGGGCCTGAATGTTGAAAACAATTATTTTCACTGAAAAAAATAATGTCTTATATATAAATATAAAAATGATAAGTAGGTATCGGTCCAATATGCGACCTACGAATGTTACTGATAAGATTGAGTTGATCTACAGGTTTCTTTATCGCGGTGATTGTCGTTATGGGCATTTTATTTTTATTTTTGTTAGATATTTGTTCAATATTTCGATATTTTTCTCCGATAGGTATTTACAATCATTAATAATGTCTTTACTGTCCTCAGTCAGTACAGTTCCAATTCCGTTCGTAAATGGCGCGCTCATTTTGTGATTTTTTATTTGAGTTTTATTTTGTGTGTGTGAATTTTTATGTGAATTTTTCTAATTCAACATGACATCTACTAGTGGTCACCTATATAGGCACATTATTAGTGATGAAGTGGTATGTGTTCAATATTTAAAAGACCGAGGGTTATTACTGGCCAATAATCCGATGACATGTATAAAGATGAAAGACGGTGTTGTATGTAATAGCCAACTTGTGGAATATTTAAGAAGTAATAAAAAACGAAATTCTGATGGCATTATGAAAAAGTTGTAACATTATGATGTGCAAAACGGGGTTGCCAGACTTTTTTTTTTTCAAATTTAGTTATTTGTAATATTTAGTTAACTAAATTTGTTTTAACTTAGTTTAACTTTAGTTAACTAAATTTAATTTTACTAAATAATATTAGTACTATTTGTAATAAATATTAATTAAAATAAGTTTAGTTTATTTGTATACCTATTGTTGAAAATATTATAATAACATTTTATTTTTTTAATATATTTATTTTTTGCCATTTTTTTATGAAAAAAAAAATTGGTGGCTTATTTTGGTTTCTTTCAACTTGCGGCCCGAAACTATAGCCACCCCCTAAGCCCCCTCTTTGATCTAGCCTTGCTCGTCGGTACTTGTGTTGAGATTGAATCCAATAACTATTTCAGTAATATTATTGCCGATTCATATTAATAATTTATATTGTTTATTAATTATTCATATCTAACATCGTTTTTGGATACGAGCATTAAACCAGGCAAAGTAAATGAACGTTTTTCGGAACGTATGAAAACGATCATATTTGCCGCTAAATCTATTTTGGATATTTTCTAATTTTTGATGAACGACCGAGGAATATTATACGTCTTCAAAGAAGGGCAACTGGCAATCCACGAAATTTTTATTTAGCTCATGATGCATTTTCAAATTACTTCATAACATTTCAACGTTTATCGGTATTTCGTTTTACACGTTGATCGTACAATGTAAATATTATATTTTTCTCTAGTATTGAACTGCAGCTAATTTATTAAATGTCTAAATATAATGTACGTCTACAATAGCATAGCTAACATAGCTATAGGTATTGGGTAAGTATTGTATTGGTTTATTTGTTGAAGTAAATTACGTAAAATAAATGCTAATTGTCAAGTTTAATGATTTATTTTTATTTTTTGCTTTTTTTATTTTGGCCCACCAGATTTTAAAGTTTTATAAATTGATCCTCTGTTCAATGGTTTTCAAACTGGGTGTCGCGGCACATTGGTGTGCCGCGGTCTTCCGAAAAATGTTTTCTGTGAACTATCGATTGCATTGAATTGTGATTTAAGAAAATAAATGCATTCAATGCGTTATGCATTTACCATATTCATAAATTTAATATATTATGTTAATAAGTCGGCTGTTTGTAGGAATAAAGTGATTAAGTAAACTTATACATCATTTGTTTACTAAGCACTCACATTTGATCGACAAAAATATGACATATTTTCAACTTTTATTAAAGATATAAATCTCAAAAAAGTAAAACTATGTCAACAATTGTGAAGATTTCTGATAAATATCAAGAAGCGAGTTATGTAGTTGGAGAGCTTGTGGCTAAAAACATGAAACTGCATATAATAGGTGAACAGTTAATTTTACCTGCTTGTATTGAAATTGTGAAAATATTTTTTGAAATAAAAGCCGAACAAGATATATTGAAAATTCTTTTATCTGATAATACTTATAATTAATAGGCGCATAAACAACACGTTTGATGATATTGAGCAGCAAGTATTAAATAAAGTACGTGATTCTCTCATGTTTTCGCTACAAGTAAATCTGACAAGTATAGATATAAGTGGAAAAGCACAGCTTTTGGTTTTGTACGTATGATAGTTGATGATATAAGCGAACATTTTTTTATGTAAGACATTGACCGAAAAAACGAGAGGTGAAGATGTTTTTCAAATTTTGGATGAACATTTATCATCAGTAAATTGATCAATGGAACGATTGTATCGGGGTATATACTGATGGAGCAAACGTCATAAACCATATATTATTGGAAATAGTACCTACGCCGAATTTGTTCATAAAATATAGTTTCTGAAATGACATAAAACTCCAACATCGATTATTGGGAAAGATACAGGCGTGGGTCTAGAATTAATGAGGACGAGGCCATTTTCTCGAAATTAAAAAAATATAATGTAGAGTTAAAAAATAATAAAAGTTAGTTATTAATTACAACTAAAATGTATTAATCATTATTAATTTTTAAATAATTATTACAATAGTTAATTATTATATTTATTATTATATTTATATTTACTCGCCTAAAATATTATCGTCAATCGGCTTATAATCTTTATTAATATTTTTAATAGTTTAATAGAAGTAATGATTTTATGTACAAGTGGCGATGAAGCACTGCTTATTAGTAAAACAGTCAGACAACTTTTAATAATATGATAAAGTGCTGCTATGAATACCATTGGATATGTGACCATGAAATTGGCCTAATAAGAAATATCCCGCAAAGCCGGCTTATTTTTTTCCATTATTCTATTATTAATTCTACGTAGTCTCTCGGTCAATATAAATTATATCGTTATCAAGAAGCAAGAATAGATTATATAATAACCATACAATATATTCTTACTTCTTAATAGCTATGCGTATACGTTACACACCTGAATAATATTACATTCTTAAAAAAAATTATTTTATAATTGTACCTTTTTTCAACTATACCAACATACTTATCGTTATAGGTATGTTTACACATTTAAAATCAGTTAATTATTAAAAATGTTTTAAAATCCACTTTTAATATGGCATTTGAATAAATCCAATAGTAATATATTAGGTACCAAAATATTCAGTTAACTAAACTTGTTGTGTAATGTACGCAAACTCAACAACTTTTCTTATAAAAGCAAATGTAAAAAAATATTTAAAAAAAAAATGTATTAGTATACACTGTTTATGCGAAAAAAAAAATTGCGTAGGTATTTCAACTATGGCAATCATAGTTATCTTCATATGCGCAACTAGAGGGGCTAGGGGGGATTAGCCCATCCCATAAATATTCCATGTTATACATGGAATACCGTATACAGTATACTTAACTCACAATAGTGTCACATATGAAAAAAGACACATTGCAGTAAATCCAACTTGGCTTAGAATCTAAAATATATTCACATAGATTTATAAGAGTAGGGGTAATCTACAGGTTATTTTAAGTTTTGGTAGGAGGGCTGTAGCTCTCCCAGATTTTATACCCTAGTTGCGATTATGGTTTTCTTGAACAAATTTTATTATCATAGCACCATAGTTCTAAATTATTAAAATATTGTAGAATATGAAGGTATGATTTTAAATTATTAAAACGTCCAAAAGTCAGTCAAACATTGAAACCGGTGTTTGATTCTCTTTGTTGTGTAGTAACATTTTATAATTATTATTCTTTAGACATAAAATTATTTATGGAAATGTAAACCGTTACATATTTTACTAGAGCTTCGGATTTGAGGAATCTTGAAGGGCTTTTGATTTTATTATCAAAATTGCTTAGGTACATGTACTAAATAATGTTGGAGAACTTTATGTTTCTGATAATTGTTAATGTTAGCAAGGCATATGAACTTTTATTTAATTTTGAAAGTTGATAGAGAAACGTTAAAAATAGTGTTTTGAAATTAAAAACTAAACCTGTTCAAAATAGTATGAAACGGCCGTTTCTTACAAGTATTTTAGGGGTGTAGCCCAGTGACGTATATAGATTTTAATTTCGGAGGTGGCCGATTATGTATTTGATTTTTGGGTGGAAAGGAAGGAGAAAGCACACTATTACGAATAAAATTACCTTAACACTATAAGATTTCTCAACTGTCTTTACACCATCAGAGAAATAAGAAATTCAATTTTTTTAATGATTTATTATTTTTTAAAAGTATAAAAACTACATTGAAATAAACAAATTATTTAATAGAGTCACTCAAAATTCACCACATATTTTCTTAAAAGAATAAACATATTATGTAAATATAAAATTTTAAATTATCGCATAAGCAACATTCTCAGTGCTGCGACAAATTTTCGGAAACTCCCAGCATTAAGACATATCCATGTTAAAAATAAAAATCTTTAACAGTGGTGTTTTTTCATTTCGGAGGGGGCCCGGGCCTCCTAGGCCCCCCATAAATACGCCCCTGGTGTAGCCTGTGGCGTAGCGATATGGGTAATCGAAAGACGATTGTCACTCAGTTTTTTTTGGGTGGGTGGGTTTCGACAAAATATATTGACCCCTGACAATTTTTGAGTTCCCTACGCTACTGGGTGTAGCCATGCCAAAAAAAGGAAGGCCATGATTCCATGACTCAATTGGATGTATTACACATCCAAAATCCATAATATATAGATACCTACAATTATATATTTAAAATATAATAATAAATATTATAAATAATAAATAAATAAGTAAATAATAAGTAATAATAAATATTGTTATATTATTTATCTATTTATAAATAGTTATAACATGTTTAATGGCTAAATAGGAATTTTAATAAAATAATTTAGAAAGTTACTGTAGTGATAACTGGCATTGTTGATTTTAATACTAATTCGATCTTGTACTTTAACTAGAACAATTCATACGTACGTTATTTGAAGTCGTATTAGTATTGTTGTGCAGAAAAATCAAGAAGCATGTATAGTTATTTCAACTATCAAGCCGATCAAGTCAACCAGTCTAATCAAGCCGATCAAGTTGATCAATTCGATCAAATCAATCAAACCGATCAAGTTGATCAATTTGATCAAATCAATCAAGCCGATCGAGTTGATCAATTCGATCAAATCAATCAAACCGATCAAGTTGATCAATTCGATCAAATTATTCAAACTGATCAAAGTATTGTTTTATTATTTTTTCGTATAATTTACTTAAGAAATAAATACTCTAATAGTTTTTGGAATTTATATTTTTAAGGTTTATCAGGAATTGATGTATACAGTGGTATTTTAGAGCCACAAGAACCTATGGATATTCCAAACATAATAAAAGTGAGTATTTATTTTATTCTAGTTATTCTAAAAAAATAATTTTCAATTGATAAATATATATATATACGAATATCGGTGAAACCTATGATATATATTATTGCTTGGTCGAACCCCGAATGATTTTAGAAGTTCGGACTTTTACCAATGAGTTTTGTTAAATCTTAGAATTAACAATCAATGATTGTAAAAGTCCGAAATTATATATTTTTTCCATTTCTGTGATAATTCTTACCTATATAAATATTTATTGTCTCAATGTTAAAATGTTTGCATATGCTATTATTATATTATATTAACTTCATACATAATACGGTTTCTACCTACATGGCCTGTTGCAATATGAGCATAATATAACTAATTATACCGAACATAATAATACATTACTTCGAAGTCATCAATCAGTTTTTTTTCACCAGTAATATTAACAATGTCAAACCGTTTAAGTCGCCTCGATAGTGAAATGTTTTTTTTTACATTAACGGATTTAGCTACTTTAACTTCACTTAAAAATATATTATATTTTTCTCAGTTAAATAAAATTTTTTTTTGTCATTTTTTAACTCCACAACATTATTGAACGTTATCTGGCGATAACGATCATCATGAACACACGCTCTTAGACTCATTCCGATATCAGTATTTTAATTACGTAAATTGCGTTTTCAACGTATATCATATTATAATTCGTTCCGGTAAAAGACCACCTCGTATGCCTACGTCATCAAAAAGAGTATTATCCAGCACTTCTCCAAATTCTCCTCTTCACGAGGGGAAAAAGACCAAAACTTTCACCTCACCAAACCATTTCGCTGTTCTCGCCTCGATTGACACTAACGATGACACTGTATTTGATGCGGCTCCACTTTCCTGCGAATTCACTATATCTTCATCTATAATTTCTAACCAGGCAGAGCCTGCGGCTCCACCTATCTACATTAGGAACATCAATAACTTTTCCGCATTCAAGGATGTATTAATTAGGACCGTCGGCCCCAAGGGGTATACATGTAAGTCCACTCCTTCGTACCTTATCGTCCGACCCAATGGTCGCGTTAATTTCAACTTGTTGTCAAATTATTTGATGGAAACTAATGCCAGTTTCCATAATTTTCGTCCTCACTGTCAGCGTCCACTCAGGATCATTATCAGAAACCTCCATCATTCCACTCTCAGTGCCGATATTTCGTCCGCTTTGTCGGAAGAAGGACACCTAGTGAGAAATGTCCACAATGAAAAAAAAAAAAATAACTGTTCTCTTCCAATATTTTTTGTCGATATCGAACTCAATGTTAATAATAAACATATCTACTACATCACTTCATTACTAAGCACGAAAGTAGTGATTGAAAAATCGAACAAAAAGACATACGAAGACATACGGTCCACCGCAATGTTTCAATTGTCAAGACTATGATCACACGCAAAACTATTGCCATCATCAATAACGTTGCGTCAAATGCGGCGAGGCTCATGAGTCAGATAGCTGCACTAAGGATCACTCCAGTCTAGCTAAATGCGTCCATTGTTCCGAAAATCATACGGCCAGTTTCAAGGGGTGCCAGTTCTACCAAACTATTTTAAATCGCCACAAAATCAAATTTTCCAACTACAAAAAAAATATCACACACACACACACACACACACAAAAAAAAAACTTATTCTCCGAGTCCCTCCCCATTGATCCCTTTCAATCTATCCCGTCATATGCTGCTGCTACTTCTGGTTCAAAACCGAACATTAATCCGCAAAACTCAAATTTAAATTTAGCTCTTTCAAAATTGATTTAACATCTATAATAAATTATTTTCTTTCCACTATATTAATAATCAATTAATTAGGGCATTTACTTTTAATATTACTTTGTTATTAAATACACTAATATTCCGTTCTGTTTACTTCTTATCTGAAATTATATTCATATTTATTATTAAATCATTTTTTTTAACTATCAATTCAACTATTGTATCACGTTATCTATCAATATTTTAACTGTCGAACTATAATAGTTTATACTGGAAGTTCTTAATTAATAAAAAAAAAACTCCATAACACCATTTAAAATTTCATAGAATCGTATTGTAAGTGACATATTGAATACTGTGTATATTTGTAATATTAATCGTGACAGTTGTAAAACGAATACTGCTCATAAAATTACTTCCTGCAACTGATCCTGATATCAATTTATTAAATTAACCTTCTATTAAATCTGTTCCATATCTTAATCATTGAAGATACAATAATTAAAACTTTTATTATAATTCCTATCACAGTCAAAAATTAAATTACGTATATAAATTAAAATGATTGATATCAACACAAATGCACAAGAATAAATACAGGTAAGAACTATCACAGAATTGGAAAAAATATATAATTTCCGATTTTTATAATCATTGATTGTTTATTCTAAGATTTACAAAAACTCGCTGGTAAAAGTCCGAACTGATAAAATCATTCGAGGTTTGATCAAGCAATAATGTATATCCTGAGTTTTACCGGTAAATCTTAGGTTTCACCGGTATTCATACTATTACCATAACATATATATATATTAATTGAAAATTATATTATATATACATATAGATATTTATTTTTTCCTCTCATTTAATAATTTTTATATTATATAGTCTGGAAAATCTAAATATAATTATAGAACTCCTAAAAACAGAAGATGTAATTTACATGGTGAATGGTAAGTATTTTATATAGTTGTTTTATTTATGACGTAATAATTTATTAATTATATAATATCTGTAAAATTAAAAAAAAAAATTAATACATACAGATTCGTGGTTATTTTATGTTAGAGAAAAGGGCAAAGTTGGGCAAAAACCAATCAGAACGATGAATAAAAAAATAAAAGCATGAATAACTAATTATTTTTTGAACAAAGAATAATATTTTATTTTAAATAATTTTAGTTGTGAATAAAAAATAAAAATTATTCTGAATAATTTAAACTTAAAATTAATTGAATAAATTGTGAATAATAACATTTTAAAAACCCAATGTGCGGGTAAATAATATGTCGATATCGAGTGCTAATCCAGTTAGATTAGCCCCACATAGATAAAAATATTATTTATGATTTTTGGTTTTGATATTTTTGATAGCAGATAATATAACAATAAAAAAGAAATTTCCGGTTTCAATTTTTAATAAAGTTGGAATTTTAAATTATTTACGAATCATTTGAGATAAACGCGACTATGAAGAATAATGAATACTGAATAAATGAATATCGAATAACCAATTAATGAATAACCAAATAATGAATAAAATAATCTAAAATAACTCGTTGAATAATGAACAACAAATAATTGTAAAAACCAAAATGATGAACAAAAATAATCTAGAAAAATCAAATGAAAAATAAATGAATAAAGAATAATTTTTTACTCAAATAATCAATCGAATATTTTTTAATTGACTCATGCCCAATTCTGGAAAGGAGCATAAGTGATACAGCTCTAGATGACTTCAATAAAATAACGTTTATATTAAAATTATATGTTTCGATTTGGGTGATATATTATGTGAGAGGACATTACCTACCAGAGAAGTTAATTATTAATGGACTTTACATATTAATAAAATATCCATGAGCTTATTTATCAGGAAATATGTATGCTCGTTGTTTTTAATGGATTAGGCCATTATAATTTCAGATCAAGACTATCATGGGGCAATGAATATTATTTTTTCTATTATTGTCATTGTTAGACAACTCAAATGGGTTGGAGAATTAAATCGTTTAGAACAAGTAGGAGTGATAAATCCATCATTTCGGTAAATTTATCCAGAAAAGTAAAATGTTGATTTCAATCGTTCAGTGTCTGTATACGTAAATTTTAAGTTATTAATGGTGAGAAAATTTGAACTTTTGCCGATTCCATGTTAGAAGACGGATTATCACGTACATTAATCGCGAGGAAAATATGTGATTAAAAGGCCATCCGAGTTAAGGGCCACCGTTGTATAGGTAACTTATTAAATAACTAATTGAGTAATCAAAATGAAGATTGAATAGCCTAAGAACTTTAGAAAAATGTCCTGTATACTTTGATAGAAAATTGGTATAATTTGACCCAAATACAATTTTGAATTAAAGAAATAGATGCATAACTTGTGAAAAAAATTGTGCCTACTCGAATAACAGCTGCGCACAATGTTTAACGATCAATTGTCGCCATAATATACGAGTGACCTTATCAGTTAAAACAGTTATAAAAATGTCATATAGTATAATAAATATTAAATGTAAATTTTGTTATATTTTTTTTTACAGGCTGTATAAAAAATCTAGAAAATCAACTATTACATCAAAAGATAATCAAGAGGACATTATGAGAATAAATCCTTCTAATTATGTCAAAAAGAATGAAATAACTCAGTCCTATTCATTAAATTCTCATCAAAATGTTATTAACCCGTTTAGTTTATCAACAAATTCACCTCCGAAAGACATGGAACAATCAAATAGAAAAGATTCTCCTCACAGTCTTCCATCTGTAATGACAAAAACTTATGAAGTTCATCCGAATGGTCAATTCGAATTCAGAAAAAATAGTGATAGATACATACATCCTTTTAAGTAATTACGTTTTCAATAGTTTAAAGTTTTTCAAGTTTTATAAGTATTCAAAATCACATTTAATTATCAGCTTTAAAATATTAGATTCAGTTTTTTAGAATTGGTTATCTAAACACCTATAATGTAAAGCATTTTACCCATTTAAAGTAGGTACTAACATTAATAATAAAACACATAAGATATTTATAATGAATGGTACTTGGATAACTTGATCCACTCCATCTAAAGATTAGTACCTCTCAACTAATTTAAAATAAAATTTTACTGTACTTCATACCTCATGTTGTTTTAGACATTATACATTTTAAATAAAAAAGAAAACTTGAAAAAATGAGAAAAAAAAATTGATAGTGTAATGAATACTGTGAGTAAATACTATTTTTATTCTTCTTGGGAAATATTGTTTCTTATTATATATTTTCATTCCTCGATCCTTTTTGTATTATTTAACTATTCGAATGATTCTATATTCCCGACCCTATTGTTAAACATTTTCAATTGCTAATGCATATATAGCTATTACTTTGTAGAATTACTGTCAATATCATTAATTATTAAAATATTTTTGTTACCTTAAATATTTATATTACTTAATATAATTTTTTTTTTTTTTTTTTAGGGACATGGTTGAAATATCTATTAATAATGAACAGTTTAATATAACCAGACCCGAAGTAACAAGGAAAATCTGTGATGCATTGATTCTAATTTTAAAAAAGGTAATTATGAGTATAAATAATATGATAGAATACAGCTATTTAAAATTTAGTAACAATATATATATATATATATATATATATATATATATATAACTATAGTTTTGATTTTTCATGTATAATAATATATTATAGATATAATTAAAACTATTTAACACTTTTTAACAAATACTTTAATGTAAAAACTTTCTTATGATTTTAAGCTATACTATATTTTTATATTATAAATCAGCTATATTTTTTATTTATTAAAATGACACATTTTTTCATGATACATTATTTTCGTTTATTACAGAATTTGTCAAAAGATGAATTTAGAATTATTGAGTTGAATACTTCTATAACCTCGTCACTTGGATAATATCATGAATAACATTTTGATTTATTAAATATACTTATTTACTTTGCATTAAATGTATTTTTCATTTATAATAAGATTTTTGCTGACATATTTTATATATTATGAAACTTAAAAAATATACTTTTGCGGTCAAAGGAAAACAGGAAAACCATTCAATTTTATCATCTGATAAAAAAGATGAATATGAAATGAAATGAAAAAATCAAATGTATATAATAAATGCAAAATGGTAAAAAAATTTCTTCAAACTATTCGTGAAAGCTTAAATTAGGAGAGTTTTAAATCTAAAAAAGTTTGTTTCTAAATATATTAATGATAAGTTTGGAAATTATATTAATTTATATTTTTTTATTGTCTACCTAATTTTGATAAATATTAAATTTTAATGACTTATTTGAAATCTTCACATCCATTAAAATCACATTGTTTAAGAATATAGTATTCATAACATTGTTTTTAACATTTAAATAGAATAATTGAAAAACGAATTAAATCTCAATAAATGGTTTACTAACAAAAAATAGTTTACCTTGCAGTTATAAAATAGTTGATAAATAGATATAATGAACAAAAATGTATTTATTTATTTATTTATTTTTAACTAAAATAATTAAAGTTATTCAACTTTTTTTTCTATGTCATATGCAATATGTAAATTAAATAAAAATATCAAACATGTTCTGTAATTAATCTAAAATACTAAATACAATTTACGGTTTTTGATTCTTAGAAATTATTATTATTTTTTAAAATTATTTTAATTAATTTTAACTAAAAAGTAGAGTGATTTCATTGATTCACTATGTATTAATCCCTAAAAGCAAAAATAAATATTGCTGATATTTTAAACCATTTTATATAAAAATCCATTCCATAATAAATGTGATTATTGTTATAAATATAACATTAGTCAGTATTCATTACAAACAAATGTTTATTAAGTTTGATTGATTTTTAAATAATGAAATACTCGTTTTAATCTAGAAACATAATCGGTGAAATTAGTAGTTTAAACCTTTTTATATTTTCCCATCTTAGAGACAAATTAAACGCTCCTTTATATGAGAAAATGGGAGATATCCGAGGGGAGGGGGATCTGAATTAAAAAACTATAAACGTTAAAAGATAATCTTATACTATTTAAAGTGAATCTACTAATCCCTCAACATTTTTTCTCCTCCCACAGGATCCAGAATCTCTTCTGCTCAGAATTCCGAATTAAATAAATTTAAAGACAATTTAGAAAATAATTTGCGTTCAAGTTTTTTTGATACTATATTAATTTTACATTTTTATACTATCAAGCAATTATTATTTTTATTTTATATAATATTTTTATGCTTAGTATAGGCATTTCATAATTTCTGTGATAATGAGGCTTCATAAAAATTGTTTTTGCTGTTCAATTACTTCTTATTGTACGCTGATTAATAATTATGAGTTTACTGTGCTACAAAAAATATTATCATAAATGATTATACTAGAATAATATTGTATATTGGTATACGGTCTTATTTATCTTTGATTTAAAGAATGATTTGTCAAAAAATATTTTTAGCTTATAATCGTTCACTGAGTTTAATGATTATTGATGTTTGATATCATTAAAATCCAAAATTATAGTAAGTTTTCAAACGTTTGAGGTTTTTATTGATTACTACGTCTATTAAAATCTAAACTATATGATTATTCTGTACAAACATTAGAATGATAAGCAAACTATATGCCTAATATTAATTGGTATAATAACTTACTTATTCTCGTATGGAATTTGCTGTTTAATTTTGATTGATAACTAATTTTATTTCGGCTATTTCATTCGAGTTTAATTTTAATTATAATTTTATCACTGAGAACTTAAATTTTAAAATACCCTGTTTTTTCTATTTCTATTTATCTTACAATTTTATTGATAATAATTAAAATTAAAAAAAATGACAAATAAAATTTTTCATAATTACCAATTATGTGTGCACAATAATTGTAAACATAATATATTATATAATTGAATAAATTAATATTTTTCTTGAAAAGTCATTAAAATTGCCTATATAAAACCCCTTTAAATGCTAATGTTTAAAGCTCTTTAAATTGGTTGCAATTGAGAAAGTAATAATTCCATATTTTTGTATTATATAAAAAATAAATATTATATTATAATATTTTTTACTTTTAAAAATCTGAACTTGTATTTTTGACTAAAATTTAAGGTTCACTATCTTAATATTTAATAGTTCTAAGTGTATTCTTAGGCCCGTTTGTCGTTACACGCTCGTCGAATTCCGGTTGGCTCACAGAGTACCGTTGTATGATTAATTTCTTAAAAATGTTTCAATTATCATAATATACTAAATAAAGTAATTAAAAACATTATTGGTAGGTAAAAGAGATAGGTACCTGTCCTTTGTTTACGTATCACGAATCTACGATTTTTTAAATTATGGACTATAATTAAGGTTTCAAACATACATTCATAGCCTGATAGTTGTATGTGTTAAATATTATATTATATTTAATTGTATTTATACTGTTAATATAACTATATATTAATTGTATTATTATAAAATCAAGTTTTATAAGTTACATAAAATATTAGAATTTTTCAAAAATCATTAACGTTACATATTGGTTTGGAAAAATTCTACAATTTTGATTTCCTTCCAAGTTTCAGAAGAGAGTGTCGAAGAGTGCAAAAATAATATTAAGTAATTATCAAATTTTCGGAGTTAAATTAATATGAGATTGATCGGTGATTTCTAATTCAAAGTATTACACTGAGGTTCGGTAACTGCTCGTTGAGTATAGGTGTGAACAATACAGTTGAGTGTTAATTAATTAATCAATTATTTATTTGAAACGAATTCGAGTTTTAAAGTATACGATATACCGCCAATGAAAAATGTGTCCGCCAATGACGTCACAAAAAATTAGGAATTCAAAAACTAGTGTATGACTGCAAATTAATATACTCGGTACGCCATAGTGTGAACCCTACGTTGAATCGACGATCGTGATACGATAACTAATAACTACCTAATAATTAATAATAACATCGTAGTATACATTAATTTTGATCGTGTATAGTTTTAACATAAGAGTTCATGTACTTGAAATGATTTTCATTAATTTTAAATTGTATAAAATAGATAGCACAACAAATAATTAATGACAATAAGTCGATGTTGTTGTGAAAAATTTGAAACAAAGAAACACGTGTGTACTTGTATTGGTAATGCTTAAGGATTATTCAAAACGATTTTATGAATTTATTTAGTAGTTTGTAAACAATCATAAATTTTTTGTATGTTATGCGTAATTTAGAAAACACATGGTTAGTTATCACACGTAGTCTGTGCGTATCAGGCGTATAAAGAACATTGTGTATAGTATGATTACTACAACTCTGTACAGTTTCAGCATCGATTAGGTTCGACCAGGATTCATGGTTAAAATAAATTAATTAATTATAAACATTAAATATAAAATTTGTGTTCTGTACATGTATTGATTAGTATTATTAACAAGTTTCAAATATTCATAATAAGTATATATCTAATACTTTTACGAACGGTTTCATTTATAATTATTATTTTTTTTATCTTGCAAATAATAAAACTGTATAAAATTTTAAATATTTGTGGACAATAGACATAAAAAACATACACATTCGGTGGTATTACTGTAAAATAAATATAAAGACAATAAACGGATTTATAATAATCAGCTATTTAAATAAATTATTGATGAGGAAAATAATGTGAAATAGTGATGTGTGAAAAAAAAAACATGTTTTCTGTTATTATTTATTTTCAGATTAAAAACAGATCTTTTATTGTAAATCCGTTTTTTCGGTATAACATATTACATGGCCGTTACTGGATTTATCTACGACTGTCTCGATGATTATGACCATATGTGTTATACTTATTAATATCAATGATATATAATTACTAAAATACACAAGTGGAAATGAAGCAAACCAGATTTGAAAAAAAAATACTTTATAACAGTATTTAGAATGCGTTTCATAAAAATAACTGAAATTATACCTAAACAATTGTTCAACTATTATAAAATCGCTTTTTATTAATTATGTTTATAATTAAGAAATATTAAAATAAATTAATGTATGACATATTAAATAGATATTTTTCATATTAAATTATATTAAATTATATTAAATTGTTTTATTGTTTCAACGAATAAAAATTAATAATATAATAAAACGATAAATAAAATAAACAATAAATAAGATAAACGATAAAAAAAAACGAATCCTATTAAAATAAGTGACGCACTCATGATGTGGTCGTTTTATCGAATTGTCTTCAAATGCACTTTGGATGAAAAAAACTGTTACATATTATATCATTTTTAAGTTTCCTGATACATATGAGAAGAAAATGTAGAAAATGTATATTATAAGGCAATATTATAAAACAACATTGTAATTATATTGTTTAAACGAACCAAAATACTAATGAAGCAATTCGCTTTCAACAAAACACGCATTTTCTTGATCGAACAAAAAGTTCATACACTAATAGTTTATCACAAGGACGTTTTAAGAAAAATCGATCAAATAGCTCTATAACTGTTTGCAATTCGAGTGTATTTCTCGTGTGCGCGTGCTTTAGCTACATCTAACCGGATTAATATAATTTTTAAGATTTAAGGGTTATTTTGATTCGGTCGATCTGCATAGTTATGCGCACAGACCACTTCTCACCACCAAAGCATAGTTGAGTAGTTGTTAACAAAATAAATAGTTAAATTTAAGATTACCGTGCATGTAACAAGTAGTATTTTGCCAACACGTTTCGTTGATTTAAGTCCGTTTGAGATTTTTGAATATTTATCGCATGCAATATCAAGTATTCGATTACTTTATTTAAATCGAAAACAATAAACAGTAGAACTTTGGGTTGTTTATACAATGGTCATTGAACATGGGATAAATGCTTGTTGAAACTAATATAACACTCTGTTCTCCGTAGACGAATTCGATTACATGTAATGGAATATAATTGCTTCCGATCATTAATATGCGTCGCTTGTCGCAGAAGAATAATTGTGAACATTTCCCATCATCAAGTTTCGGGCAAAACAAATAAATCGAAAGTTGAATATTTTTCAAACGTTTTATTCCGTACGCGAATTGTTATTATGACGTGGCAAACATGGCACATATATTTTTCACGCTTTTTTAAACCCAAAAGTGTACACTTATGACTTGTTTTATAAATACGGAACGAATACGTCTTCGGCCATCGTAACTATGAAGCTGTCACCGGTTTCTGTAGTTTCTGATCGCTAACTTGTCTGCGTTTTCTCGTCGCCGTAAATAACGTTGTTGTCAAGTATTTGATGAAGAACTAGCCCACACGAGCGCACCACGTATTATGTGCTCCGTGCATCATCATGTCCAATCATATTATGATCGTTCTCGTGTTTTATAAATTCGTACGTGCGATTTCTCGGAAATTCACGACGTATTATTAATTCAATGTCTTAAAACTTCGGATCCTAGTCAAGTATAAAACCGATTGTCGCAATAAAATATTTTTGTAGTTTGTGATATTATCAGAGTAGGTATTTTACATGTCGAGTTAAATACAACCTATTTTATGCATTATAAGCTGACTGCAAACAGTCAGATAATATTGACATATTTTCTTTTTGATTAGGTGCTAGAATGGCGAACAAATAACGTCGAGTTATATTTAAATGGTCCTAAGTTGGACGAAATAGATATACAAGTTGATTATTATAAGTATTAGTAATAATCAAAACTAAGTGTTTTATTTCTTGAAAAAAGAAAAAAAATGTAATTTAATAAAAAAAAAATTATTCATTGTTTTAATACATTTATTTATTTAATTTATCAATTTATTGATAAAAATAGGTAGTACTCAATTAAAAACTTATTTAGAATTATATTATGTAATATGCATTATATAAACGTACCTATATAATTTTCAAGATTAAAATATTAAAATTGATTATTTTAATATATAAATAAATTTGTTTATTTATTTATACTTTGTTTATAGAAATAAATAAATTAATGCATAGCCTGGAGTATTGATTATCAACCATTTACTAATTTTTAATTTTCATTACATTTTTTATTATTTAAATTGATGTAAAGTGTTAAACACACATGTATTTTTACATAGATATTCTAAAACGAGCAGTTAATAGAATAAAAAAAAGATACAGATAATAGCAATGGGTAATAAATATAAAAATTAACAAATTTGTGTTACAAATAAAAAATAAAAGATAATTAAATAAAAATTTTAATCAAAAATAGTGTAATATTTTTATTTTGGATAAAATAAATGTGAAATCATTTTTTGTGTATAATGTTTATAAATATAGATTAAAAAATGTTGGGGAAACTATATTATGCTTATTTTTTTAAACAAACTATACGTACAATAATTTGGTTATAATATTTATAATATGCTTATAGCACACAATTTGTTAGGTATAAACATTCTAAGTTAGTGATCAACGAAATAAAATACTAACGGTTCGAAAAATTTTTTTTTTAACATTTTTAATTTATTTAAAACATTTTTTTTCAATTTTATTATTGTTCTTTAGTTTTTTTTATTAATACATAGTTTTCGAAGAAAATAAAAAATAATTTCACTCAAGTACATTTTTGGTGCAATAAGATAAAACACGAGGCTTTAAGTGTAGATTCATTATCTGAAAGTTTTATCACAGAAACTTACATCATTCGAATTAATATCGCAACTAAAATACATCCGTGTAAATGACTCCTAACCTGCAATGTTCGTAGCAAGTCTTACTATCTGTATACACACCATCTGTAATATTTTCAAGAAACAAAGAAAAAAATTACAAATAATTGATCTTACTAACATACTATGCTAATTTTTTTCAAGACAAAAAAAATAAATTAAGTTAAAACATATGTTTTTGTAAAATGTATTACGTATTGGATATATGTTATTACATCATGAGTAGATATGCTAAAAAAAAAAAAAAAAATAAATAAATAAATAATAATAATAATTGCCTGAACATAATAAATAATAACATTAAACGAATGCGCGTTTTTAGACTAATTAAACTGGTTAGACCAAGATGTATTTTGAAATATTGTTAGTAGGTGTCCTTCGAGTAATTGACAAAGACCAGTGATCGAATATTCGAATGTCTGATAAAAGGACAACCACGTGCAATGGATATTCGATAATTGCTTAAAATTGTACGTAGAATAAACTATTCACGTGTTATTCGTTATCTTTAGAACCTTTATCCTCGCTTCAAATGAACTATTTTTATTTGTTATTTCATACGTTTGCGAATTGGCGACACTTTAGTGCATCTGTAACGACAAAAACGTTGGCAAGATACAAAGAAAATAATTTTTGTACATGCTACACCTTAAATTAACTTTGTATAGTATTATATTGATATTAAATATAAAACTATAAATAACGCACAAGAAATAAAACAATATTTAAAACTATCTAATCAATCTTATTCATTAAATCTATGAAGTAAAACATGTTTGACAAAATTCTATTTCTGTATGATGTACGAATAAAATTGAACAATTTACGTTTTTATTGAAATATTGATTGTTGAATGATTTTTGTATTTTTGCGTGCGTATAACTTGAACAATTTAAAATATTTATTTTAATAAACTTTAACTAACAATACTTCCGAAACCGGCTTCTGTTTGAATTTAATAATATAAAATATTTTATTTCTTGCCAATACTGCCATTGAACATTTATAATGTGTATAATGTATTACAGTCAGGGGCGCACAGTGGGCTAGAATTCAATTTTAAGCGGCAAAAAATCTAATTTTTTTTAATTTGATTAAAAATAGTCCTTATCAATACGGAATGAAGGATTTTTTTTTTTTTTTTTTTTAAAATGATTTTCACATTTTATTCATCGAAATTTTATTTTTCTCACTATATTATAACTTATAAAATAACATTTGAATTTGAATGATTTATTATATTTTAGTTTATATTATTTCATTATTAAATATATGTACAATTCTTGTTCTCATAAATTTTAACATAGGTATACATTTATATGTAATTTAATATAGATAATAAGTGTTAATTTGAATCAAAATTCGAAGTTGTATCGTTTTCTGATGATTGTGTTTCTTGATTTTCCAAATTCAATAAATATAATGTGTCTGGAGAAAATTTTTCTTTTAAATGGTTTTTTGGTGGACTTAGCTATAATATAAGTGGATCCGAATATATAAGAAGAAAGTGTATTAAGTCTGAATTAGTATTAATACGAAAGGATTTTTTGAAATGATATTCTCGATACCTTAGATAATTTTTATTTAGCTATTTTTGAGCTTCCGATAGTTATCCAATTGGGAGAAACACGTATTTTATAACAATAGAACCGTGTATTAATACTTTGTGCATACTAGGGGGCATCCGATACCATTTATATAAATGCACATAAAGTTCTGCTGTTTCTTTGGCGTAGTTATCAAATTTTTCAAAATTAATGTCAAGACCACTGGAAATCACCGTTAGTATTGTCGAAAATCTATTTATTAAATTAGCGTTTACTTCAGTTATTTCTGATACCATTTCAGAGTCTTTAAAAAATCTACGGGCAAAATTTCCGGTATTTGATATTCCCATACCCTGAACAACTCTATCGACTTTCAATCTCATCTCATTCCATAGTCGATTTTGAATTTCTTTTTTTCTCTCAGCAATTTTTGTTGTCCTACTCATAGTTGGAGTTGATAACTTATATGCTATATGTAAAATGCGTTTTAGAAACTTAATCCACGTATGTATGTAGATAAATCGTATTTTATGTTTTTTATATTTATATCAAAGTTGCACAAGTTTTAAAGGTCATTCATTGCTTTAGGATTACATTGACAAATAAAACATTTTTGTCTTGATGTGTTCGTTAAAACATTAATAACTTTTCCATCAATCATAGTTATAATAAGTGTGTAATTAATGATTAGTGATTTTTCATGATCATGTACTATTTCTGTGGTTTGTATGTTTTCAATATCTTGTTCGATTTTTTGTACTTCTGTTCTAGTTGTTTCTGGAGTCTCTTTTGTATATATAAATTTTATTGGTCTACAGTAGCGAGTAGGCGATGGTTTTGGATTTCCCCACAAAATTATTTGTTCATTATTTTTCTTTTTATTTGCAGTTAATCATAAAGAAACTAAAGAAAATAAGAAACCACTTGCATCTGATTTTCTGTTGTGTTCGGTTTCATTATCATTAGAAAAACATTTATGGTATTCGTTATAGCCTGAGCTTCCATCATAGCCACACTTACATATGAGGTTAATCTATTAATCGTATGGTCTAAAAGATGCTGAAGTGATATAGATGCATCGACTTCACTTACTTTAATTTCATCAGGACAATATCTTATCTAAGCCGAACGAATTTTATCGTATGATGAGTAAATATTAGCTCCCCTTTGTCTCGCTTCCAAACGCATTGTATTATTTGAATCTTTAGTCATTCAAGTATTTATTAAAAACGCGAGGGCTTCGTCTTCTGAATACGGAGTAATTTTATTTTTTTCAAATGATTTATTATAGTTTTCTTATTTTTATTGGACAATTTGGAGAATACTATGTCATTTGCGTGAGAAAATTTGGAGCAGCATGTTTTCCATCTCTATACAAGATAGACTTTGTGGCATAAACTAACTCTTGAGAAGAATGTGAATCTTAATTATTTAGAACGATCACTTTTTTCAGAAAATAATTTTTTAGGCCTACCTTGGATTGTTGATGGTTGATCTATTGATAATTCATCATTATGGGTCATATGAAGAACATTAACCCGTCGTTGGTACACATGTGAGCGGCACGCTCACACAGATAAAATTTTGAGTGTAATTAGTAGAAATGTTATTGAATTAATTTGATACTATTAATACCTTTAAATAACATATCTATAAACATTTACAAAATAAATGATAGCGCTAATTTTCATATTCGATTAGTTATTGCTCGACAAAGTCAAGAATACCGATTGAGTGAGGGTCGCGCTAACCTTATACTACGAGTGCTTTACGCTTTCACACCACGAGCACATGCGTATCCTACTATAACAATGAAAACCAAGCAAATATTTCAAACAGTAAATAGACCTAAGATGATAAATTCAACAATCACTACATTTCTTTTTATATTTAGTTTTATATAAATTTTATTACTTTGTAAATAAATAAAAAAATTTTGAAATAAATTTTAAATTTTTTTAATTTTAATTCATAATCTATAAATATAACATAAAATTACAAAGTACTTTTTAGTAAAAGATAAAAAAATACATATTTCTATACATGATTTGATTGTATTAATTGATCACGCAATTAATAATACCATAAAGAGCGAAATGTGAGCGCAACGCTCAAAGTGCAGCAACCGTGTTACGAATTGTATGAGTACCGTCGATGAGATAAATTCTAATTGCAGGCAGTTATTACTTTTATTTAAAAATTTAGACAAATCTCGTCTTGAATCCCGCCATTTTTTATTTGTGGTTGTACAATGACCCGTAATTTTGCTTTTCAATATATTTTCAATTTTTACGTTTCCCGATTGGCCACCTATCTTATTACGCATGTATGAACAAAGAATGTTGATTGTATAATTTATAATTTATTTAATAATAATTAAATATTTTTTATTGTATTTTCAGTATTCATTTTCCTACAAACAAAATTGCATAACTCAGTTAGGGGCACTTAGGGGCAGATAAAACCACTAGTATTTCATAAAACAGAAGTTAAATAATAAAATAAAATATTTATCAAAGATCTATAAATCTCTATAAATTATTAAAAGTATTTTGAAATTATAATGAACCCATTTTATAGTTAAAAAAAAGCAAATACCATTATTAAAATAAAAAAAAAAAATCAATATTTATGACTTAATATTTTTGAAACTAATTTTAAAATACCTGATATAAGTCTTCGTATGTGTAAATGAAATAAAACTGAAATATATAGGCTTAATGTTCATAAAATACAATTCAACTATGCACTGTATAATACCACAATGTATAGCTAAATGATGGAAAATGAAACACTATCTTATTATTTATATTATTGTTTAAGTACAAAAACCATTGTTAAATACAAATAACCATAATTAATCCTTATCCACAACTAATAATAAATGTTATTTAATAAGTTTTATCTCTTATCTTGGATACTCAGAATTCCTTTTTATGGCTGTTTAAAATTGAATTTCAGCCCACTATGGGGCGGACTGGTCTAGCGGGACACTGGAACAAATCCTGGTGGTCCGTTACAATAAAAGATTAAATGGCCTGATAATATATTAGAAATTAAAAATATAGTATTACGATATTTTAATCGACAAAATTGAGGAAGTGAAGTTATGAAAAAAAAAAACATAATTATGTAAAAAAGGAATTACTTTTAGAGTTAATTTTAATATATAGGTATTATGTTAAAATATGTACTATAACATATAACATATAACAGTATCTATAAAAAAAACATTTGTTGAAAATATTTTTTAAATAATAAAGGTTTTTTTATCATTATTATTATTTTTGCAAACTTATGAATAGGGATCAGAAGTTGTTGAATTTGCATGTTTTTTTTGTACCATTGAATTTATTGCTAAGCGAGTTAGAAATTCATCCCAAGACACTACGAAAAACATATCAAAAGTATCGTATCGTACTCGGGTCACTGGCGCTATCTGTTATGGTCCTCGATATGAGTTAAACGAGGATCTCATAGTCATAGGACTTCAAAATATGAGGAGAGAGAGCTCAAAATATGGTTTCATGCGGTTTGAGCTTAACCGCAAGATCCTATATAGGAAATTATCCGTTCCTCCTCCACGGACAGGAACATCGGTCGTTACCCAGGATTAAGGTAGTAACCAAACATCTGGTTCAGCTTCTGGTCTATCCGGGCTCGCTTGGCTTAAGGTAGTCTTTTCATGTTCCTGCGGAACTCGTGTGTCGTAGCAACCATAACGCCGAGATATTTTTCCTTCGTGATGATGTTAATTATCTCGGGTTGCAAGGTACTCGGGTCCACAATGTCTTCCGTTACCGAACCAGGAAACATTGATGTGCACTTGAAATTCTCGATGGCGAGTGTCATAATGCCCTGTTTGCCCTGTTGATCTGCAAGCGTAAATAAAACGGTTTTTATTTTAACGAAACATAATGTATGTGTAACGATTGCTTTGGAGCAAATAAATTTTTGTTTTCCACGAGGTCAGGAGTTAATCGTTAATGATCGTGAGTTGTTTGTAACAGGCGTTAGGTTTTATTTGTAATAATGCCTATAATCTAATTACCGAAGAATTGTGTCTGCGTCAGGATTGGAAGTTGGTACGCGTCGTCACAGGAGTTTTGCTATCCTTTATTGACGTCGACAGCAGCGACCTTCATCATCGATGCAATTTCACGATTTCTACAGTCCGAATGTGCTGTCCGTTATTGAATTTCGCCGTGACAACACGCGTTTTTCGAGCTCTCGAGAAATCAACGTATTCCAGTGGAAAAAATCGACAATTTTTTGCGCAAGATACATCAAAAGAATACTCAAGTACTACAAACCAGTTAAGATCTCAAGAAAATCGAACAAGGATTGGTGGACTTAGAGCGACATCAAGAATATTCAAGTAAAAAATTAGATTTACCTTAGTTACGTAGACACTACTCCTTTCTGGACGATAACCCCTCTCATTTTTCCAGAGAACGTTCCCACGGCCGTTCTCCATTCTTTGATAAAGGTTTCAACCTTTTCCGTTGAGAAACGGGTCTTCCAGGGGCTTTTGAACCCCTAAAAATAGATATTTCATTAATTTTATACAAAAAAAAAAAAAAAAAAAGGAGGAAAATCAATAATTTTAAAACCGAGGCAATTCGCTAAGATTAAAATCAATTTGTTTATTTAGAAACAATTCTTTGAGGTCTCAATTATAGGGTCCGATTGCTAACGAAATAAATATAATTCGTTATATTAACATTTCGATTAACAGACATATAATTAGACCACCTTACCCGTCCAGATAGGAATAGTAGGCGTTCTTTCAGTAGGTTCTTTCAGCACAGACAACATTAACGATCAAGAAACAATGAAAATTATAGAAGTAAGTTGCTGTTCACATAAACCAGATGAATCAGATAATGCTACAAACGATGAAAGTTTAAGCGAAGAAGAAATAAATAATTTATCTGAAACAGAAGAGCAATCTCAATGCTCTTATGAATCAGATGATTTGAAAAGTCAAGAATAGAAATGGATCAGAAATACATTAAAGAACATATGACAAAATACAATACACAGTAAATTTAAACTCTATTGACAAATCTTGAAAAAATAAATTACGAAGTCCAAGAAATACTAGACTGAGAGTCAAAAAGAAAAGGAATGTTACAACAAAACAAAGAGAAATTACTTTATTTAAATAATGAAATAAACTATAGTATTGGAACATTGAGATACATAAAGATAATTCATGAAAAATTGATTTAAGTAAGTCTTGATCATCTAAAAAGTGTTATTAAAATCGCTTCAATCGAAGCCATATTAAAAGGAAATAAAACCGATCAAACTACACAAACTAGACCTATTTATAGACAATCCGAATATATATAATTAAAATAAAAATAATTTAGTAGCTATTAATATTTTATTTTTTTATGTTCCTATTACCTATATATATATATATATTTGGTGCCTCAGCTAGAATCAAGCAGGAGTAGCCATTACAGTTAGTAGGTGGAAGCGTCGGAAGCGACTACAAATATTTGTTTCTGCTAATGAATAAGACCCCAGGGGGGTACTTTAATCAGTACTACGGGCTTAGCAAACCCAAGGCCCAAGCTGCTCCTTCAAGGCAAGAAGGTTGATCGTGGGGCTGACAACCCCACATCGTAAAAAAATTACGTTAAGAAACTTCTCACTAACAAGCCTCGGAACCCTATGATTAACTTGGACAAAAGAAATGGAACTTGGCCTGGCAAACCTGAAGTTTTAAGATTCGGAAGATGGAATATATGAACCCTTTATAAACCTGGAGCTCTGCATAATATAATCCAGATAACTAGTAATTACAGATCAGAAATAACTGCTTTACAAGAAATAAGATGGCCAGGAAATGGCATTTTAAAATCAGAGAACTCTACAATCTTCTATAGCGGAACAAAAAATCAAAAACATGAAAATGGAGTTGGTTTTATCATAAAAAATTCAATGATAAATTTGGTTAAAAAGTTCGAACCAATCAATGATAGAATCTGCTACTTGTGAATCTCGGGAAAAATTCTGGATGTCGTGTTTATCGATTGCTATCAAAACGGAGTCGGCTGAAAGCAACACAAAAGTTGACTTTTATCACTCACTAGAAGGAACTTTTGACAAACTTTTCACGAATTGTATAACGATCATGGGCGAAGACCTAAATACCCAAGTCGTTCGGGAAGAGGTTTTTCAAAGCACAGTGGAAAAGGAAAGTCTACACCTAGAAAATAATAGTTATGGAATAAGATTAATTTGCTTCACTACATCAAAAGACCTAAGAATTAGCAGCACCCAGTTCCAACGGAAAGAAATTTACAAACATATCTGGACCTCCCCAGGTAGAAGGTTTAAAAGCCAAATCGGTCATATATTAATTAATGGAAGACATAAAACTGTATAACACAAGTAAGAAGCTGTCGGGGTGCTGATGGGGACACGGATCACTATATTGTGACAGCATGTTTTAAAGTAAAACTATCAAGAATATGGAATAAAAGAATAAAAAGCAAGCCAAAACTGGATACAGAAAAACTCAGAGACCCTGAAACTAGAAGAAATTTCCAAATACTAACAAGTAACCTACTAAGTAATGAGCCTAGTAGCTTAAGCAAAAATATAAAAAACGAATGTAAAGAAATTAAAGAAACAGTTAATAAGGCCGTGGAAATCTTTAAGGATAACACTCGATAACCAAAGAATTCATGGTTCAATAACATATACAAGGATGCAATTAAAAAAAGAAGCGAAGCCAGAATTAAAGCTATACAAAATCCAACACCAGAAAACCATGAAGAATTTTTAACACTTAGGAACCGAACTAATAAAATTATTAGAGAAGAGAAAAGCCGAAAATGAATTTGTAAGTAGCATTGTGGAACATAGGCTAAACCCAAGAAGGTTCTTCGAAAAATGTAATTCTATAAAGTAAGGTTTTAATGCTCAACTTACTATACTGAGAGATGATTATGGACACCTTATTACGGATGAAGCGAATATTGTAAAGAAGTTTCGGACTCACTTTAAAGATCTCTTAAATATAAATCAAAACAATAATGCTTCAGAAGAGGATGACACGCTCCGCTATACAGTACAACCAGAGATCACTTAACTAGTTGAAGAAGAGATTAAACAAATTATAAAAATGTTAAAGAATAATAAGGCCCCTGGTGAAGATAACATAAATGCTGAACTAATTTAAATATCGACCCCAAAAATGCTCTCGAAAATATATATTCTAATCAATGAAATCTGGAAAAAAGGACAAATCTCTCATGATTGGAAAACGGCAATAATTTGCCCAATTTATAAGAAAGGGGATTTAATGAATATAAAAAACTACAGAGGGATAGTGCTATAAAATACTTGTTATAAAATTTTATCTACTGCAATTTTACACAGACTGGAAATATACTCCAAAGACATAATAGGAAAATATCAAACTGGATTTATGAAAGGGAAATCTACCATAGTCCACATATTTACAATTAGACAAGCACTAGAAAAGTATTATGAATTCGGAAAAGAAATGCACTTATGTTTTGTTGACTTTAGCCAAGCTTACGACAGTATCAATAGAAACAAATTATGGAGAACCTTAGAAGAATTTGAAATATCTATAAAATTAATTCAATTAATAAAATAATGTAATTCTAACTGTGAACTACTACTGAACTGTGTACTGCTGTACTAATAATGATAATCTATTTGCCTATCTCAGAAATATTTAGATATTTATTAACCTGGACATTTTTTTTTTTTTACAATATTTAATCAAATCGTTGAACGCCGGGGTCCATAATCATTTAAGAATGAATATAACAAAAAGGTATAAAAATTACCCGGCACACGAAATCGTATGTCAACATTTGCTCACGATGAATTTCACAAGTCTACAGTGCTGGACGACGACAATGAATTAAAGCATGTTATTCACAATCACCACTGAAATAAGGGGTGGACTGACCTAGCGGGACAAATCCCGGTGGCCCGTTACAATAATAGATTAAATGGCCCGATAATATTTTAGAGATTAAAAATATAGTATTACGATATTGGGGAACCTAGTGAAGTTATGAAAAAAAATCTAATTATGTAAAAAAGGAATTACTTTTAGAGTTAATTTTAATATATAGGTATTATATTAAAATGTGTACACAGTATCTATAAAAAAAAAAAATTTCTTTTATATTATGTGTAATTTTATATATCTACATAAAAAGTTGAAAATATTTTTTTAAATAATAAAAGTTTTTTATCATTATTATTATTTTCCATATTTATGAATAGGGGTCGGAAGTTGTTGCATTTGCATGTTTTTTTGCACCATTTATTGCTAAGCGAGTTAGAAATTCATCCGAAGACACTACGAAATACATATCAAAAGTTTTTAGTGCATATTTTTGCATACTTAGTGATTTTGGAGCATATATCTTGATTTTACATTTTTTAGAACATATTTTATGATTTTTGAAGATTCAGTATGAAAATTCGAAAAAATAAAAAAATAAATACATTCATATTGAGAGAATTTTCTTGATATTCTTGTATCATATTTTTCAAATTTCCATTTGACATTAAAAACAGTGTTTTTCCCCTATTGGTTATTATAATATATATTTATAAATTATAACTACAGCTAGTTTTATCTAAAATAAAGTATTATACAAATATCAAATAGGAACACCTGTTATCAAAATACGATGACTTTCTATTAATACTTTTCTAGGAAAATAACTCAATGATTATTGAACATTCTACAAGTGCATTTTTTTATTCAAGAAACATTTTTAATGCTATTTTATTATTATTATTATTTTAAATTATGATTAAAAATTAAAAATCAGAATTATTTTTATACTTTGATTTTTCTATATTTATAATTTTATAAAATATTTGTGCAAATGAAAATGTTGTGTACAAAAATAAAATATATGTGCATATTTTTAGAGCATATTTGTACTTTTTTAAGCGCATAAGTGCATGCATATTTAGTACTTCTTAAGTGCACTAAGTTCCGAGCCCTATTGATGAACAAATCCTTGTTCTCCTTTTAATTTTTGGCCTGGCGAAAAAAAATTCCCGTCCTGAAATATTAACCCAGTCCGTCCCTCATTAAAATAATAATGAATAATTTAAATATTGTACATTTTACGCGTATCGTAAGTTATTCAATTTGATTTGTTTTTAGTAATTTGTATATTTTTTCTTTTATTATATGACTTATGTATCTCTATGTATATAAAAAACTTGTAATGCAAAGTGCCGAGAGAAAAATCGTTGATCATTCACATTAAGAATAATTATATAATTAATTATTATACTTTATGAAGTATTTATTAAATAAAATTTTTTATTACTAATAAGTACTAATAAGTAAATTTACCTTTCAAAATTTCATAAAATTCTTGTTTTTCTATTGGTATATAATCATAGTAATGTAAAAAGGGGAGGTTAGTAAAGTGAGTTACTGCCATAATTTGTTGTGCATGTTGATTTGTACGAAGCTTTTCTCACGTTTTTTAAATATTTTAAGTACCCACTCCGATATGGTTCAACTTAATTTTTAAGAGGTGAGCTTCAGCCTCCATACCACCACTTGTATCCGTGCCTGATAGTAGATATTTTTAAACCACTTTGAAATATATTAGAACAAAATATTCAATTTTTCAGTTTAAAGTATGTGACCCTAAGATTATTTGTTTTTTCAATAAGAGATTATATTGACATAACAGTTATATATTATTCTGCTTTTTAGATGGTTTATTGTTTAAATGGTGCAGTGATTCAGTGGATTTCATTGGTTTAATTTCTTGTTTATAGTTACCTAAAATGTTGCTGTTTACGTGAATGGAGATAAAGTTTCACAAGTAAATTATTTTAGAATGCTTTAATTGTTTAATAAAATGTTTATTTGTCACGAATTTCGATTAAATTGCCTATACTGTACTGCTTAATAGAAGAACAAAATCAAATATCTAGCAACACAAATGTATAGATGATTTATTATTAGTTAAAATATTATTAAAAATATATCAAAACATAATACTTTCAATAGTTTAAAATACTTGTTGGTTCATTAGTAAACATTGTAAATACATTTTAATACATTTATTTAGAGATATGAAATTAAATAGCTCTATGGATTGATTAATTTTTTTGTATAAAAAGAAATAAGCGCTTTTAAGTGTTTAATGCTAGAATCCTATTTTTTGTACCAACAAATATTGTTATTTATTATAGGATGATCTTATTTTTATCTCATTTTAAATTAATATAAATTTGAATCAGTGTTTAATATTCTTATTGCGATAATACCATAAGTCAGACACTTTCCGGTGTTAAAATTTATTTTATTGCTTATTAAATCTTAATGTTAGTACCCCTATCGTTTCTACCACAAATATTGATGCAACATTTAGTATATAAAATTATCAAATATAATAATTCTCTCTAAGCTGTACATTTGTTACTGTCCGGTGCACTGAAGATTTATGGTATTACTGAAAATGGGGAAAAAAAAATCCTTTACATAATTCTTATTTTGTGCTTGATGAACGTAAATATTTTTTTATTAAGTTAATAATATTGTATGATTTTATAAATTATATTGTTGTTTGTTGGTTAGTTTCACGTTTGAACCGAAGTTAGATTTTGTATTTCAGTTCTAAATTTTATTTTTAATATTACGTTATTGTTGATGATATTTATATTAAATATACAGAATTTTAATATTTTTTTCAATTTATTATTGTGAGTGCTATTGATTTAGAAGTAAATAGCTAGTATACTTGTGACTTGACAATAAAGGGTTATATTAATGGCTCTCCAGCCCACTTGCCTTTGTAGTGGCTGTTGTCTGTCAAATAATATTCAATATAATTTATAGTAGTATTTTCTTACTTGTACGTTATTGTGACCCACTATTTAGCTCTCTAAGTGACGTAAAAAAAAATAAATACTATTTTTATTGTGTAATGCAAATAATATATCCGGATTAATAATTAGTTTTTTTTTCAACAGTATATAATCATTTAGCTTAAATATATACCTATATACTATACATAATAAAAGAAAAACTATACGATACATCATAAACAGTTACTACCCATGTAAATGTAAAAATTATAACCCATGTAGTCATGTAAAATATAAAAACTACTTAACTAATTTACATATTAAAATTACACGAGCAATGCATTTATAACTATACTTTTTCAAACACTTAATAGTTTATTTCATAAACTTATTGAATTTTATAATAACTTCGAAAGTATATTTTTATAGTACAAAAGTTTCTTCTCGTATTTTTCAGACTATCTTAGGATAAACAATTATATAAAGATACTTATATAATATATATATATATATTATATAATTCTTATTTTTATTGGTGATCTATTAACAAAATGTTACGGTTTGCATTCGTTAATTATTAATAAAATATTTTAAATTGTACACTGTACATTAAAAAGTTTTCATTTTAAAACATGAATTACATTTTAAAGAATACTATGATTTTATTTTCTGTGAAATATGTCATAAAATGGGTTTATTATGTACAGTTATATAATTAATTGATGTATCATTATGACAATGTATTGTAAAATAAATTGAAGTAAATGGTAATTATATTATTATTTTACAGAAATTTAACTATTTTCTAAAAGTATTTTGAATAAATTTACCTTTTTTTAGGCCCTTGAAATTTTCAAGTTTGTTAATATTTTTAATAATTATATTATCATAATAATAATAATATAAATTACTACGTTTGAAAATTTAATATAAGACTTTATATAAGTTGCTTCTACTTCAATGTGAAAATATCAAAAACATATAGACACAATTTTTTTTGTTATAAATATTTTTCTAGTTTAAACTTTTAAAAGTGTGCTATATTCAAATCTTGAAAATGTAATGGTAGATGTTTTATAAGTTTTTCTTTATAGCCAATAAAATAAAAGTTTACTGAAAAGTGACAAAAATTGTATAATCATTAAAATATTTGAAATGAAAAAAATTTATACCTTACCTAACCAAACTTATTAAAAAAAAATATTTTATTGACTTAATTATTTTAACTATTGATTTTCATTCTTTTTTTTTTTTACATGGTAAGCAAACAAACACTTGACTTATTAAATATCTACGGACCATAATTGATGGTTTAGACTATTATGGTGGATGTATTACTATAAGCAATTAATTTTTATTTATATATAATTAAAAAAAAATACAATGAATACACTTAAAAACACTTAAAAACACTTAAAAACGCTTAAAATTACTATTATACAATTTCTGTATTAAAAAGCACACTTACATATTCATTTATAATATTGAGTTTTATTTTTATTTTTTGTGAACAATCTTCTCAAGCGAATTCGGAATCCCGCATATTTCAGATTAGCCTATGTTCGAATTAACTAGACCTTACTGTTATTCGAAATTTGCATGAATCTCAATTATTGAGTTGCAACATTTTGAGTAGTTTTGTTCAGAAAATTCGTTGCGTTGTAGTTTCAAAAATTTGAAACACAGCAAATTGTTTTAATCTGACGTAATTTCATATTACATAGACTATACACTTAAAATCGAAGGTGTACGGGTCGGTATAAGAGTGGTGTGCGTGCCCTGCTAAAAATGCTAGATTAGATAATATTATACTAGCTCTCTGTACGAACAATAGAAAATTATAATGTTTATAAATAACAATTTTTAATTAACAAATCATTGAAAAAAATGCAATGCTTGAATTCAGACGTGAAAATTAAATAATTTAAAGTAATAAAAAGTAAGCTTCGATAGAGGTTTGATATAATGTTATCATTCAAGTTTGATAATAATATTTTATTTGATTTGAAAACATTTGTGTAATTTAACATTGTATAATAAATTTTCAAATTGTAATTAGTAGCGATTAGTTTTCTCTTATATACTCTGATAGTTATCCTTTAAAATCGGGGTTATTAATCTTGGCAACGTTATATTGCTGTTTAGTATTTGATATTTTTATCATATTTATTTATATATTAAGTTAATAAGCACCTACCATATATTTATAAGTATTAATAGTAAAAATAACTTTTGGTCCCCATAGTCATCTTATCTGGTTCAATGTTTAGGATTTAATCGAAAATTCCCATTTTATATAATTATATGCAGTTTGTCAAAGAAAGGATTCATTGCTCTTACCTACGAAATTAATGTGGCATTATAATATAAACAATTTTAAACTATTCAATATTAAGTAATTGAAGAAAGTTGTAATTACAATATACAAATTATGCTATCATCACTTTAGTATCTAGAATTATGTTCATTATAAATACATATAAAATCGATCCTTTCTGTTCTGCCACTATTAATTATTTTTAAAATCATGTATCTATCAATTTAGTTTCACATATTAATTAATATAGCAGCTATATTATATATTATATTTTATACTGTTAAATATTAAATTTTATTTTATTTTTTCAGTTAGTATATAATTATGTTTTAATATTACTCAAAAATGTTATTATTGCTAGATTTTTATTATACCTAAATATCAAGGGCATATTTGTGTTGAAGCAATGGGCCCCCCCTCCGGGTGAAACAAATTTTTCTTCAATAAAAAATTAAAAATAATTTACAGTTCATTACAGAGGCATATACCCAAGGGGGGTTTTCGGGTCCGGACCCCTCATTGAAATTTCTACATACTCAATGGTTGAATGGTAAATAGTATATAGGTAGTGTAATTTAATTTCCTATTATTTTCAATATACAAAGTTTATAAATTATATAATATACCAATAATTTATAAACCATGTTTAATTTATACATATTTTTTAATATTACTTATTATTGTTAATTAAATAATTTTTTTTTTTATAACATTTTACTACAAAATAAAAATTGATTTCAAATTATAGTAGGTACCTACGTATTATAGTAATATTTTGTGCAGAATATGTGTGATATGTGTATAACTATTGTGACTATTACTATAGTTATTAACAGTAATTTGTTGGTATTGAATTAAATTATAATTATAATTAGAGACCAGATGAAATAAAAATGTTGGACCCCCCCCTTAAAAAATTCCTGGTTACACCCCTGGTTCATTATTTACAGCTCATGTCCCTGTTACTCATTTAAGTGAATAAATAAAAATACAAGTACCAAATTGAATTTAATATTTATTTAATAAATATATTTAAACAGTGCCGGATTAAACATTTGTGGGTCCCTAGACAATTAAAATTTTGGGCCCTACAAAATAATTTTTTACATAAATCTTTAACATTACAATCCAATAATTAAAATAAATATTTTAATAATAACCAACTATTATTAATAAATAAAATCATGTTTATTCAATTTTTTAATTTGCAAGAAAAATGAAAGAATTATTATATTATTTCTATTTTTTTCAAAATAATTTTGTTATTATTATTGCATATAACATCTACAACTTAATATATATATTATATTTCATAATGACTTTTGTTCTGTAAATTTGTAAATAAAATACAGGTATTATTTAATAAAAAAAAAATATAGTTTTCCGTTTTCATAGGGCCCCTTAAATGAGTAAGGCCCTAAGGTGGGCGCTTACTTTGCTTAATGGGTAATTCGGCACTGTATTTAAAACCTACTGCATATTAAATAAGTATTAATAATAACAACACAAATAGTTCTTATATTAAAATTTTACCTTCAATCTGAATCTTGTATAAAAAAAACAACAAATAATCTTAGTAGTAATAGTACCTATTAATTATTTTTTAAAAACTTTAAAAAACAATTAAGATAGGTAACTTAATTTAACAAATATCTAAGTAGAAAACATAAGGTTGATAAGTAGTCAAATAACAAATTCCAAATTTCCTTTTTTTTCATTTTGGCAAATTTGTTGATTATTTCATCAATGGATACAATAATATTTTTATACACATGCAGCAAAGCCAAACCTATTAGTCTATGCTGGCCTATTCTTGATTTTAACCATGTTTTCAATTTACAAAAATGTATTTTTTGGCCAATATCTGCAAGTTAAAGAATATGGAAACAAATATTGTCAGTTATTATGATTATTATTTGGGTTAGAGACTTCTAGCTCTATAAAATATACAAATATGCATGCATCTGTGCACAAAAAAATGACAAAATACCTATGCACAACAAAAAGTACCAAATATAATGTTGTAAAAAAAAAAAATAGGCGAATAAAATTATTAAGGACTTATATAGCTCTAATACTCGTAAATACAAAAATATACAGTATGCATAAATGCTCCAAAAATTACTAACTAGTAAATATGTGGTAAAAAAAGTGTAATTTTAAATTACTTCATATTATCTGATAAATACCTCGGTTATGGTTGTAAATTTCTATAACTGTAGCAATATCTGTGGAAGATAATACCACTATTCGTTCCATAACCAAAAATGTTATGATACATGAAGATAAACGAAAATTGATACCCGTGATTAAATTGACTTATTATTTAATTAATTATCATACTATAATAATAGACTAGTAATTCATATTCTTAATTATTTATATATTACATTTTTTTAAATAAATCAATGTATTATATTCAAAAAAAATACGACCCTTGGGGGGACGAATGCCCCCTTCGCCCCCTCAAAGACGTCCTTGCTAAATATGTAATTGAGTCCAAACTCGTTTAATTTTAAAATAAATAAATACCTTAATTTTTTCTATCATTACGCATGTGATCATGTAAACATATTGAGTATATTATTGAAATTTTAAAAACAAAGAAAACTAGGAATCATTATTTCTTTTGAACAGCATACTCCCTGAGTTTGGTGAACTATATAAAAGCAACGAAGAGAGGTCACCATTTGGTATATTAAGACCTTTAAAGTTTTCAACTTAATTTCCCACGTTCTAATTTCCCATTGTACCTCCTGTTAACAACTTTCAAAACGTTGGAGACGTTAAACGTAAGAGAGTTATCTATTTGAATATAGTGATCAGCTGTCTTCCAAAAGATTGTTAGATTTTCAGAATAAATTACTATCACAGTATTCTTAAAATGTATTCAAACTGACATAACGCTTAAGAGCTCCATTGTCTTTTTTTACTCGTACTATTATCGTACCGCAGTTTATTGTTATTAGGCAATAATAACAAATAGGGCAAAATTAAATAAGTATTTCAAAATAAATGTAATATATCACGCTCGTTCAGTTCGTCATCAGGAGAATCAAAAAAACGGCAAGTACCTTCTGTATAAAAAATAAAAGTAGAATAACTTCCATATAGAAATCGAGATCGGTTTGACCTAAAGCGTCCCAGCAAGAGATCGAGAGACCCCTGCTGTGCGATCATTGTCATCGGCTATATTTATTATACCTTCACAACTATTTACAACCATATTACAATAGTAATAATGAAAATAAAAATAATGCAGAACAGTCGAGTCTTAGTGAATGGTTTTAACAAGACTCTTTTCAATTCGTCCTTTAAAAATATTCTGTACTAGGTTATTATTATTTTTCTCGTTTTATGAACTCTGGAACCTCAGAGTAAATAATATTATCAATTATATATTACTTGTACATAAAGTAAATTACTATTGCATTTAGTATTTATATGACCTGTGGCCTTTGAAGAAAATTTTCCAGGTATAGTTCTACAAATCAATATGATTGTCTTTCTTCCCTTCAATTCTAAAATAGTCCAAATTATATATTGATTACATTCGTTCAGAATAAAAAATACTCATACAATGTTGTGTAGATTTTTAAGATTAACGCGTTAAAAGTTGAACCAATTAATGTGTATGGTATATTTTTGTAATTATTATAAGTTTGAAAATAAAGTAAATTAATGCAACCAAAAAGTTGCTCTGCCAAAACTCAACTTTGAATGTAATAATTAAATGTATGCATAAAAATTTGAGAGGATGGTTTTGGATTAATAATGACTGATGAGTACACTTTTGAAACTAAAGTACTATATGATTTTAATTTATATGGTTTTAATTTTTATGTGATCATTTGACATAAAGCACTCTATTAATATTTAAATTTATAATGTTAAATCAATTATTTGGGAGTTGTCGTTATTTTGTTGCAAAAGGTTTCAAATATTTTCGAATTAGACTATCTAGGTACATTCAATACATCTAACTTTTCTCTGTACGTCTTTGATATATAGTTATATAAATAGTTCATGCTAAAGTTGTAGAGGGTGATATTTTGCTTAAATATTATTTTAAATGTCAAAACGCAAAAACAATTACTTTACGTAATAAATGTAACATAATAATCAATCGTTCCTAACATGGTAGCTAACACATTATATCGTAATTGAAACGTTACAAACCCCGGTAATAAAAATATCGACACAATCAAATTTTCCAATTGCTTTGTTAAGAATAAAAAGTAATCCAAGTGGCAAGAAAATATTAATAATGGAATATAAAAGTAGGTGTAACTAAAACATGTATAGTTCAATAATATTGAAATTCAAAACAGGGAGTGAGTACAGCGAAACGCGCCATCAATAAAATGGTTTTGTGAAATGAAATATTTTTATCAGAGGTATTTTTAATTGAATGGAAAATATTCTGAAAATGTTTGTATTGAATTTAAATTTGTTTTCAATTATTTATTATTGAACGCCAATACGCTAATATTTAATGCAATGAAAATTTGTATAACTATTTCGATATGATTAACATGTTATTTTATTCTACGCAGTTATTGCTTTTATAGTAATCTAATAAATTTAATTAGAAAAATGTATTTTAAATTACATACTATACTTTTTTGATTTGTATAAATTGAAATTGTACCACATATGTAAAATTTCTTACATTGATTTGGTGTAAATATCCACAATGCAAAAAATCTTAATTTCAGATTTTCCATTAATCTATGTTATAATTTTTTTTTAATCTAATTAAAATTTTTAATTTAATTTTAATTTTATTAAACATATCCATGTTTATATTTTCTTAGCAAAAAATATGAACTAAATGAAACGTAATATTTATTAATGAAAATTATTTTATTAATTGTGTTATTTTTACACTTTAAAATTTGAGTTTTGGTTCATTTTTAAAATTGTACTATGGTAATATTTATAAATGTATACAGTTTTTTATTGTTTATTCAAATTGATAATTAATTAAACTATATTAAAAATATATAGTTATTTATGATAGTGTAAAATGAGTTACCTATTTGTAAACGTATACACTTTATGTGTATTAAAACTTTGTAATAGTTTTTTAAGTATTTATTATTATTATTTATAAAATATATAAATACTCGTAATGATGGCAATTTAACTAATATTTTAAAAGCATAATTTTTTCTACTTCTGTTATATTAATACGGACCACTAAGGTCCTTTACCGATTCCAAAATCCTTATCCACTGATCCCTGCCCGTTACTATGTCGATACAGAAGGTATTATTTATTTTGGACTCTCCTCACCGTATTAAACCATTTTGGGCGCAGTCTCTCCAGGGGTCTCTCCAGCATAACGTTCTTTATGAAGCATCCTACTACCCACCACACGTGAACCGCACATTCTATCCTTTTACCACGTATGGATTGGCAAATTCTTGGATAGCTATAAAGTATTTGTAACCCGTCATTCCTTCTCTCGAATACCTCTAAATCCAAATTATACACTGATCCATGTATTTTCCTTAATATTTTCCTTTCGAAACTTGAGAGTTTTTCTTCGTTTCCTTTTAAAAGCATAATTATTTTTAAACATTTTCTTACAATTATATATTTATTTTAAGTTTCAAAATTAATTTAAAATTATTTAAACACCTATCGAGTATTTTA